>NC_041393.1:469066307-469119239 GCF_002162155.2 Triticum dicoccoides
CGGAGTGTTTTTAACTTAGGCGATTACGGGGTCGCAGCTAAGCAGCTCTCCACTCGGAGTGTTTTTAACTTAGGTGATTACGGGGTCGCAGCTAAGCCCCCGAGTGGGAGGATTGCTCTCCACTCGGAGTGTTTTTGACTTAGGCGATTACGGGGTCGCAGCTAAGCCCCCTGAGTGGGAGGATTGCTCTCCACTCGGAGTGTTTTTTAACTTAGGCGATTACAGGGTCACAGCAAAGCCTCCGAGTGAGAGGATTGCTCTCCACTCGGAGTGTTTTTTAGCTTAGGCGAATCGGGTTCGTGGCTAAGCCACCCACTGGGGGATTTGGACACAAGTGATTATGGGAAACCAATAATTAAGATACTGTAATGATCTTGTCTTTGTAAATAATCTGAAATGCTTTTATTACAACTCGACGGGTCAAGTGATTCTAGGTGTACAAAGGACGAAGCAGCTCCACGTTCCATGCACGTGGCTCGTCTATTTTCTTGGCTATGTTGTAGATGTGATACGCTCCATTGTGAAGCACCTTGGTGATGATGAAGGGAACTTCCCAGGCCGGAGCGAGCTTGTGAGGTCGCTTCTGAACCACTCGGAGCACAAGGTCTCCCTCCTGAAACGCTCGACCTCTGACATTGCGGGCGTGGAATCGACGTAGATCTTGCTGATAAATGGTCGACCGGACCAAAGCCATCTCAGGTTCTTCCTCCAAGAGATCGACTGCGTCTTCGTGTGCTTGCTCTGCTTCAGTTTCTGAGAACAGTTCAACTCTGGGAGCAATGTGCAGCAAGTCACTCAGAAGAAAAGCCTCGGCACCGTGCACCAGGAAGAAGGGGGTTCGTTCAGTCGACCGGTTGGGTGTTGTCCTCAGCCCCCATAGGACTGATGGTAGTTCGGTCACCCAGGCTCTAGCAGCATGCTTAATATCACGCATCAGACGAGGTTTTAACCCTGGAAGGATCAAACCATTCACCCTTTCAGCCTGTCCATTCGACTGTGGGTGCGCGACAGATGCGTAGTCGACCTGAGTGCCTTGAGATGCACAGAATGCCTTGAACTCATCAGAATCAAAATTGGATCCGTTATGTGTGATGATGCTGTGAGGAACTCCATATCTGAATATCAACTCTCTGATGAAACTGACGGCAGTGCCTGCTCCAAGGTTCTTGATGGGCTTGGCTTCGATCCACTTGGTAAACTTGTCGACTGCTACGAGCAAATGGGTGAAGCCACTCGTGCCGGTTTTGAAGGGTCCGACCATATCCAATCCCCATACTGCAAACGGCCAAACGAGCGGAATAGTCTTCAGGGCAGATGCGGGCTTGTGAGACATGTTGGTGTAAAACTGGCAACCTGCGCACTTGTCGACTATATCCTTCGCCATATCATTTGCTCAAGGCCAATAAAACCCTGCTCGGTATGCTTTGGCCATGATGGTCCGAGAGGACGCATGATGACCACAGGTCCCCGAGTGGATATCATTTAGGATCATCTGACCTTCTTCTGGGGTGATGCAGCGTTGTGCAACTCCTGTGACACTCTCTCTGTAAAGCTGCCATTTTATCACGGTGAAAGCTTTGGATCAACGTACCATCTGGCGAGCCTCGTCTTCGTCCTCTGGGAGCTCTTTTTTGAGAATGTACGTGATGTATGGGACCGTCCAATCGGGAGTGATCACTAAGACTTCCATGATCAGGTCGACCAAGGCTGGAATCTCTACCTCAGTCGGGTCGGTTGGACTTATCGGTTGCGAGGGATCTTCCTTGAAGGGATCTTCTTGTACTGATGGGGTATGGAGATGCTCCAAGAACACATTGTTGGGGATAGGCTTCCGAGTGGAACCTATCTTCGCCAGATCATCAACAGCTTGATTTTTGATTCGCGGTATGTGGTGGAGCTCCAATCCCTCAAACTTCTTTTCCAGCTTCCTCACTGTGTTGCAGTAACTTGTCATTGCGGGCTCCTGACATCCCATTCCTTCATCACTTAGTTAACCACCAAATCTGAGTCGCCATAAACCATTAGGCATCGGACACCGAGTGAAATGGCCATATGCAACCCATATAAAAGTGCTTCATACTCTGCTTCATTGTCTGAAGAGTCAAAGTGAATCTGAAGGACATAACTGAGCGTGTCTCCTCGTGGGGACACTAAAACCACTCCTGCACTAGAGCCATTCAACATCTTGGACCCATCAAAGAACATGGTCCAATGTTCCGACTGAATTTGAATCGGCTGTTGCTGTTCAGTCCACTCTGCGAGGAAGTCTGCAATTGCTTGAGACTTAATGGCCTTCTTTGCCTCAAATTTGATATCCAAAGGAAGAAGTTCAATCGCCCACTTTGCCACTTGACCAGTTGCATCTCTGTTATTCAGGATCTCTGAAAAAGGAGTGTCGCTGACGACTAATATTGAATGATCAGAGAAATAATGTGCAACTTTCTTCATGGTCAGGTAAATCCCATAAACAAGCTTCTGATAATGAGGATATCTCTGCTTGGACGGGGTTAAGACTTCTGAGTTGTAATACACGGGGCGCTGAACTTTGAAGGCCTTGCCTTCTTCTTCCTGCTCGACCATGAGCACTGTGCTAACAACTTGTCCTGTGGCTACGGTGTAAAGCAACAGAGGCTCCTTGCTAACTGGAGCAGCAAGCACCGGCTGGGTGGAAAGCAGGGCTTTGAGCTCTTTAAATGTTGCTTCAGCTTCGTCACTCCACTCGAATTTGTCAGACTTCTTCATTTGTCAGTAAAGAGGCAGTGCCTTTTCACCGAGGCGTGAGATGAATCGGCTCAAAGCGGCCAAGCAACCAGTAAGCTTCTGAACATCGTGCAGGTGCACTGGGCGCTTCATTCGGAGGATTGTGCCAATCTTCTCTGGTTTGCATCGATCCCTCGTTCGGAAACAAGGAAACCGAGTAACTTTCCGCCTCGGACTCCAAATGTGTACTTAGATGGGTTAAGCTTGATATCGTACCTTCTCAGGTTGGCAAAGGTTTCAGCTAGGTCAGTCAGCAGGTCGGAACCTTTGTGTGACTTAACCACTATGTCATCCATATATGCTTCCACATTTCGACTGATTTGAGTGAGCAGGCACTTCTGAATCATGCGCATGAATGTGGCACCAGCGTTCTTGAGGCCGAAGGGCATAGTACCATAGCAAAAGCACCCGAACGGGGTGATGAAAGCATTTTTTATCTCATCGGGTCCATACAGTTGGATCTGATGGTACCCGGAATAAGCGTCCAGGAAGGACAGTCGCTCACATCCCGCAGTTGAGTCGACAATCTGGTCAATGCAGGGTAGAGGGAAATGATCTTTCGGGCAGGCCCGATTGATGTGTTTGAAGTTAATACACATTCGAAGTGAACCGTCTTTCTTGGGAACCATAACGACATTGGCGAGTGATGTCTACTACACAACCTTCTTCTTATAGACGTTGTTGGGCCTGCAAGTGCACAAGTTTGTAGGACAGTAGCAAATTTCCCTCAAGTGGATGACCTAAGGTTTATTAATCCGTGGGAGGCGTAGGATGAAGATGGTCTCTCTCAAACAACCCTGCAACCAAATAACAAAGAGTCTCTTGTGTCCCCAACACACCCAATACAATAGTAAATTGTATAGGCACACTAGTTCGGCGAAGAGATGGTGATACAAGTGCAACATGGATGGTAGATATAGGTATTTTAATCTGAAATTATAAAAACAGCAAGGTAACAAATGATAAAAGTGAGTGTAAACCGTATTGCAATGGTAGGAAACAAGGCATACGGTTCATACTTTCACTAGTGCAAGTTCTCTCAACAATAGTAACATGATTGGATCATATAGCTATCCCTCAACATGCAACAAAGAGTCACTCCAAAGCCACTAATAGCGGAGAACAAATGAAGAGATTATGGTAGGGTACGAAACCACCTCAAAGTTATCCTTTTTGTTCTATCTATTCAAGAGTCCGTAGTAAAATAACACGAAGCTATTCTTTCCGTTCAATCTATCATAGAGTTCATACTAGAATAACACCTTAAGACACAAATCAACCAAAACCCTAATGTCACCTAGATACTCCATTGTCACCTCAAGTATCCATGGGCATGATTATACGATATGCATCACACAATCTTAGATTTATCTATTCAACCAACACAAAGTACTTCGAAGAGTGCCCCAAAGTTTCTACCGGAGAGTCAAGACGAAAACGTGTGCCAACCCTTATGCATAGATTCATGGGCGGAACCCGCAAGTTGATCACCAAAACTTACATCAAGTGGATCACGTGATATCCCATTGTCACCACAGATAAACACGACAAGCCATACATCAAGTGTTCTCAAATCCTTAAAGACTCAATACGATAAGATAACTTCAAAGGGAAAACTCAATCCATCACGAGAGAGTAGAGGGGGAGAAACATCATAAGATCCAACTATAATAGCAAAGCTCGCGATACATCAAGATCATGCCATAGAGAGAACACGAGAGAGAGAGAGAGAGAGAGAGAGAGAGATCAAACACATAGCTACTGGTACATACCCTCATCCCCGAGGGTGAACTACTCCCTCCTCGTCATGGAGAGCGCCGGGATGATGAAGATGTCCACCAGTGATGGGTTCCCCCTCCGGCAGGGTGCCGGAACGGGCTCCCAAGAGGTTTTTGGTGGCTATAGAGGCTTGCGGCGGTAGAACTCCCGATCTATCTTCGTATTCGATGGTTTTAGGGTATAAGGGAATATATAGGCGAAAGAAGTCGGCCGGGGAAGCCTCGAGGGGCCCACGAGACAGGGGGCGCGCCCAGGGGGTGGGCGCGCCCTCCTATCTCCTGGCCTCCTCGAAGCTTCCCTGGCTTGTACTCCAAGTCTCCCGGATCATGTTCATTCCAAAAATCACGCTCCCGAAGGTTTCATTCCGTTTGGACTCTGTTTGATATTCCTTTTCTTCGAAACACTGAAATAGGCAATAAAACAGCAATATGGGCTGGGCCTCCGGTTAATAGGTTAGTCCCAAAAGTAATATAAAAGTGTATAATAAAGGTCGTAATCATTCAAAACAGATAATAAAATAGCATGAATGCTTCATAAATTATAGATATGTTGGAGACCTATCAGCATCCCCAAGCTTAATTCCTGCTCGTCCTCGAGTAGGTAAATGATAAAAGAAAGAAGTTATGAAGTGTGAATGCTAGAAGGTGCACAAGTTTGATCAATGATAATTTCAATCACCTTTTCTAGCATGATTATATGTCATAATAGTAGTTCATCTCATAAAACTTCTCACGATCAAGTAACAAGCAATTAACATGTTAAAGCATAGACCATAAACTTTCTTGAAAACTAGCAAACTTCATTCTTAGTCATCAAACAATTACAATTCATCTTATTTTCAGGAAGGGTCTATGTCAGAGCTTTGATTTAGCAAACTCCACATACTCAACTATCATATAGTCTTCTACAATTGCTAACACTCGCGCAATACTAATGGTTATGAAGTTTTAATCGGACACTGAGAAAGATAGGGGCTTATAGTGTTGCCTCCCAACGTATTCACCTTTGGGTGATGTCAACAATAATAGTTCATGCTAACTTACATCCAATTGGATATATATATCAGGATCTTTCCAACACGAGGTGCTTGCCAAAGGATAAAATGAAAAAGGGAAAGGTGAAGATCACCTTGACTCTGCATAAAGTAAAAGACATAAAGTAAAAGATAGGCCCTTCGCAGAGGGAACCAGAGGTTTTCATGTGCTTTTATGGGTGGATGCACAAAATCTTAATGCAAAAGAACGTCACTTTATATTGCCACTTGTATATGGACCTTTATTATGCAGTCCGCCGCTTTTATTGCTTCCATAACAAGATCGTATAAAGCTTATTTTCTTCACACTAATATATCATACATATTTAGAGAGCAATTTTTATTGCTTGCACCGATGACAACTTACTTGAAGGATCTTACTCAATCCATAGGTAGGTATGGTGGACTCTCATGGAAAAATTGGGTTTAAGGATATTTGGAAGCACAAGTAGTATCTCTACTTGGTGCAAGGAATTTGGCTAGCATGAGGGGGAAAGGCAAACTCAACATGTTTGAATGATCCCTGACAATATACTTTAACTGAGATGTGAGAAAACATAACCCATTATGTTGTCTTCCTTGTCCAACACCAACTCTTTAGCATGTCATACTTAATGAGTGCTCACAATTATAAAAGATGTCTAAGATAGTATATTTATATGTGTAATCTCTCTTCCTTCAATATTCTTTCATGAATTGTTCAAATGACCAATACAATGCTTGCTAACCTTCAATAAATTTACAACCTCTACTTCTTAGATGTGAAGTCATTACTCCCCATGGGATAAGTAAATTAGACATATATAATTTCAGATTTGTGACATTCAACTAATTCAACCATTTACTCATAGGATATAAGTGAAGCACACGAGTAAATGACAAACTACTCCAAAAAGATATAAGTGAAGATCAATGAGTAGCTAAGTAATTATGTAGCTATGTGAAGACTCTCCCTCATTTAAGAATTTAAGATCTTGGTATTGTATTCAAACAGCAAACAAAACAAAATAAAATGACATTGCAAGGATAGAACAACTCCTGTGAAGAAGCAAAAACTTAGGCTCAACCGATACTAACCGATAGTTGTTGAAGAAGAAAGGTGGGCTGCCTACCGGGGCATCCCCAAGCTTAGATGCTTGAGACTTATTGATATATTATCTTGGGGTGCCTTGGGCATCCCCAATCTTGAACTTTTGTGTCTCCTTAGTTCCTCTCATATCATGGTTTCTCTATTTCTCAAAAGCTTCATCCACAACAAACTCAACAAGAACTCGTGAGATAGGTTAGTATAAACCAATGAAAAGCCTTATCATTTTCTACTGTAACAAATCACTAAAATTATTATTCAGCATTGCATACTAAATGCCTCTGCATATTTAATACTCCTACCCTCAAATAGAATCATTAAACAAGCAAACATATGCAAACAATGCAAACATAACAACAATCTGCCAAAACAGTACAGTCTGTAAAGAATGCACGAGTATCAATACTTACCTAACTCAAAAAATTATGAGAACAATACCACACTGTAGAAGATTTATGAGAGCTCAATATGCAAAAAGTTTCAACATTATACCATTCTCTGACTTTTCTAGGGAATTTTTGCAACAGGGGTAAACTTTCTGTTTTCAAACAGCAACATGTATACTGGCAAAATAAGCATGGCAACGGCTATCCTTGACATTTTTATTGAAACTAAAGATGCAAAACGTTACTCTAAATAACAGAAAGATAATACTAACAAAATAAAATGACGCTCCAAGCAAAACACATATCATGTGGCAAATAAGAATATAGCTCCAAGTAAAGTTACCGATGAGCGAAGATGAAAGAGGGGATGCCATCCGGGGCATCCCCAAGCTTAGGCTCTTGGTTGTCCTTGAATATTACCTTGGGGTGCCTTGGGCATCCCCAATCTTAGGCTCTTGTCACTCCTTATTCCATAGTCCATCGAATCTTTACCCAAAACTTGAAAACTTCACAACACAAAATTCAACAGAAAACTCGTAAGCTCCGTTAGTATAGAAAATAAAACAACCACTTAGGTACTGTAATGAACTCATTCTAAATTCATATTGGTGTAATATCTACTGTATTCAAACTTATCTATGGTTCATACCCTCCGATACTACTCATAGATTCATCAAAATAAGCAAACAACACATAGAAAACAAAATCTGTCAAAAACAGAACAGTCTGTAGTAATCTGTATCAAACGTATACTTCTGGAACTCCCAAAATCCTAAAAAATTAGGAAGTCCTAAGAAATTTGTGTAATCCAGAGCAAAAAGAATCAGAGCAAAATCACGTTTCTGTGAACTATCAAAACTAATTTAGTGGGTGCAAAAGTTTCTGATTCTCAGCAGGATCAACACAACTATCACCGTAAGCTATCCTAAAGGTCTTACTTGACACTTTATTGAAACAAAAGCTGTAAAACATGATTACTACAGTAGCATAATCATGTGAACACATGAAAACAGTAAGGATAAATATTGGGTTGTCTCCCAACAAGCGCTTTTCTTTAATGCCTTTATAGCTAGGCATGATGATGACAATGATGCTCACATAAAAGATAAGAATTGAAACATAATGGGAGCATCATGAAGCATATGACTAGCACATTTAAGTCTAACCCACTTCCTATGCATAAGGATTTTGTGAGCAAACAACTTATGGGAACAATAATCAACTAGCATAGGAAGGTAAAACAAGCATAACTTCAAGATTTTCAACACATAGAGAGGAAACTTGATATAATTGCAATTCCTACAAGCATATGTTCCTCCCTCATAATAATTTTCAGTAGCATCATGAATGAATTCAACAATATAACCAGCACCTAAAGCATTCTTTTCATGATCTACAAGCATAGAAAATTTACTACTCTCCACATAAGCAAAATTCTTCTCATTCAGAATAGTGGGAGTATCATAAAAGACTTGAATACTATAATTTTTTTCCACATTAAAAGAGTAATGTTCAGAAAAAGGGTAATCCTAATCATGACAAGTTTTATAAATATAATCATCACTACTTTTTATAGCATAAGTTTCATCACAATAATCATCATAAGTAGCAATTTCGTTCTCATCATAATCGATTGAAACCTCTCCCAAGATAGTGGAATCATCACTAAATAAAGTTGACACTCTTCCAAATCCACTTCCATATTCATCACAATAATATTCAACATCCTCCAAAATAGTGGGATCACTACTTCCTAAAGTTGACACTCTTCCAAACCCACTTTCATCAATATAATCATTATAAATAGGAGGCATGCTTTCATCATAATAAATTTGCTCATCAAAACTTTGGGGACAAAAAATATCATCTTTATCAAACATAGCATCCCCAAGCTTGTGGCTTTGCATATCATTAGCATCATGGATATTCAAGGACATACTAACAACATTGCAATCATGCTCATCATTCACATATTTCATGCCAAGCATTCTATGCAATTCTTCTTCTAGCACTTGAGCACAATTTTCCTTTTCACCATTCTCACGAAAGATATTAAATAGATGAAGCGTATGAGACAAACTCAATTCCATTTTTCTAGTTTTCTTTTATAGACTAAACTAGTGATAAAACAAGAAACTAAAAGATTCAATTGCAAGATCTAAAGATATACCTCCAAGCACTCACCTCCCCAGCAACGGCGCCAGAAAAGAGCTTAGTTGACGGGGTGTTAGTGTTGCTTACCTACCATCCCCGGCAACAGTGCCAGAAAAGAGCTTGATGTCTACTACACAACCTTATTCTTGTAGAAGTTGTTGGGCCTGCAAGTGCACAGGTTTGTAGGACAGTAGCAAATTTCCCTCAAGTGGATGACCTAAGGTTTATCAATCCGTGGGAGGCGTAGGATGAAGATGGTCTCTCTCAAACAACCCTGCAACCAAATAACAAAGAGTCTCTTGTGTCCCCAACACACCCAATACAATAGTAAATTGTATAGGTGCACTAGTTCGGTGAAGAGATGGTGATACAAGTGCAATATGGATGGTAGATATAGGTAATTGTAATCTGAAATTATAAAAACAGCAAGGTAACTAATGATAAAAGTGAGCGTAAACGGTATTGCAATGGTAGGAAACAAGGCATAGGGTTCATACTTTCACTAGTGCATGTTCTCTCAACAATAATAACATAATTGGATCATATAGCTATCCCTCAACATGCAACAAAGAGTCACTCCAAAGCCACTAATAGCGGAGAACAAACGAAGATATTATGGTAGGGTACGAAACCACCTCAAAGTTATCCTTTCTGATCGATCTATTCAAGAGTCTGTAGTAAAATAACACGAAGCTATTATTCCCGTTCGATCTATCATAGAGTTCATACTAGAATAACACCTTAAGACACAAATCAACCAAAACCCTAATGTCACCTAGATACACCATTGTCACCTCAAGTATCTATGGGCATGATTATATGATATGCATGACACAATCTCAGATTTATCTATTCAACCAACACAAAGTACTTCAAAGAGTGCCTCAAAGTTTCTACCGGAGAGTCAAGACGAAAACGTGTGCCAACCCTTATGCATAGGTTCATGGGCGGAACCCGCAAGTTGATCACCAAAACATACATCAAGTGGATCACGTGATATCCCATTGTCACCACAGATAAACACAACAAGACATACATCAAGTGTTCTCAAATCCTTAAAGACTCAATTCGATAAGATAACTTCAAAGGGAGAACTCAATCCATCACAAGAGAGTAGAGGGGGAGAAACATGATAAGATCCAACTATAATAGCAAAGCTCGCAATACATCAAGATCGTGCCATAGAGAGAATACGAGAGAGAGAGAGAGAGAGAGAGAGAGAGAGAGAGAGAGAGATCAAACACATAGCTACTGGTACATACCCTTAGCCCCGAGGGTGAACTACTCCCTCCTCGTCATGGAGAGCGCCGGGATGATGAAGATGGCCACCGGTGATGGGTTCCCCCTCTGGCAGGGTGCCAGAACGGGCTCCCGAGTGGTTTTTGGTGGCTATAGAGGCTTGCGGCGGTGGAACTCCTGATCTATCTTTGTATTCGATGGTTTTAGGGTATAAGGGAATATATAGGCGAAAGAAGTCGGTCGGGAGAGCCTCGAGGGGCCCACGAGATAGGGGGGCGCGCCCTCCTATCTCCTGGCCTCCTCGAAGCTTCCCTGGCTTGTACTCCAAGTCTCCCGGATCATGTTCGTTCCAAAAATCACGCTCCCGAAGGTTTCATTCCGTTTGGACTTCATTTGATATTCCTTTTGTTCAAAACACTGAAATAGGCAATAAAACAGCAATATGGGCTGGGCCTCCGGTTAATAGGTTAGTCCCAAAAGTAATATAAAAGTGTATAATAAAGCATGTAATCATTCAAAACAGATAATAAAATAGCATGAATGCTTCATAAATTATAGATACGTCTCCAGCATGAATGCTTCATAAATTATAGATACGTTGGAGACGTATCAGTGAGCCACTTGGAGTGGTATATCTTGCGGATAAACTCAGCAGCCAGGAGCCGAGCCACTTCCTCGCCACTGGCTTTTCTCTTCTCCGTGGCAGACCGACGGAGGTATTCTTTGATGGGTTTACTTTTGGGTCGACTCACAAACGATGCTCGGCCAGTTCCCTGGGCACACCTGGCATGTCAGATGGTTTCCATGCAAAGATGTCCCAGTTCTCACGGAGGAACTGGATGAGCGCTTCTTCCTATTTGCTGTCGAGTGTCGACGAGATATGGGTTGGCGCAACATTGGGATCGGTCGGGTGAACATGAACTGGCTTGGTCTCTCCGGCCGACTGAAATGCTGACTCTGAAGCAGGCCTCTTAGCATGCAACAAATCACTCGGATCTGCCGTCTTCTGATACTCTTGGAACTCCATTGCTGCCATCTGCTCATCTGCTATTTTTGCTCCATCTTGAAGACAATCTTCTGCTCTCTGATGGTTACCGGAAGCCGTTATTATGCCTTTGGGGCCAGGCATCTTCATCTTGAGATAAACATAGCACGGTTGAGCCATAAAGCTAGCATAGGCAGGCCTACCCAGAATGGCGTGATATGCACTCTGGAAATCCACTACCTCAAACGTCAACTTCTCCTTGTGGAAATTCTTCTCATCGCCGAAAACCACATCAAGAGTGATCTAGCCGAGTGATTCGGCTTTCTTTCCTAGAATGATCCCATGGAACCGCATGTTACTCTCGCTGAGTTTGGACATCGGGATGCCCATTCCTTTGAGAGCTTCAGCATACAGAATATTCAGGCCACTGCCACCATCCATCAGGACCTTAGTCAGTCGGGTGCCCCCCACGACTAGGTCGACCACCAGCGCCTGCCGCCCAGGGGTAGCTATGCATGCCGGGTGGTCAGACTGGTTGAATGTAATAGGGACCTTTGACCACTTCAGATATCTCGGTGTTGCCGGAGCAACCATGTTTACTTCTCTGTTACTGACTTTCAGTCGACTTTTGCTCTCAATATCAGCAAAAATCACCAAGGTGGCATTGACATTGGGATAACCACCGCCATCGTCCTTATCCTATTCCTCCTCAAGATCTTTGTCCTTACCACTAGGTTTACTTTCTTGGAAGCTCTGAATAAGGAGTCGACATTGTCGAGTGGTATGCTTGGGGATAATCAAATTTCCCTCCTCATCCTTCTTGGTGTGAATGTGACACGATAAATCCAACACATCATTTCCTTCCTGATCTTTCACCTTCTTGGGGGTCCAGGGCCCTTTAGGTTTCCCTTTGAACTTTCCTTGATTTAACACTGCTGCCTCAGCAGGTCCTGCTGCCTCAGCCTTTCGCTTCTGCTTCCGACTGGAATTTCCACCCTCGGTGTCCTGGGCGACTGTATTGTGCTTGCCACTCCGGAGTCGGTCTTCCTCTTTGCCGTTAGCGTATTTGGTAGCAATCTCCATCATCCGAGTCAAGGACATATCTCCTGTCCGACCGAATTTTAGGACAAGCTCCCTCTAGCGAACGCCTTCCTTGAAGACACGGACTGCTTGGTGATCAGACACATTTTCCACTGTGTGGTGCAGAGTGATCCATCTCTGGATATAGTCCCTCAGGGTTTCATTCGGTTTTTGCACGTAATGCTGCAACTCTGGTAGACCGGCTGGTGTCTTGCAAGTTCCCTCAAATTTTCTGGTGAACACTCGGGCTAACTCATCCCAACTCAAAATACTCCCAGGGGCCAACTGAGTCAACCAAGCTCTGGCAGACCCTTCAAGCATTAGAGGAAGGTGCTTCATGGCCACCTCATCACTGCCACCACCGATGTGCACAGCCACTCGGTAATCTTCAAGCCAAGTATCGAGCTTCGACTCGCCTATGAACTTACTGACGCCAGTCGCCAGTCTGAAGTTATGGGGTATCTCAGCAGCTCTGATGGCCCTTCCAAAGCACCCAGGGCCGAAAACGTGGACTCTGCCTCCACTGGGTCTGTCCCGATCCAACCCTTCTCTGTATGCTCTGTTCCGATCGACCAGACCACGCACAAGGATGGACCTTGTATCAAAGCCAGGTTCTCTGGGGTTGACTGGAACTCATCGTTCCCGTACGGAAGCCTGTCGTCATTGCACCGGCGCGCGTTTGACCCATCCCTCGGAAGGGGCGAAGGCGCACGATGGTAGTTGTCGCGGGCGTACTCACGATCATATTCGCCATGAGCTCTTCCCAAATACCGATCCTGGCGGTGATCAAGGCCTCCCTGTCGCAAAGGGGACCTAGGACCGTGAGCCGGTTGAACGGTGTCCACTCTCACTGATCTGCTGTGGATTCTGTTCCGCGACTGGGAAACAGTGAAGTTCTGGTCTCCCGCTGCTCGGAGAAGTGCTCTGATCTGTTCTAGGCCTCTCCCAGCCTATGATCGGGACGGCTGAATAGATTCTGCAATACGCGCAGCAGCTGCCAAATTCTGAATCGGTGTACGGAATATGTGAGTTTCCGGCAGAAATAACTGTCGTGCACGTCGACTGGATTCGAGAATCAATCGACGAGCACGTTCATCGAGAGAATGTTGGAGATTCTCCAGACGAGTGTGCTCAGCTAGAGTGGCCAGGCGCACCGCCTCCAAGGCCCGGGCCTCGGCAGTTTCCCCGATGATGGGGGTCTGGAGAGCCTCCATGTTACGGCGGTGCAGCTCCTCCCTCTGCTGCGAACTAGGAGGTTGGGGCTGGTACTCTTCATGGTCAAGTGACGGACCAGCGCTCCTGCCGCCGTCGCCGCTGTGACGGAAGCCAGGCGGACCGCGATAGGAGTCGACCATGAGGACCTCCACCGCAGGATCACAACTCCTGCTCTCAGAAAGAGTATCTACAAAGTCAGTCGACAGATCGACCGATCCGCGAGAATACATATCGGGCTCAATAGCCGCGACTTGGGGGTGAAGGTTTGACGAGCCACTGCGTGCCTCACCCATCGCTGGAGCCGCGAACGGCCAGACCGCTTGTGGCGGCATCCAGCGGATTGAGTCGACAACGCAATGACTGATTGGTACGATGAAGATGGCTGCCTGAGGAGGACGCCGCAGGAACTCGCGCGGAAGTGCGCCAAGCCGCAAGCCGGAAGGGCCTCGATGTCGAGGGGAGCCTCTTGGAGCCAGGCGGAATCTTCGGCGACGAAGATGAGCGCGCCGAGCCGGATCTCGCGGCCCATGACCAAATTGCCACCGGAAACCATGCTGATGAAGGCTGAAGAAAATGCAACCTCGCCGGAAGTCACTAAGACGCCTTGCCCCAAGGTGGGCGCCACCTATCGTGGTACTAAGTGTGACAGTAAGAATAGGGGGTACGTATGGAGAGGCAAGGGCCTAGCTACGGCAAGGTTGTACGCAAGTGTTTACGAGTTCAGGCCCCTCTCGGAGGAGGTAAAAGCCCTACGTCTCGGTGCCCAAAGGCGGTCGACTAGATTATGAGTATGTGTGTGTGTTACAGAGGGTGCGAACCCCTGTCCCAGCGGAGGGGGGGTGTGGCTTATATAGAGTTCGCCAGGACCCCAGCCATCTCCCGTTACAGAGGGTTGAATGTACATAAAGATTGAGGCATTACTGGTAACGCTAGCCTTAAGTGCCTTTAATGACCTTGAAGACTACAGAGTGAATGCTCGCCCGTTGTTGTTCTGAGTGACTTGTGGTCTTCAGTAGGTCGAGTGGTTTCTTGTATGGTCGAGTGGTTGACTGGTCGTGTGACTTCGGGAAGGATGGGTATCCGAGTGGTTCGTTGGTCGAGTGGATTGCACTCAACATCTTTACTGGGTACCCTTTGATATCTCTTGAGCTTCTTTGCTTCGAGGGTAGTGACCTTAGGTAGGGCGTATAGGTCAGGCCCATGACCCTACCCTAGGTCTATATCCTCATCACCAGGAGCTTCTCGAGGAAGCCACAAGCCAGGGCGCGCCCTGAGGGCTTGTGGGCTCCTCGGAGGTCTCCTAACCCTAATTCTTGCTCTATAAATTCACAAATATTCCCAAATCACCAGAAGCATCCACCAAAATACTTTTCTACTGCCCGAAGCCTCTGACCTCATGAGATCCCATCTTGGGACCTTTTCCAGCAATCTGCCCGAGGGGGATTCAATCATGGAGGGCCTCTACATCAACCCTATCGCCCTACCGATGATGCGTGAGTAGTTTACCAAAGACCTACGGGTCCATAGCTAGTAGTTAGATGGCTTCTTCTCTCTCTTTGATCTTCAATACAAAGTTCTCCTCGGTGTTCTTGGAGTTCTATCTGATGTAATACTTTTTTCTGGTGTGTTTGTTGAGATCCATGAATTGTGTGATCAGATTATCTATGAATATTATTTGAGTCTCCTCTAAATTCTTATATGCATGATTTGATAACTTTTTATTTCTCTTTGAACTATCGATTTGGTTTGGCCAACTAGATTGGTTTTTCTTGCAATGGGAGAGGTGCTTAGTTTTGGGTTCAATCATGCGGTGTGATCACCCAGTGACACAGTAGGGGTAGCAAGGCACGTATTGTATTGTTGCCATCAAGGATTAAAAGACGGGGTTTACATCATATTGCTTGAGTTTACCCCTCTACATCATGTCATCTTACTTAAAGCGTTACTTCGTTCTTATGAACTTAATACTCTAGATGCATGCAGGATAACGGTTGATTTGTGGAGTAATAGTAGTATATGCAGGCAGGAGTCGGTCTTCTTATCATGGACGTGATGCCTATATTCATGATCATTGCTTAGATATCGTCATAACTTTGCACTTTTCTATCAGTTGCTCAACCGTAATTTGTTTACCCATCGTATGCTTTCTTTAAGCGAGAAGCCTCTAGTGAAACATATGGCCCTCGGGTCTATTTTCATCATACATTTCCAGATCTATAAACCAAAAACCCAGAAATACCTCGTTGTGTTTTATTTGCTTTTATTTTGTTTTATATTTTAGTAATCTTTTACATCTTTCTCTATGAGATCTCATCCTTGCAAGTGACCGTGAAGGGATTGACAACCCATTTATCGCGTTGGGTGCAAGTGTTTGATTGTTTGTGCATGTGCATAGATTGGAGACTTGCTTGTACCTCCTACTAGATTGATACCTTGGTTCTCAAACTGAGGGAAATACTTATCTCTACTTTGCTGCGTCTCCCTTTCCTCTTCATGGGAAAAACCAACGCAAGCTCAAGAAGTAGCAGGAAGAATATTTGGCGCCGTTGCCAGGGAGGTTCTACATCAAGCCTACCAAGTACCCATCATAAACTCTCATCTCTTGAATTGCATTATTTTCCATTTGCCTCTTGTTTTCCTTTCCCCCACTTCTAAAATGATTTCAGAAAAAACACAAAAATATTTTCCTTTTTATTTGCCCTTCTTTCGTTCGTCTTTTTGTTTACTTCTTTGTTGCTTTTATGCTAGATTGCTTGCTTTGTCACGAAGACTCAAGAGAATACCAAATTGTGTGACTTTTCCAACACTAATGATAATGATTTTATTAGTACTCCAATTGCTCCCGCCACTAGTGTGGAATCTTATGAAATTAATGCCGCTTTGTTGAATCTTGTTATGAAAGAACAATTTTCCGGTCTTCCTAGTGAAGATGCCGCATCCCACCTAAATACTTTCATTGAATCGTATGATATGCAAAAGAAAAAAGATGCAGATAATGATATTGTTAAATTGAAGCTATTTCCTTTCTCATTACGAGATCGAGCTAAAACTTGGTTTTCATCTTTGCCTAAAAATAGTATTGATTCATGGAATAAGTGTAAAGATGCTTTTATTTCCAAGTATTTTCCTCCCGCTAAGATCATCTCCCTTAGTAATGATATAATGAATTTTAAGGAACTTGATTATGAACATGTTGCACAATCTTGGGAGAGGATGAAATTGATGATAAGAAATTGCCCTACTCATGGTTTAAGTTTGTGGACGATGATACAAAAAAAATATTATGCGAGATTGAATTTTGCATCTGGAAATCTTTTGGATTCCGCCGCGGGTGGTACTTATATGGAAATTACATTAGGATAAGCTACTAAAGTCCTAGATAATATTATGGCAAATTACTCTCAATGGCATACCGAAAGATCTTCCACTAGTAAAAAAGGGCATGCGATTGAAGAAATTAATACTTTGAGTGGAAAGATGGATGAACTAATGAAACTGATTACTAGTAAGAGTGATCCTATTGATCCTAATGATATGCCTTTGTCCACTTCTATTGATAATACTAATGAATCTATGGATGTGAATTTTGTTGGTAGAAACAGTTTTGGTAATAACGCTTATAGAGGTAATTTCAACTCTAGGCCGTTTCCTATTAATTCCTCTAATAATTATGCTAAGTCCTACAACAATTCTTATGGAAATTATAATAAAATACCCTCTGATCTTGAGAACAATATTAAAGATTTTATAAATTCTCAAAAGATTTTTAATGCTATGGTAGAAGAAAATTGCTTAAGATTGATGATTTGGCTAGACCGTTGATAAGATTTCTCTCGAGATTGATTCTTTGAAGATGAGATGTATGACAGCCAAGCTTGATATTAGTGAATCTCTAAAAGCTATTAAAATATCTATGGATGAATGTAAAGAAAGAAGCGCTAGGATGCGTGCTAAGAGAGATTGGTTTGTAAAAGCGTGTTCTTCTATTTCTTGTGATAATAATGATGATGATCTTTAAGTGATTGGGGTGACTCCAATTGAACATTTGTTTGATAATATAAATATTGATAAAGGTGGGACTTGAGATGAGTCAACTTTAGCTAGAAGGCATCCCAATGATTTCGAGTTTAAAGATCTTAATGAAAAATTTGATAAAAGTGGGATTGGAGAGGTCAAAACTTTAAGTAGCGATAAACCTAGTCTTTTGGATTTCAAGGACTTTAATTATGATAATTTCTCTTTTATAGATTGTATTTACTTGTTGCAATCCATGTTGAATTCACATCATTCTTATAATCAAAATAAAACTTTTACTAAACATATTGTTGATGCTATGATGAAATCGTTTGAAGAAAAACTTGAGTTGGAAGTTTCTATCCCTAGAAAGCTTTATGATGAGTGGGAACCTACTATTAAGATTAAAAATAAAGATTTTTAGTGCTTTTCTTTGTGTGATTTGTGTGCTAGCGTTTCCACTATTTCGAAAAATTTATGTGATGTACTAGGTTTCCATAAATTTGACGATTGTTCTTTGAATTTGCATCTAGCGGATTCCACTATTAAGAAACCTATGGGAAGGGTTAATGATGTTTTTATTGTTTCAAATAAGAATTATGTGCACGTGGATTATATTGTGCTTGATGTAGATTGCAATCCTTCATGTCCTATTATTCTTGGTAGACCTTTCCGTACAACGATTGGTGCAATTATTGATATGAAAGAAGGAAACATTAGATTTCAATTTCTGTTAAGGAAGGGCATGGAACACTTTACAAGAAAGAAAATTAAGTTTCCATATTAATCTATTATGAGGGCCACTTATAGATTAAATACCAAAGATGACAATACCTAGATCCCTGCAATATGCCTAGCTAGGGGCGTTAAACAATAGCGCTTGTTGGGAGGCAACCCAATTTTATTTTTGTTTTTTACCTTTTTGTTCCTGTTTTCCAAAAATATATCTTCTACCCTCTGGTTAGAGGTTTTTTCATGTTTTAAACTAGTGTTTGTGCCAAGTAAGACCTTTGGGATGATTTGGAAGATAGTTGATTTGATTTTGCTGAAAAACAGAAACTTTTGCGTCCAGTAAAATAATTTCGATAATTCACAGGAACGTGATCTGGTTCTCAAATTTCTTACATGAGATTTATATAAAAATTTCCTAGATTTTCCTAATTTTGTCAGAATTTTTGGAGTTACAAAAGTATACAAAGTTCCCAGATTACTACAGATTGTTCTGTTTTAGACTGATTCAGTTTTTATTGTGTTCTTCACTTATTTTGATGAATATATGGGTAGTATCGGGGGTATGAACCATGCAGAAGTTGGAATACAATATATATAACACCAATAAAAAATTGTAATGAGTTCACAACAGTACCTAAAAGTGGTGATTTTCTTTATGATACTAACAGATCTTATGAGTTTTCTGTTGAGTTTTGTGTTGTGAAGTTTTCATGTTTTGGGTAAAGATTTGATGGACTATGGAATAAGGAGTGGCAAGAGCCTGAGCTTGGGGATGCCCAAGGCACCCCAAGGTAATATTCAAGGACAACCAAGCATCTAAGCTTAGGGATGCCCTGGATGGCCCTCTTTGGTCTTCAATCCATCGGTAAATTTACTTGAGGCTATATTTTTATTCACCACATGATATGTGTTTTTCTTGCAGTGTCTTGTATGATATCAGTCTTTGCCTTCTCGTTTTCCACAATCATCCTTGTTGTACACACCTTTTGATAGGTACACACATTAATCGTGAATTTATTAGAATACTCTATGCGCTAAACTTATATCTTTTGAGCAAGGAAGTTTTTGCTCTAGTGCTTCACTTATATATTTTTAGAGCACATCGTTTCTTTATTTTATAGAAACTAATGAACTCTCGTACTTCACCTATATTATTTTGAGAGTCTTTAACAGCATTGTAATTTGCTTAGGTTATGAATTTGGTCCTAATATGATGGGCATCCAAGAGGGATATAATAAAAACTTTCATTTAGAGTGCATTGAATATATGAGAAGTTTGATTCCTTGCATTTGGTTTGAGATATAAAGATGGTGATATTAGAGTCATGCTAGTGAGTAATTGTGGATTGGTAGAAATACATGTGTTAAAGTTTGTGATTTAGCATGCACGTAAGGTGAACCGTTATGTGATGAAGTCGGAGCATGATTTAGTTTTTGATTGCCATCCTTTGTGTGGAGGTCGGGATCGCGCGATGGTTAACTCCTATAAACCCTTCCCCTAGGAGCATGCGCGTAGTACTTTATTTCAATAACTAGTAGACTTTTGCAATAAGTATGTGAGTTTTTTATGACTAATGTTGAGTCCATGGATTATACGCACTCTCACCCTTCACCATTGCTAGCCTCTCTAGTACCGCGCAACTTCCACCGGTGCATTAAACCCACCATATATCCTTACTTAAAACAGCCACCATACCTACCTATTATGGCATTTCCATAGCCATTCCGAGATATATTGACATGCAACTTGCACCGTTCCGTTTATTATGACACACATCATCATTGTCATAGTATTCTCATATGCATGAAGCATTCATATAGAGCCATATTTTGTTCTAGCATTGAGTTGTAATTCTTGAGTTGTGAGTAAATAAAAGTGTGATGATCATCATTATTAGAGCATTGTCCCATGTGAGGAAAGCATGATGGAAGCTATGATTCCCTCACAAGGTTGGATGAGTCTTCGTACTTTAAAGCAAATAAAAGAGGCCAAAGAAGCCCGCATAAGAAAAGAGGCCAAAGAAGCACAGCTAAAAAGAAAAAAAAGAAAAAAGAAAAGAAAAAATGAGAGAAAAATAGAGATGGTATTATTACATTGTTGCTAAATACATACCACCTAGCTTCACGTACCAACAAAAGAAAAAATTCTTCTATGATTTAAGACATTACTTTTGGGATGACCCACATCTTTATAAAGAAGGAGTAGATGATATTATTAGACTTTGTGTACCTGAGCATGAACAGGTACAAATCCTATGGAAATGTCACTCTGGAGCTTACAAAGTACATCATGCGGGAGATAGAACTGCTCACAAGGTATTGCAATCCGATTTTTATAGACCTACTCTCTTCAAAGATGACTGTAAGAATATTTTATTTTATGATGAATGTCAATGAATTGGAAAAATTTGTAAGCGTAAGAAATGCCTATGAATTATTCTCTTGCTATTGAACCATTTGATGTATGGGGATATGATTACATGTGACGTTTTCCTTCCTCTAATGGGTATACACATATTTTGGTTGCCGTTGATTGTGTTACTAAGTGGGTAGAAGCTATTCCAACTAGTAGTGCTGATCACAACACCTCTATTAAAATGCTTAAGGAAGTCATTTTCCCAAGGTCTGGATTCCCTAGATATTTAGTGACTGATGGTGGTTCACACTTTATTCATGGTGCTTTCCATAAAATGCTTGCTAAATATGATGTTAACCATAGAATTGCATCACCCTACCATCCTCAGTCTAGTGGTCAAGTTGAACTTAGCAATGGAGAAATAAAGTTAACATTACAAAAAACTGTCAATAGGTCCCAAAATAAATTGGTCTAAGAAATTATATGATGCACTTTGGGCCTATAGAACAACATATAAATATCCTATGGGTATGTCTCCTTATAAAATGGTTTATGGAAAAGCTCGTCATTTGCCACTTGAGTTAGAACATAAAGCATATTGGGAAATTAAAGAACTCAACTATGATTTTCAAACTTGCCGATGAAAAGAGGTTATTTGATATTAGCTCACTAGATGAATGGAGATCCCAAGCTTATGAAAATGCCAAGTTATTTAAAGAAAAGGTTAAAAGATGGCATGATAAAAGAATCCCAAAGTGCGAGTTCAAGGTTGGAGAATATGTTATTTTGTACAACTCTCATTTCAGATTCTCTGCAGGCAAACTCCTCTCCAAATGGGAAGGACCCTTTGTTATCAAGGAGGTTTCTCGATCTGGAGCAATCAAAATAAATAATGCCGAAGGTACTAACCCGAAGGTTGTTGATGGGCAACAAATAAAACAGTATATCTCAGGTATGCCCATTAATGTTGAAAGCAATATTATCCAAACTATGGCACCGTAAGAACACATAAAAGAAACCTTTCGGAACACTCCAGAATTGTGAAAAAGGGGTATGTGATATGGTAAGTAAATGGACTCCAAAAAATCTGCAAAAATATTTTTTTGTCCGTTTTTGGAATAAAAAAAAGGAAAATAAGAAACAACTAGGAAGGCACCCCTCGTGGGCACAAGACACCAGGACGCGCCTGGCTTGCCAGGTGTGCCCAGGTGGGTTGTGCCCACCGCGGGTACCTTTCAGACTCCATTTTTCTCCCGTTTGCTTGTTTCCTAAGATAAAAAAGTTATATACCCCTGAACCTGTTGACCATCGCATCACGGAGAAATCTTCTGTTTTCTTTTCTTGTTGTTTTCTTGACAAATTTGAAAATATGTCACCCCAAGACTCGGAGGGTGAGAGCTATTCTGCTGATTATATCGCAAACCCCAAGGTTTATGGGGATGTGGAGCACTATAGCTAGACTTCGTAGGAAGAAGAAGACTATGATCCTAAAGGGGAGGAGGAGACGAGCTCAAAGGAAGCTGAAGTTCCATTGCCTCAACCTGGAGACATGCACATGTAATTCAAGAAGTCATGTCTCCCCAACAAAGCAAAGAAACCTAAGGTCCCGTTAATCCCTTTTCTTCTCTTGTAGGAAAACTAGCAAGAATTATGCAAAAGGATAGTAGAGCTCGAGCAGGAGATCGTTGACTTAAAGGAGGCAAATTCCGTCCTCAAGCATAAGCTAAGGAAGAAAGACAAATGTACTACTTCATCACCACTACCTCCTTCTTCATCACCAAAAGAAAATTGAGTATCGGGTATGGGCACTCCCCTTGGCTTGTGCCAAGCTTGAGGGAGGTGCCCCGGTATCTTATCAACTCCATTATCTTTACCTTTACTTCTCTTAGTTCGATCCATATTTATCTTTTGCCTTAGATGAATGAAATTTTAGTTTGATCCTTTCTTTTCGAGTGTTTGTTTAGTGATCTATATTTGTAATTGTGTGCGATATATAATAAAGATTAGTTTGAGTTTTTTCTTTACTTTCATGTTCAATAAAAAGAAAAGAAATAAATCAAAAAGATCATATGCTAATCTTATGGTAAGTAATGACATCACACAAGGAAGAGTATAAGTAGAACATTTTATTGGAGATTTACAAACATAGCATTGGTCAATGATGCAATTTATGAAAGAATTAATAAGGGAAGAGAATATTCACATGCAAATACACTATCTTGGACATCTTTTGTGATTGTGAGCCCCCATCAAAATATTATATGCCAAAATTGTTGATGTTGGACAAGGAAGACAACATAATGATTTATGTTTGTTCATATTCACATGGAAGTTATATTATCATAGATCCTTCAACATGTGGTGCTTGTCCCCCATCTTTGCTAGCCAAAAATTCCGCACTAAGTAGAGATACTACTTATGCATGCAAAAATCCTTAAACCCATATCTTGTTTTGATAGTCCACCATACCTATCTATGGATTAAGATCCTTCAAGTAAGTTGACATCGGTGCAAAAAGGCAATAAAAATTGCTTCTAAAAGTGTTGGATCATTTAGTGTAAGAGGAAATTGAGCGTTGTACGAACTTGTGATGGCAAAGAATAAAAGCCACAGACTGCATAATAAAGGTTGCTATCATAAGGGGCAATATAACATGACGTACTTTTTCACTAAGATATTGAGCATACAAACAAAAAGCGCATGACAACCTCTGCTTCCCTCTCCGAAGGGCCTATCTTTTACTTTTATGTATTTACTTTTATGCAAGAGGCAAAGTTCTTCTCTCTATTCCTTTTTATTTTCTCTTTTGGCAAGCATCATGTGGTGAGGAAAGATCTAGGCACATACATCTAGTTGGATATGGGTAGCATGAGTTATTATTGTTGACATCACCCTCGAGGTGAGTATGTTGTGAGGCAAAACTATAAGCCCCTATCTTTCTATGTGTCCGATTGAAAGGTTTTGCTCATGTGTATGCGGTGAGTGTTAGCAATCATAGAAGACTATATGATGGTTGAGTATGTGGACTTGCCAAAAAGGCTCCGATATGTGACCCTTCCTAAAAAGATGATGAATCGTAGTTGCAAAGTTGATTGAGAACATAGTTTGTTGGTTTTCAGTAGAGTTTATGCTTTATGCTTCGATGTTGTGATGAATTGTTACTTGTTCATGAGAAGTCTATGATAAAAGTTCTATGATAAAGTTTTATATTAAAGTTATAATAATAAACATGATGCTTCTATGTTTGTATTTTGTTTTTATCGACACCTCTCTCTATCTAAGCATGTGGACATGTTTTTCGATTTCGGTTTCCGCTTGAGGACAAGCAAAGTCTAAGCTTGGGGGAGTTGATACGTCCATTTTGCATCTTGTTTTCCTACTGTTATTTATAATGTTTTATGCATAATAATGCTTTTTGGAGTAATTCTAATGCCTTTTCTCTCATAAATTGCAAGATTCACACAAAGAGGGAGAATTCCGGCAGCTGGAAATCTGGACCTAAAAAAGCTACATCAGGCTACCTATTCTGCAGAACTCCAAATGAGCTGAAACTTCACGAGGAATTTTTATGGAATAAATAAGAGTTACTAGAGCAAATAACTACTAGAGGGGGCCCACCAGGTGGGCACAACCCACCTGGGCGCGCCAGGGAGCCCAGGCGCGCCCTGGTGGGTTGTGCCCTCCTCGGCCCTCCTCCGGTGCCCCTCTTCTAGTATATAAGTCATTTTGACATAGAAAAAAATAAGGAGAGGACTTTCGGGACGAAGCGTCACCGTCTCGAGGTGGAACTTGGGTAGAGAGCACGTTTGCCCTCTGGTGGAGCGATTCCGCTGGGGGAACTTCCCTCCCGGAGGGGGAAATCATCGTCAACATCATCACCAACAACTCTCCCATCTTGGGGAGGGCAATCTCCATCAGCATCTTCAACAGCACCATCTCCTCTCAAACCCTAGTTCATCTCTTGAGTTCAATCTTTGTACCAGAACTATAGATTAGTGCTTGTGGGTGACTAGTAGTGTTGATTACATCTTGTAGTTGATTACTATATGGTTTATTTGGTGGAAGATTATATGTTCAGATCCATTATGCTATTTAATACCCCTCTGATCTTGAGCATGCTTATCATTTGTGAGTAGTTACTTTTTTTCTTGAGGTCACGGGAGAAATCTTGTTGCAAGTAATCATGTGAACTTGCTATGTGTTTGATATTTTGATGGTATGTATGTTGTGATTCCCTTAGTGGTGTGATGTGAACGTCGACTACATGACACTTCACCATATTTGGGCCTAAGGCAAGGCATTGTGGATAGTTATTAGATTATGGGTTGTGAGAGTGAGAGATGCTTAAACCCTAGTTTATGCGCTATTCCATAAGGGACTGATTTGGATCCAAAAGTTTAATGCTATGGTTAGATTTATTCTTAATACTTTTCTCATAGTTGCGGATGCTTGCGAGGGGGTTAATCATAAGTAGGAGGTTTGTTCAAGTAAGAACATCACCTAAGCACCAGTTCACCCACATATCAAATTATCAAAGTAGCGAACACAAATCAAACCAACATGATGAAAGTGACTAGATGAAATTCCCATGTACCCTCAGAACGCTTTGCTTATCATAAGAGACCATTTTGGCATGTCCTTTACCTCAAAAGGATTGGGCTAACTTGCTGCACTTTTATTACCATTACCGTTACTTGCTCGTTACCAATTATCTTGCTATCAAACCACTCGTTACTTATAATTTCAGTGCTTACAGACATTACCTTGCTGAAAACCGCTTGTCATTTCCTTCTGCTCCTCATTGGGTTCGACACTCTTACTTATCGAAAGGACTACGGTTGATCCCCTATACTTGTGGGTCATCACCTACCAATGATGCGTGAGTAGTTTACCAAAGACCTATGAGTCCATAGCTAGTAGCTAGATGACTTCTTCTCTATACTTGTGGGTCATCACCTACCAAAGATGCATGAGTAGTTTACCAAAGACCTATGAGTCCATAGCTAGTAGCTAGATGACTTCTTCTCTCTCTTTGATCTTCAGTAGAAAGTTCTCCTTGATGTTCTTGGAGTTCTATCCGATGTAATACTTTTTTGCGGTGTGTTTGTTGAGATCTGATGAATTGTAGATTTATGAGAAGATTATCTATGAACATTATTTTAGTCTCCTCTGAATTCTTATATGCATGATTTGATGTAGTTCTCTTCGAACTATTGATTTGGTTTGTCCAACTAGATAGGTTTTTCTTGCAATGGCAGAGGTGCTTACACTACTGCAGGATGCTGCTAACATGACACTACGATCAGAGACCCTTTTATGAAATTGTGTGCGATGCATTAATCACATATGGTGGTGTAAAAGAACCGCCGAAAATGGTGCAAAACGTTTGTGATGACGGATGCATCAAACACGGTTCAGATTTTTGTTGCGTGTGCAATTTAGGGCATACGGTTCAGGTCTATTAACTATTTGCGATGAGGGTGAACAAAAGAAATGGGCTGCCAGATGAAGGCGTGCATGATGTAGAGCATACGGTTCACTCGGATGAACTGTTTGCGGTTGATAAATTCATCGCTGACGGGTTACCTAGTGTGGTCCGTGTGTGTTGTGATTGCTCTATCTGCAAAACATCTATGCTCTGTGTATAGAAGAACAACATATATATACTTGTAACATGACATGATTGCAATACCAAATTAAACATTCTATTACGTTATATAACAAATTCCATAAATATTGCAAGGTTCAAATTCAAAGATTCCAATGCCCAAATTCAAACATTACAAACATCGACATTTTTGCAAAGGGATTAGCCGCTGAGAAGTCATGTATGGGTTTGACACAATGACTTCCAATTGCTCTGCCATATGCTCTTCCAAAACAAAGTATAGCTTTTTTGGAGCCTCTTCCATTCTGCAGTACCCGTCGGCTCTGATCAACATACCATTCATCTTTCCTAATTAAATGCATGTTCAACCTCAGTACCCTCAACACCTTTTCTCTGGCAAGAAAGAACCTGGCGAGTGTAATCTCCGGTAAGGTCCCTCGGTAGGAGTTCAAAGTAATATTTGAGAGATGCAGATCCAGGCATACGATGTGATTGTCATTGTAAACATTATCCACCTCCGGGCCTATTATTATCTGCAAAAGAAAAGAACGTGTTAGTGCCTACATGCAGTTTTGAACAGTACCACACGCCTATTTGGTTTGCAGGGTTTGTAAAATGCACCAATGTGCCAACTTTGATCTGACATGATTAACATGGGCATTCGATTACAATCTAGAAACATGTAGCCTTCTTCACAAGAGGTTGGATTGGATGAAAAATTCCCTAAGAAAACTTGTACATATGAATCCAAAGGAGATATGCTCATGGATTGTAACCATATGAATCAAGCAACCAATATGTGGTGGGGGATGTATGTCCTGAAATCCTCCAAAATTCCTTCAAAAATCGTAGTACATTGTCATTGTAAACTTGGGAAAAGGTGCAAAAAATTGAACTCCCTTATGGTTAACATTTAACAGGGAAGGAACATCACCTTGATATATAACTTCTTCAGGCACGGAAAGCATCTCAGGCAACTAGCAACTTGGACCATGTTGGGGCCGACAGATTCTAGTGCCAAGACCTTCATTGTGCCCAGAATCTGGGTGAAGCTTTGCTGGATGACAGACGAACATAAATCTTCAAAACTAGAAATAATGTTGATATCAAGAAAGAGAGGTATAAGGTGACTGTTGTACCTGAAAGTAGTAGTATTTGACAAACGAGTAGCCCACCACTGCCAATTTCGGTGCAAAAATGACATTGGTTCTTGTTGGACCTTATCGATCAAATACAAGTAATCTCTCAAGTGAAGGTGTGTCCTCAATGACCATATTGTGGTCCACCTTTTGTGATCTTTCGTTGCAGCACCAGCAACACACATAAATAGTCCGGAGAGTCCTAGAGGTGATGTGGAAGGTACTCAAACAATTCATCGCCTAAAGACGAAGGAACTTGAGTGCAGTACAGCCACGGAGTAAGCACTCCATGTCATCCTTTGGGATGCGAACGGTGACGAGCTCGAGGTGCTTCAGTCATGGTAGAAAAAGAGTGGGCGCATCATTAGGGGGGATGGCAGTTCATGAACTTGGCGAGGCGCAGTGTTGTCGCGAAACGGAGCGCGTACGTTGGCAGCAAGCGCATATGCCCCATCATTAAAACAGAGCTTCTCAAGCTGATCTATGGCGGGGGATTGGAACCACTCGTCAAGCTTGGCTTGATCCTTGCCATTGGAACGAAACTTGCCCGTGATAAGGCCTCTGATTGGGCCATGGTAACTGCCAAGGATCTGGGAGAATGCATCCAAGCTTTTGCGATAGCCATGGCAGAGCTCGTGGGCGTTGAGGAGGTCGATAGGGGTGAGGAGCCATAGGGGGCGCCACCGCCGGGAAAGGGTGGCTGTCCTCGCCCCATGATTAGGAGGAGGGATATTATGACTCTTAACATATTATCGGGGAGGTTGCTGATGAAGTCTAGGCCTACTGGAGTCGCTTGCGGTTCTTTCTCGACCCGCCTCCGCTTGTTGGCAGCCTCGTTCTCCACCTCGTCGACGGCGACGGAAACCTCTGTCTCCATATTCACGTCGTGCTCCGGTGCACTTTGAAGACTGAGAGCAGCGTCGAGGATGCGGGAGGAGAGAGAGGATTGTGTGTGTGGTGAGGATGGGGGGTGCGGCCGCTAGGGTGCACCATTAATACACACCAGTGGGAGCGAGGAGGGCGGCGGTCAAAGGCTGTCTCGCTTCCTGGTGAGCCTGCGCCGCGGACTTCTGCCATTCCTATACCATCATTTCATGGAGCGAGGCGGACGCGCCATTAATATGGAGGAGTGGGAGCAAGGTGGGCGGCGGTCAAAGGGCTGTCTCGCCTCCCGGTGAGCCTGCACGGCGGATTGCTGGCATGCCTACTGTCATTTCACACAGCTGCTAGCACGCCCCATACGGTGAGTGCGTTGCGAACACACGCATGAATTAGATAGTGGTAGTGATTTTAGTTGCAAAAATTAGATAGTGCTAGTGATTTTTAGCTACATATTTTGACAAATCGCAGTGTCTCTTGGCTTAGCACCGAAGTCCGGCTTTAATTTCCATACTGTATTCAATCTGATCCATTTGCGTTGAAGAGATGCACAAATCCTGTGTTGAATAGCTCGCACGCTTCCTGGTGAGCCTCTCGATCAGCCTGTGCACCAGATTGTGCTCACACGCCTCCCGTTCAGTCAAGGAGTGATACACCCATTTTGCATCATGCTTTTATATCAATATTTATTGTATTATGGGATGTTACTACACATTATCTCACAATACTTATGCCTTTCCTCTCTTATTTTACAAGGTTTACATGAAGAGGGAGAATGCCAGCAGCTGGAATTCTGGGCTGGAAAAGGAGAAATTATTAGAGACCTATTCTGCACAACTCCAAAAGTCCTAAAACTCCACGAAAGTCAGTTTTGGAATATATTAAAAATATTGGGCGAAGAAAGCACTAGAGGGGGGCCACCCACTGTCCACGAGGGTGGAGGGCGCGCCCTGCCCCCTGGGCGCGCCCCCTGCCTTGTGGGCCACCTAGCAGCCCCCCGATGCCCATCTTCTGGTATATGGTGTATTTTGCCCTGGAAAAAAATCATAAGGAAGTTTTCGGGATGAAGCGCCGCCGTCTCGAGGCAGAACCTTGGTGGAACCAATCTAGGGCTCCGGTGGAGCTGTTGTGCCGGGGGAAACATCCCTCTGGGAGGGGAAATCGTCACCATCATCATCACCATCGATCCTCTTATCAAGAGGGGGTCAATCTCCATCAACATCTTCACCAGCACCATCTCCTCTCAAAGCCTAGTTCATCACTTGTATCCGATCTTTGTCTCAAAACCTTATATTGGTACCTGTGGGTTGCTAGTAGTGTTGATTACTCCTTGTAGTTGATGCTAGTTGGTTTATTCGGTGGAAGATCATTTGTTCAGATCATTTATGCTTATTAATACCCCTCTGGTTATGAACATTAATATGATTTGTGAGTAGTTACGTTTGTTCCTGAGGACATGTGATAAGTTTTGTTATAAGTAGTCATGTGAATTTGGTATTCGTTCAATATTTTGATGAGATGTATGTTGTCTCTCCTCTAGTGGTGTTATGTGAACGTCGACTACATGACACTTCACCATTATTTGGGCCTAGGGGAAGGCATTGGGAAGTAATAAGTAGATGATGGGTTGCTAGAGTGACAGAAGCTTAAACCCTAGTTTATGCGTTGCTTCGTAAGGGGCTGATTTGGACCATATGTTTCATGCTACGGTTAGGTTTACCTTAATTCTTCTTTCATAGTTGTGGATGCTTGCGAGAGGGATTAATCATAAGTGGGATGCTTGTCCAAGGCAGGGCAGTACCCAAGCACCGGTCCACCCACATATCAAATTATCAAAGTAACGAACGTGAATCATATGAGCATGATGAAAACTAGCTTGATGATAATTCTCATGTGTCCTCGGGAGCGCTTTTCTTTATATAAGAGTTTGTATAGGCTTGTCCTTTGCTACAACAAGGATTGGGCCACCTTGCTGCACCTTGTTACTTTTGTTACTTGTTACTCGTTACGAATTACCTTATCACAAAACTATCTGTTACCATAATTTCAGTGCTTCAAGAGAATACCTTACTGAAAACCGCTTGCCATTTCCTTATGCTCCTCGTTGGGTTCGACACTCTTATGTATCTAAAGGACTATGATAGATTCCCTATACTTGTGGGTCATCAAGACTCTTTTCTGGTGCCATTGCCGGGGAGTGAAGCGCCTTTGGTAGGTGGAATTTGGTAAGGAAAAATTTATATAGTGTGCTAAAATTTACTGTCACTTGTTACTATGTAAAATAATCCTTTGAGGGGCTTGTTCGGGGTATCTTCACCCCGACCAGTATAGCAAAGAGTTGCTCCTCAACCTACTGAACCTACTGAAAATGTTTACTTTGAAATTCCTTTAGGTATGATAGAGAAACTGCTAGTTAATCCTTTTACATGAGATGGAACATTACATCCCGATATGCACCTAATCTATGTGGATGAATTTTGTGGATTATTTAAGCTTGCAGGTATGCCTGGGGATGTTGTCAAGAAGAAGGTCTTCCCTTTATCTTTGAAGGGAAAGGCATTGACATGGTTTAGGCTATGTGATGATATTGGATCATGGAACTACAACCGATTGAAATTGGAATTTCATCAGAAGTTTTATCCTATGCATCTGGTTCGTTGTGATTGTAATTATATATATAATTTTTGGCCTTGCGAAGGAGAAAGTATCGCTCAAGATTGGGGGAGGCTTAAGTCAATGTTATATTCATGCCCCAATCATGAGCTCTCAAGAGAAATTATTTTTCAAAAATTTTATGCTCGGCTTTCTCTCATTAATCGCTCCATGCTCGATACTTCTTGTACTGGTTCTTTTATGATGAAGACTATTGAATTCAGATGGGATCTATTGGAACGAGTTAAGCGCAACTCTGAAGATTGGGAGCTCGACGAAGATAAGGAGTCAGGTATAACAACTAAGTTTGATTGTGTTAAATCTTTTATGGATACCGATGCTTTTCGTGAATTTAGCACTAAATATGGACTTGACTCTGAGATAGTATCTCTTTTTTTGAATCATTTGCTACTCATGTTGATCTCCCTAAAGAGAAGTGGTTTAAATATCATCCTCCCTTTGAAGTAAAAGTAGTAGAACCTATTAAAGTTAAAGAAAAGACTATCACTTATAATGTTGATCCTATTGTTCCTACCGCTTATATTGAGAAACCACCTTTCCCTATTAGAATAAAGGATCATGCTAAAGCTTCAACTGTGGTTCGTAAGAGTAATGCTAGAACACCTACACCCCTTGGGCAAATTAAAGTTGAACCTAGTGTTGCTATGGTTAAGGATCTATTGGTCGATAATATTAATGGGCATGTTATTTACTTTTGTGATGAAGCTGCTAGAATTGCTAGACCCGATAGTAAAAATAAACATAGACCTGTTGTTGGCATGCATGTTGTTTCTGTTAAAATAGGAGATCATTGTTATCATGGCTTATGTGATATGGATGCTAGTGCGAGTGCAATACCTCATTCCTTATACAAGGAGATTATGCATGATATTGCACCTGCTGAGATAGAAGATACTGATGTTACAATCAAGCTTGCCAATAGAGATACTATTTCACCAATTGGGATTGTTAGAGATGTTGAAGTCATGTGTGGGAAAGTTAAATATCCTACTGATTTTCTTGTTCTTGGTTCCCCACAAGATGACTTTTGTCCCATTATATTTGGTATACCCTTCTTGAACACTGTTAATGCTAAGATAGGTTGTGAAAAGGATATTGTTACTGTTGGTTTAGGGGACATGTCTCATGATTTTAATTTTTCTAAATTTCGTAGACAACCCCATGATAAAGAATTGCCTAGTAAAGATGACATTATTGGTCTTGCTTCTATTGTCGTTCCTCCTAATGATCCTTTAGAACAATATTTGCTAGACCATGAAAATGATATGTTTATGAATGAAAGAAGGGAAATAGATGAAGTATTCTTTAAACAGGGACCTATTTTGAAACACAACTTGCCTGTTGAAATCCTAGGGGATCCTCCTCCACCCAAGGGTGCTCTGGTGTTTGAGCTTAAACCTTTACATGATACTCTTAAATATGCTTATCTTGATGAAAAGAAGATATGTCCTATTTTAGTAGTGCTAACCTTTCAGAGCAGGAAGAAGAGAAATTATTGAAAACTCTGAAGAAGCACTGTGCTGCTATTGGATATACTCTTGTTGATCTTAAGGGCATTAGTCCCACTCTATGCCAGCACAAAATAAAATTGGAGAAAGACGCTAAACCAGTTATTGATCACCAACGATCGTTAAATCCTAAGATGAAAGAAGTGGTAAGAAATGAAATACTAAAGCTTCTGGAGGCAGGTATAATTTATTTTGTTGCTGATAGTCAGTGGGTAAGTCCTGTCCATCGTGTCCCTAAGAAAGGAGGTATTCCTGTTGTTCCTAATGATAAAGATGAATTGATCCCACAAAGAATTGTTATAGGTTATAGAATGGTAATTGATTTTCACAAATTAAATAAAGCTACTAGGAAAGATCATTACCCTTTACCTTTTATTGATCAAATGCTAGAAAGATTATCCAAACATACATATTTTTGCTTTCTAGACGGTTATTCTAGTTTCTCTCAAATATCTGTGTCAAAAGAGGATCAGGATAAGACCACTTTTACTTGCCCTTTCGGTACCATTGCTTATAGATGTATGCCTTTTGGTTTATGCAATGCACCTGCTACCTTTCAAAGATGTATGACTGCAATATTCCCTGACTTTTGTGAAAAGATTGTTGAGGTTTTCGTGGATGATTTCTCCGTGTATGGAACTTATTTTGATGATTGCTTAAGCAACCTTGAACGAGTTTTGCAGAGATGTGAAGAAACTAATCTTGTCTTGAATTGGGAGAAGTGCCACTTTATGGTTAATGAAGCTATTGTCTTGGGGCATAAGATTTCTAAAAGAGGTATTGAAGTTGATAAAGCTAAAGTTGATGCTATTAAAAAGATGCCGTGTCTAGGGACATCAAAGGTATAAGAAGTTTCCTTGGTCATGCCGGTTTTTATAGGAGGTTCATTAAAGACTTCTAAAAATTTTCTAGGCCTCTCACTAATCTCTTACAAAAAGATGTTACTTTTGTCTTTGATGATGATTGTGTAGAAGCATTTGAAATACTTAAGAAAGCCTTGATTTCTGCACCTATTGTTCATCCACCTGACTGGAATTTACCCTTTGAAATTATGTGTGATGCTAGTGATTATGCTGTAGGTGCTGTTCTAGGACAAAGAGTTGATAAGAAACTAAATGTTATCCAATATGCTAGTAAAACTCTAGACAGTGCCCAGAGAAATTATGCTACCACTAAAAAAGAATTTTTGGCAGTTGTACTTGCTTGTGATAAGTTCAGACCTTATATTGTTGATTCCAAAGTAACTGTTCACACTGATCATGATGCTATTGAATACCTTATGGAAAAGAAAGATGCTAAACCTAGACTTATTAGATGGGTTCTCTTGCTACAAGAATTTGATTTGCATATTGTTGATAGAAAGGGAGCTGAGAACCCCATTGCAGACAACTTGTCTAGGTTAGAAAATATTCTTGATGATATCTTTTGATGAAATCTTTCTTGATGAACAATTGGCTGTCATAAATGCTTCTCGCACTAATCCATGGTATGCTGATTATGCTAATTACATTGTAATTTATACCACCTAGTTTCACATACCAGCAAAAGAAAAAGTTCTTCTATGATTGAAGACATTACTTTTGGGATGACCCACACCTTTATAAAGAAGGAGTATATGGTGTTATTAGACGTTGTGTACCTGAGCATGAACAGGAACATATCCTACGCAAGTGTCACTCTGAGGCATATGAAGGACACCACGCTGGAGATAGAATTGCACATAAGGTATTGCAATCCGGTTTTTATTGGCCTACTCTTTTCAAAGATGCCCGTAAGTTTGTCTTGTCTTGTGATGAATGTCAAAGAATTGATAATATTAGTAGACGTTAAGAAATGCCTATGAACTATTCACTTGTTATTGAACCATTTGATGTTTGGGGCTTTGATTATATGGGACCGTTTCCTTCCTCTAATGGGTATACACATATTTTAGTTGCTGTTGATTACATTACTAAGTGGGTAGAAGCTATTCCAACTAGTAGTGCTGATCATAACACTTCTATTAAGATGCTTAAAGAAGTTATTTTTCGGAGGTTTGGAGTCCCTAGATACCTAATGACTGATGGTGGTTCACATTTTACTCATGGTGCTTTTTGTAAAATGCTTGCTAAATATGATGTTAATCATAGAATTGCATCTCCATACCATCCACAGTCTAGTGGTCAAGTAGAATTGAGTAATAAAGAGATTAAATTTATTTTTCAAAAAGACTGTTAATAGATCTAGAAAAAATTGGTCCAAGAAACTTGATGATGCATTATGGGCCTATAGAACTGCATACAAAAGTCCTATGGGTATGTCTCCGTATAAAAAGGTTTATGGAAAAGCATGTCACTTACCTCTCAAACTAGAACATAAGGCATATTGGGCTATCAAGATCTCAATTATGATTTCAAACTTTCCGGTGAGAAGAGACTATTTGGTATTAGCTCACTTGATGAATGGAGAACCCAGGCCTACGAGAACACCGAACTGTTTAAAGAAAAAGTTAAAAGATGGCATGACAAAAGGATACAAAAGAGTGAGTTTAATGTAGCTGATTATGTTTTGTTATACAACTCTCATTTAAGATTTTTTGCAGGAAAACTTCTCTTTAAATAGGAAGGTCCTTACGTTGTCGAGGAGGTCTATCATTCCGGTGCCATAAAAATCAACAACTTTGAAGGCACAAATCCGAAGGTGGTGAACGATCAAAGAATCAAACATTATATCTCAGGCAATCCCATAAATGTTGAAACCAATGTTATTGACACCGTAACCCCAGAGGAGTACATAAGGGACACTTTCCAAAACGTTTCAGACTCCGAAAAGGAATAGGTATGTGGTACGGTAAGTAAACCGACTCCAAAGCAGTTCTAATAGCAATTTTTCTCCGTTTTGGAATATTTCAAAAAATAGGAAAATAAGAAGTAGTCCGGAAAGGACACGAGGCATCCACGAGGGTGGAGGGTGCGCCCTACCCCCCTGGGTGCGCCTCCCTGCCTCATGGGCACCTCGTGTTCCCTCCGGAGTCCATTTTCTTGCACAATACTTCTTTTGGTCGGTAAAAAATCATTATATAATCTCCCGAAGGTTTTGACCACCGTACCACAACGAAATCATCTGTTTTTTGTTCTGAGTTGTTTCTGCCACAGATTTGAGCAAGATGTCTTCTCAAGGGTCAGTTGGGGAGAGTAGGATATCTCACCTGACACTATGGCCAAGAGCAAACAGCGATGCCGATCACTTTGGGCCATCAATAGAGGAAGAGATGGAGGCTGACTTGAAAAGGATAGATGCCATGGAGGAGGATCAAGAAGTTACCTCTCGTCTCCAAGACAGATTCATGATGGAGGAACTCCAGAGTTCAACAATTCCAAATTCGGTCATCCCTCCCAATGCTAGATTTCTTTCTTATGAAAATATGAAAAAGAGTGTTACTTGTTGTCCAACAGCTATGCAACATCCATGGGTGAAAGAAGCTCTAGCCATCGCAGGTAAACTTCATAAGGAAACAATGGATCTTAAGCAGCAAGTCAATAAGCTCGAGGAAGAGAACCATATCCTAAGGGGCATCATCGCCAAAAATATCACATCACCACCTTCGAAGAAAGAGACATAAATACATGGGTATGGGCACTCCCCTTGGTAACTGCCAAGCTTGGGGGAGGTGCCTCGGTATCGTATCACCATCACACTTCTATCTTTACCCTTTTTCTTAGTACAATCCTTTTGGTTATATCTTGATCTAGTAGAATAAAGTTTAGTATGATCTAGCTTTGAGTTTTGTGTTGATCCCTATCTATGTAATCGAGTCCGTGAGCTATATATAATAAATATTAGTTTTGAGTCGAGGGCTTTGCTATCTTGCTATGATCTTGAGGGAATAAAAGAAAAAGAAAGAATAAAAAGAAATAAAAAGATCATATTGATCTTATGGAGAGTAATGACTTCACATATAAAGAATATGATGAATAAAAGTTGTTGGGAGTTGTCAAACATAGTTTCGGTCATCGTTGCAATTAATAGGAAGTAATAAAGAAAGAGAGGTTTTCACATATAAATATACTATCTTGGACATCTTTTATTATTGTGAGCACTCATTAAAATATGACATGCTAAAACGTTGATGTTGGACAAGGAAGACAACGTAATGGGTTATGCTTTCTTATATCCAAAATAAATTATATTGTCATAGATCATCCAACATGTTGAGCTTGCCTTTCCCCCTCATGCTAGACAAATTCTTTGCACCAAGTAGAGATACTACTTGTGCTTCCAAACATCCCTAAACCCAGTTTTTCCATGAGAGTCCACCATACCTACCTATGGATTGAGTAAGATCCTTCAAGTAAGTTGTCGTCGGTGCAAGCAATAAAAAAATTCCTCTCTAAATATGTATGATCTATTAGTGTGAAGAAAATAAGCTTTATATGAGCTTGTGATATGGAAGAAATAAAAGCGATAGACTGCATAATAAAGGTCCCTATCACAAGTGGCTATATAAAGTGATGTCCTTTTACATTAAGATTTTGTGCATCCAACCATAAAAGCGCATGACAACCTCTGCTTCCCTCTGCGAAGGGCTTATCTTTTATTTTTGTCTTCTACCTTATACAAGAGTCATGGTGATCTTCACCTTTCCTTTTTACACTTTATCCTTTGGCAAGCACTATGTGTTGGAAAGATCCTGATATATATATCCAATTGGATGTGGGTTTTCATAAAGCATTATTGTTAACATTACCCTTGAGGTGAAAGGTTGGGAGGCGAGACTATAAGCCCCTATCTTTCTCTGTGTCCGATTGAAACTTCATACCCATAAGTATCGTGTTAGCAATTGTGAAAGATTAAATGATAGTTGAGTATGTGGACTTGCTGAAAAGCTCTTATATTGACTCTTTCCGATGTTATGATAAATTGCAATTGCTTCAATGACTGATATTATAGTTTGCTAGTTTTCAATGAAGTTTTTGGTTCATACTTTACATTGTGAATAGATTGTTACTTTAGCATAAGAAATCATATGACAATATATATCTTTCTGTTCTAAGAATGATCATGATGCCCTCATGTCCGTATTTTATTTTATCGACACCTATATCTCTAAGCATGTGGACATATTTTTCAATATCGGCATCTGCTTGAGGACAAGCGAGGTCTAAGCTTGGGGGAGTTGATACGTCCATTTTGCATCATGCTTTTATATCAATATTTATTGCATTATGGGTTGTTACTACACATTATGTCACAATACTTATGCCTTTTCTCTCTTATTTTACAAGGTTTACATGAAGAGGGAGAATGCCGGCAGCTCAAATTCTGGGCTGGAAAATGAGAAAATATTAGAGTCCTATTCTACACAACTCCAAAAGTCCTGAAACTCAACGAAAGTCAGTTTTGGAATATATTAAAAATATTGGGTGAAGAAAGCACCAGAGTGGGGCCACCCACTATCCACGAGGGTGGAGGGCGCGTCCTCCCCCTAGGCGCGCCCCCTGCCTCGTGGGCCACCTGGCAGCCCCTCGATGCCCATCTTCTGGTATATGCTGTCTTTTGCCCTGGAAAAAATCATAAGGAAACTTTCGGAACGAAGCACCGCTGTCTCGAGGCGGAACCAATCTAGGGCTCCGGCGGAGCTGTTCTGCCGGGGAAACATCCCTCCGGGAGTGGGAAATCGTCACCATCATCATCACCATCGATCCTCTCATCGAGAGGGGGTCAATCTCCATCAACATCTTCACCAGCACCATCTCCTCTCAAACCCTAGTTCATCTCTTGTATCCGATCTTTGTCTCAAAACCTCAGACTGGTACCTGTGGGTTGCTAGTAGTGTTGATTACTCCTTGTAGTTGATATTAGTTGGTTTATTCGGTGGAAGATCATTTGTTCAGATCCTTTATGCATATTAATACCTCTATGATTATAAACATGAATATGATTTGTCAGTAGTTACGTTTGTTCCTAAGGACATGGGAGAAGTCTTGTTATAAGTAGTCATGTGAATTTGGTATTCGTTCGATATTTTGATGATATGTATGTTGTCTCTCCTCTAGTGGTGTTATGTGAACGTCGACTACATGAGACTTCACCATTATTTGTGCCTAGGGGAAGGCATTGGGAAGTAATAAGTAGATGATGGGTTGCTAGAGTGACAGAAGCTTAAACCCTAGTTTATGCGTTGCTTCGTAAGGGTCTGATTTGGATCCATATGTTTCATGCTATGGTTAGGTTTACCTTAATTCTTCTTTCGTAGTTGCGGATGCTTGCGAGAGGGGTTAATCATAAGTGGGATGCTTGTCCAAGGAAGGGCAGTACCCAAGCACCGGTCCACCCACATATCAAATTATCAAAGTAACGAACGCGAATCACATGAGCATGACGAAAACTAGCTTGACGATAATTCCCATGTGTCCTTGGGAGCGCTCTGATTTATATAAGAGTTTGTCCAGGCTTGTCCTTTGCTACAAAAAGGATTGGGCCACCTTGCTGCACCTTGTTACTTTTGTTACTTGTTACTCATTACAAATTACCTTATGACAAAACTATCTGTTACCGATAATTTGAGTGTTTGCAGAGAATACCTTACTGAAAACCGCTTGTCATTTCCTTCTGCTCCTCGTTGGGTTCGACACTCTTAATTATCGAAAGGACTATGATAGATTCCCTATATTTGTGGGTCATCAAGGAACTGTCCGCACGACACCTCCTATGGCCATTAAAACCAAGACATGTGGCATCACATAAATGGATAACAGAACGCGCACGATTTGAATTATACAAACGTTTGAGATATTAAAGTGGCAGCTATTTGTTTCAAAATGCCTTTGTTGGTTGTTATTTGAGTGTGCCTTCTGTCAAAATGGACACCAAAAATACCACAACATGTCGGGTGCCGTTCCATGATAGCATGCCAAGTTTCATGAATTTCAGATGAGTTTTGGATTTACTAGAATTTAAAAACAAAGTATCTCAACATTTTGCCAGCAATCAATGGTGCCCTAGTGTTTGAAATTCATTCCCATTTCTTGCATGGGACCTAAGCATGCACCCAAGGACACACATTTGATTTTCTAACCAATTTATATGCACTGGAGCATGTGCATGTAGTTCAAATTTGAATTATGCACATAAATGCATCAAAAACTCAATTAATGCATAAAAATGTCCAAATGAACCCCAAAAATCCCAAAAATTGACACAACACTCCTGTTGTTCTTTGTTGACACACTAGAAAAATTTTGAACGCAGCGGATATCATTTCGTCCCTAAAGGTGGGACGTTCCCTACCGAAACCATCAGACTTGTTGTGAGAAGCTTATACCCAAACCTTCCCCCAATGGGACAAAAAATTTACCCAAACCTTCCCCCAATGGAAAAATTTTGAACGCATCGGATATCATTTCGTCCCTAAAGGTGGGACGTTCCCTACCAAAACCATCAGACTTGTTGTGAGAAGCTTATACCCAAACCTTCCCCCAATGGGACAAAAAATTTACCACTGCATGTTGATGCCGCTCCATGATAGCATGCCAAGTTTCATGAATTTCATACGAGTTTTGGATTTACTAGAATTTGAAAACCAGGAATCTCAATGTCTGTGGCCGAGTGACGGTGGCAGGGTGTTCGGCATTCATTCCCATTTCCTGCATGGGACCTAAGCATGCAACCAAGGACACATATTTGAATCCAACCAATTTATATGCACTAGAGCATGTGCATGTAGTTCAAATATGAATTACGCACATGAATGCATCAAAAACTCAATTAATGCATAAAAAATGTCCAAATGAACCCCAAAAATCCCAAAAATTGACACAACACTCCTGTTGTTCTTTGTTGACACACTAGAAAATTTTTGAACGCAGCGGATATCATTTCGTCCCTAAAGGTGGGACGTTCCCTACCGAAACCATCAGACTTGTTGTGAGAAGCTTATACCCAAACCTTCCCCCAATGGGACAAAAAATTTACCCAAACCTTCCCCCAATGGAAAAATTTTGAACGCAGCGGATATCATTTCGTCCCTAAAGGTGGGACGTTCCCTACCAAAACCATCAGACTTGTTGTGAGAAGCTTATACCCAAACCTTCCCCCAATGGGACAAAAAATTTACCACGGCATGTTGATGCCGCTCCATGATAGCATGCCAAGTTTCATGAATTTCATACGAGTTTTGGATTTACTAGAATTTGAAAACTAGGAATCTCAATGTCTGTGGCCGAGTGACGGTGGCAGGGTGTTCGGCATTCATTCCCATTTCCTGCATGGGACCTAAGCATGCAACCAAGGACACATATTTGAATCCAACCAATTTATATGCACTAGAGCATGTGCATGTAGTTCAAATATGAATTACGCACATGAATGCATCAAAAACTCAATTAATGCATACAAATGTCCAAACAAACCCCGAAAAATCCTGAAAATTGACACAACACTCCTGTTGTACTTTGTTGACACTAGAAATTTTTTGAAATCAATAAGAGGCAATGGATATCGTTTCGTCCCCAAAGGTGGGACATTCCCTACTAAAACCATCGGCCTTGTTGTGAGAAGCTCTCGTTTCATATCCCCAAACCTGCCCCAAATGGGACGAAAAATTTACCACGGCATGTTGATGCCGCTCCATGATAGCATGCCAGGTTTCATGAATTTCAAACGAGTTTTAGATTTACTAGAATTTAAAAACCAGGAATCTCAATGTCTGTGGCCGAGTGACAGTGGCAGGGTGTTTGACATTCATTCCCATTTCCTGCATGGGACCTAAGCATGCAACCATGGACACAGATTTGAATTTTCAACCAATTTATATGCATTAGTGCATGTGCCTGTAGTTCAAATTTGAGTTATGCATGTGAATGCACAGAAAACTTAGTTAATGTATAAAAATGTCCAAGCGAACCCCAAAACAATCCAAAAATTGACACAACACTTGTGTTGTTCTATGTTGACACTAGAATTTTTTTGAAAGCAATAAGAGGCAACAGATATTGTTTCGTCCCCGAAGGTGGGACATTCCCTACCGAAAGCACCAGGCTTGTTGTGAGAAGCTCTGGTTTGTGAGAAGCATATCCCCAAACCTACCCCAAATGGGACAAAAAATTACCACGACATGTTGATGCCGCTCCATGATAGCATGCCAAGTTTCATGAATTTCAAATGAGTTTTGGCTTTACTAGAGTTTAAAAACCAGGAATCTCATTGTTTGCGGCCGAGTGACGGTGGCAGGGTGTTTGACATTCATTCCCATTTCTTGCATGGGACCTAATTAAGCATGCAACCAAGGACACGTATTTGATTCTCAACCAATTTATATGCACTGGAGCATGTGCATGTAGTTCAAAATTGAATTATGCACATAAATGCATAGAAAACTTAGTTAATGTATAAAAATGTCCAAAAGAACACTGAAAATTTCCAAAATTTAACACAATACTCCTGGTGTTCTATATTGAGACTAGAAAAAAATTGAAATCAAGAAGAGCCAACGGATATCGTTTGTCCAGAAAGGTGAAACGTTCCATACTGTCATCATGAGGCTTCTTGTGAGAAGCTCAGGTTTGTGAGAATCTTATACCCCAACCTGCCCCAGATGGGACAATATTTTTACCACGGCATGTTGATGCCGTTCCATGCTAGCAAGTCAACTTTCATAAATTTCAGACGTGTTTTTGATTTACTAGAATTTAAAAACCATGTATCTCAATGTTAGCGGCCGAGCGACGGTGGCAAGGTGTTTGACATTCATTCCCATTTCTTGCATGGGACTTAAGCATGCAACCAAGGACACACATTTGAATTTTGAACCCATTTATATGCACTGGAGCATATGCATGTAGTTCAAATTTGAATTATGCACATAAATGCATAGAAAACTCAGTTAATGTATAAAAATGTCCAAGCGAACCCCAAAAAATCTCAAAAATTAACACAACACTCATCTTGTTCTATGTTGATGCTAGAAAATTTTTGAAAGCAAGAAGAGGCAACAGATATCGTTTTGTCCCCCAAGGTGGCACGTTCCCTACCGAAACCCTCAGGCTTGTTGTGAGAAGCTCTAGTTTGTGAGAAGTTTATACCCAAACCTGCCCCAAATGGGACAATATTGTTACCACGGCATGTTGTTGCCGTTCCATGATATCATCTCAAGTTTCATGAGTTTCAGATAAGTTTTTGATTTACTAAAATTTTAAAACCATGTATCTCAATGTTAGCGGTTGAGCGACAGTGTCAATGTGTTTTACATTCATTCTCACTTCTTGCATGTGACCTAAGCTTGCAACCAAGGACACACATTTGATTTTTCAACCCGTTTTTATGCACTGGAGCATGTGAAAGTATTTGAACTTTGAATTATGCACGTAAATGCCTAGAAAACTCAGTTAACATATAAAAATGTCCAAACGATCCCCGAAAACTTCCAAAATTTAACATGACACTCCTGTTGTTCTATGTTGACACCAAAAAAAATTGAAAGCAAGAAGAGGCAACGAAAATCATTTTGTCCACAAAGGTGACATGTTTCCCTACCGGAACCATGAGGCTTCTTGTGAGAAGCTCTGGTTTGTGAGAAGCTTATACCATAACATGCCCCAAATGGGACAATATTTTTTTCCCCAGCATGTTGATGCCATTCCATGATAGCATGCCAAGGTTCATGAATTTCAGATGAGTTTTGGATTTACTTGAATTACAAAAGCAAGTACCTCAATGTTTGCCAGAAAGCCACGGTGCCATGGTGTTTGAAATTCATCACCATTTCTTGCATGGGACATAAGCATAAACCCGTGGACACATATATGATTTTACAACCCATTTTGGTGCGCCAGAGCATGTGCATCTAGTTTAATTTTGAATTGTGCACCTGAAATGGCTAGAAAACCAAGTTAATGTATGAAAATGTCCAAACGTACCCTGAATAATTCCAATTTTTTGATGACACACCTATAGTTGCATGTTCACTACAGATAAAAGTTCTAGCACCGCCCTCTGCCATTGGGACCCCATTATGTAATTCAAATCAACACAAAAATCAAGTAGATCGCACATAGTTTATTATCACCAACTGTGTGAGATGCAGTACAAAATATCTTGGAGCACCATCGGAGTATAGTACGCATATGGCTTACGCAAGAAGGTGTGTCCACTACATTCCACAGCCGGCGTGTCAAGCACACTAGCTCGCTCCCCAAATATCATTTCACTGTTCAATCGTCATCAGTGAAAGATGGGGATGTGGACCCGCATCATGAGGGCAACTTCGGCGACCCACTCCGGCGACAACACGGTCGCAGCCGCCATGCGCATGCAAACAAGCTGCATGAGCGCGGCCGCAATCTGCGACCGGGTGGCCATGGCAGTCCAAGCGGCCGATGTTGCTTCTCAAGTGGCGGCAGCAACATCTGCCTCAGGGATAGCAACTGGCGAGAGCGGAACAACAGTTGTTCATTCCACAGTGGCATCCTTAGCCCTGATGGAGGCCGCCCACGCCCAGCTCATGGCGGTCACCACACAAATCAAACGAAGCTTCTCCGACAACGGTCGACAACCTACGACCAAAGAGTTGGCAATCGCCGAGAGCGTTTGAGCACCCGTCCGTTCCTCCATGGCATACCTTGCCACGACGAAGCCCATCCAAGCCCAGATCATGGCCGCCTATGCCCAGATCGTGGTGGCCTTTTCCAAAGAGATGGTGGATGCAGATGGCGAGATGCTTGCCGAGTATGGTGCGATGGATTCCATGGAGCCCCTTCCCCAGGAGATCGTCGGGGGCGAGCTGGACATGGAGGAGACGGCGGAGATCAACGAGCACCAGCCGGAGTAGTACTCGTTGTTTTGTTTAATAAAGAGCGCAGGTCTTTAATTTGTGTTAGAGTAATATTTAGGTCAGCTAGCTCTGTTTAATTGTTGAACTTGCTCGATTAAGAAGTGTGGGTGTGCTGTAGTCTCCTTTATGTACCCAAATTATGCAATGACGTGGATGACCACTGTCCCAGGGATTTCAGACCAAAATTTGCACGTTCAAACTCATCACACACGAGGTAAGTTATATGAATCATTTGTGATGTTCACATATTGTACACGTGCTGAATAAGGGACCGTGTATGATGACACTTTGCGCACTAGTTTTTTTGTTGCACCGATCCCAAATTTTTGGCTTCCTCGGAAATATCAACCTCCCCGCCCCTCCCCCTTACCAAAACCACATTTCCCCTATTTCCGCCTTCCTTTCCAAGTTGAAACCTTCACTCCTTGGTTGCAGCGCCGCCCCCCTCACCGGCAACCCTCCTTCACGTTGCTCGGCCTCGTCTATTGAGGCAGGTAATCTACACCAGACCCCCATCCTCCTCCTCCTTCCACATCACACATGCCCCTACCACCGGCGTGACACCTTCCTCCCAAATCACCGACCCCTCCACCAAATAAGCGCCGCCCTAAGCCATGGTGTGCGCAGTATAGCCAGGAGCTCAAGGAGCATTTGGCAGCGGAGAAGCAAATCGCGACCGCACATGCGGATGAGGGCACAATGGCTACCATTCATGCAGACCCCTAGATCTTGGAGAAGCACCTTGCCATTTGCTAGCTACGCCCGTTAAGCATGTTCGGTTTACCCGTTGTGTGCTTCTCCTGCCTTTCCTTAACAAATTCTTGCGAATTATGCTATCTAATTTTACCATGCAATCTGTTGCTCCTGCGTATATGTTCTATATGTCGTGCAATATGGGGCTCACTTATTAACTTTTTGGTTAATTAGTTTCCGTCTTCAGTTAAATGTTTGGTTCAATTCTGCAAATGTGATGTTCAATTCTTCAGGCTGCAATTTTGTATTGTCTTCCATGTAAGAAATAAATCAAATTTATCTTTACAAAATACGTGAGAAATGAATACAATTGCTATATTTCCAAGTTGCCAAGCATGCTTGGTTTGGTTATACATTTTGCAATGTGGTGCTCAGTTAACGTTTGGTTCATTTGTGTTGTGGTGTTTAGTTAACTGTTTGGTTCAATTCTACAATGCAATGTTCAATAGTTGTGGGTGCATTCTGTTATTGTGTACCACGTGAGAAGTAAATCAAATTTGGTTGTACTAAATACATGATAAACAAATACAATTGCTATATTTCCAAGTTGGTAAGCATGCTTGGTTTGGTTAACTATCTGATCTTCTAATAGGAGTATGTTATATTGCGCAATGTGGTGCTCAGTTAATGTCTGCTTCATTTATTGTGGTGTTTAGTTGACTGCTTGGTTCAATTCTGCAATGTGATGTCCAATTGTCGTGGGTAGAATTTTGTATTATTGTGCATGTGAGGAATAAATCAAATTTGGTTGCACTTAATACATGAGAAACATATACAAGTGCTATATTTCCTAGTTCTTAATCATGCTTGGTTTGGATAAATGGGTTTTCCATGTGGCTTGAATTAATCTGATGAATCTGCAATGTGCTTATTTTTTATCAACATATTTTACTAATAGCATGCGAACCCTTACTTAACCTGATGACTAACTACCTTATTTGTGCTGCAGGGAAACAATGGGAAGCATTAAGGTTTACAATCGAGGTTAGCATGTTCATGGTTCATTGTCTAATAGCACATTATTGTGCAATTGCAGGAACCATTCTAATATTTAGGTTTTTAACAATTTGGTCGTGCACATGTAGGTCCTACTGTCAGAGGTTTTGACCCACTGTTCGACCTTTTTGCATATGGGAAATGAGTTGTCCATGAATATCAATCAAGTCAAGAAACTCAGAAAGATTGTTAGGATAAAGAAATTAGCGACAAAAAACAACAAGATCTTTGTCTGCACAATGAAGAAGACATCAGTTCACTACAAGATGGCACTAACTATTATACCTTGCCTTTTTTTATTCCTTTGCCCCATTTCCAATATAGAGAAGATATTTATGCACGTCCTTGTTTTTAGGCCTTTCCAAAGCAGTTCACTGATTTTATTACCTCTCAAACCACCTCTATGGTTCAATATTGAAGTGCTCCTGAAGAGGACGAAGGATGGATGGTCAATCATCCATAGGCACTGGCCTAAAGTTGCGAAGACCTTCAACATCAATGAAGGCTCTATATTCACCTTCCGCTTCAGCAGTTTTCCAGATGAGATGCATCTGTCTATGTACCGTCTAGGATGCTAATTTTGAAAGGTTCTAGATGTTATATGTGAAACTTGGTGCTGGTGCAATTGTGTAATGGGGTAGCTAAGTGCTGAAGCTATATAATGTTGTAGTTTGATGTATTTCAATTATGAAATCCCGCTTCCTTAATATGGGAATGAAATATATTATGTGTTTAATATGAATGTCACTTAGATTAATAAATGGATTATTAATAATAGGGCAATTATCCTGCTAATTGTTTTTTGCTATTGCAAATGGTTATTGAGAAAATACTATGGGCGATGACCTAAGGCAATGCACACAGTTGATATAAATAAACCGTGTTGGATCTACGAACAATCACACACGGCATTCTCTTCAAAACTGTTTGCGTTGGGCCACCTTGCGCAAACGTTTACCACATAAAATTTGTGTGTGATGGATAGCCATTGCCACACAGTTTCTTCTATGCACCGTGTGTGATGCTTTCAATAACGCAAACGATAAAATTGTTAATATTGTGTGCGCTAGCAACGCTATCACAAATGTTTTAACGGGGAAAATTGTGTGTGATGTACCTGCGAATGGAAACGTTTTCCTTGGAGCGATTGTGTGGGATGTATATACGAATGGAAACGTTTAGCGGGGACTGACTGTGTGGGATGTACTTACGACCGGAAACGATTTTGCCTGTATAATTGTGTTTTTTAGCACTACTATACGTATAACTGTATTTGCTCGCACGCGGTCGCACACGACCTCATTTTGCCAAGCGTGTGTACCCGGAGGGCATATCCTCGACGGTTTCTGGGTCGTGTGGGAAGGACCCCCCCTATCGCCCACACTCACTTGGTGACGGTTCCAAATGTCATCGCGGAAAGGGGTTAAAAACCATTTGTATAGCACCTCGCTGTACCAGTGTTAGTTTTGGGTTCAATCTTGCGGTGTCCTCACCAGGGACATAGTAGGGGTAGCAAGGCACGTGTTGTATTGTTGCCATCAAGGATAAAAAGATGGGGTTTACATCATATTGCTTGAGTTTATCCCTCTACATCATGTCATCTTACTTAAAGCGTTACTCCATTCTTATGAACTTAATACTCTAGATGCATGCTGGATAGCGGTCGATGTGTGGAGTAATAGTAGTAGATGCAGGCAGAAGTCGGTCCACTTATCAAGGATGTGATGCCTATATTCATGATCATTGCCTTAGATATCGTCATAATTTGCGCTTTTCTATCAATTGTTTAACAGTAATTGGTTTACCCACCGTATGCTTCCTTTAAGAGAGAAGGCTCTAGTGAAACCTATGGCCCCCGGTGTCTATTTTCCGTCATATATTTTCAGATCTATAAAACAAAACCCAAACATACCTCACGGAGTTTTATTTGCTTTTATTTTGTTTTACATTTTAGTAATATTTTATATCTATCTCTATCAGATCTCATCCTTGCAAGTGATCTTGAAGGGATTGACAACCTCTTTATTGCGTTGGATGCAAGTGTTTGATTGTTTTTGCAGGTTCATAGATTGGAGACTTGCTTGTACCTCCTACTGGATTGATATATTGGTTCTCAAACTGAGGGAAATACTTATCTCTACTTTGCTACATCACCCTTTCCTCTTCAAGGGAAAAACCAATGCAAGCTCAAGAAGTAGCAGGCACCCTCGGGGTAGTAGCAGTCATCAGTGGTGGCGTCTGGCTCCTGGGATCCATCATCTGATTGCAACATATGGAAAGAAGAAGGTAGGGGAAAAGGGGGTAGCAAAGCAATTGTGAGTACCAATCCAAAGTACTCGCAAGCATCAGATCTATACTGAGTATGCATTGGTATCAAAGGAAGGGATGTATCTGTGGACTAAACTGCAGAATGCCAGAATAGAGAGGGCCTAGCCTATCGAAGACTAGCAGCTTCCAGCATCTTGCAGCATATAGAAGAGTACATGATATTATATTGTATTTAACAAGTATGTTGTAACATTAGCACACAGAGATCCTTTCTCGACTCCCTGCAAGAAAGCAATCCCGGAGCCATCATATCCATTTGTCATGCCTCAACATCCAGCTCTAGTTGTATCGATCGGGATACTACTCCAAGCGACCTTTACCGTGGACACGACTATTCAAATAGATAATACTTCCCTGCAGGGGGTGCACAAACTTACCCAACACGCTCAATCAACTCCGGCCGGACACACCATCAGGTCATGACCGGCCTCGGCCAATCAACACGTCATTGTCCTACCTAGGCTCAACAGAGAGGCAAGCACGCCGGTCTACATCCTAAATGCGAAGGGCTCATGGGCCAATCGTCCTTTGCAATCCTACGCGTTGCGAGGATGGTCCGGATCAGTCCTGGCTACCTCCTTATACAAGGCAGGTGCTTATGCGGACCACCCGGGCGCGTGCCGCTCCGTTGCTAACGTCTGTGAGCTTTCGGAAGAAACATACAACGCAGAGTGCCCATACTTATTCCCACATGGTGGTCAGTGCAAAAAGGCCAGAGGCCTACTTGGATCACATATCCAAACCGTTAGTGTCTTGGGAGCACGCAGTAACGATCAATGATCCACGATATGTGGTCCCATCGCCCCATCTCAAGGACTTGTGGCAAGGGCTAACATTGCCCGGCCGCGCCCGTTGGAAAACTCACGGGATCCTCCAGATCGACCTGACTACATATCAACTCATGGGTACACTCATGGTCAACTAGACTTCACTTTTCTCTCGCAGGTACCCCTTGGGGCCGACCCAACTTCAGTCATGGTTCTGTGGTAAAGTCAAAGTAGTCGTGTGTCCAAGACAGCAAGGGGGAAATCCGAGGAAACACGCTCGATGGATTCCCACTCGATGTAACCGTCAAGGTGGACTTGGAGGAATCACCCTTGATGGTCCACACTTGAGGGCTTGCTCGACAGGGGCGTTATTAGGAGTGGTGAAGGAGGAATCACCCTCGAAGAACATGACCAATTAGCTACACTACAGAGTTAACATCAGAAGTGCTATTCAACGTATCACCTTCGGCACTCGATAGTAGCTCTACAGAGTCATACAACTAAGGGGGTGTGATGTGAGGCATCGGGCTCTGGACATCGATCATGATGATCAAGTCATCGGTCATCAAGCGGGGGCAACTGGGACAAGGTGAGGGGTCTCTGGTGGATCACTAACCAACCTATACTAGGCAGTTTAGGATAAGCAGGTAAGGTAACAAGTGCAGGTTACAAAAAAGGCTATGCAATCAGAATAGGATCATACAAAAGCAGTAGCAGTTCTAATGCAAGCATGAGAGGGAAAGAAATGGGCGATATCGGAATGACCAAGTGGGGTTTGCTTGCCTGGAAGCTCTGCTGAAAAGGAATAAGGGTCATCGGTGACGTAGTCGGTCACAGGGGCATCATCGGTCTCGCGGTCTACCGGAGAGAAGAGGGGGAAGAAACAGTAAATACCGTGCAAACAGATGCATCACTAAGCATGGCATGATGATATGCAGAGCTAGGGTTGACCTAGTGTAGTACTACACGTTGCAGACTGATAACCCACAAATATAGGGGATCAATTGTAGCCTCTTTTGATAAGTAACAGTGTCGAACCCAACGAGGAGCTAAAGGTAGAACAAATATTCCCTCAAGTTCTATCGACCACCGATACAACTCTACGCCTTAACGTTCACTTTACCTAGAACAAGTATGAGACTAGAAGTACTTTGTAGGTGTTGTAGGATAGGTTTGCAAGATAATAAAGAATGCATAAATAAAAACTAGGTGCTGTTTAGATAAATAAACAATTAAGTTAGTATAGCGAGTGTGGAAAAGTGGTGGTAGGAGTTGCAGAATTGTCCCTAAGCAATTGACTATGTTACTAGATAGATAGCAAGTTTTATGTGGGAGAGGCTACTGCTAGCATGTCATCCCTTACTTGGAATTCTATGCATTTATGAGTGGAACTATTAGCAAGCATCCGCAACTACTAACGTTCATTAAGGTAAAACCCAACCATAGCCTTAAGATATATTGGTCCCCATTCAACCCCGTATGCATCAATTTCTATGCTAGGCTGAAGCTGCTGCCACCCTTGCCCTACAATACATAGTCCTATCAACATACAACTAACCCTATGGTGTGATCCACATGTGCACTCATATGATGGGCACCAAAGGACAGCAACATAACCACAAGAATTAAACCAATCATAGCAATTCACCAATCACCGATAGGACAACAAAAATCGACTCAAGCACCATAGGATGGCAACACATCATTGAATAATAATATGAAGCATAAATCACCATGTTCAACTAGAGGGTACAACGGGTTGCGGGAGAGTGGACCGCTGAATATAGATGGGGGATGGTGATGAAGATGTTGGGGAAGATGATGGAGGTGTTGGTGTAGATCGCAGTCACATGATGATTGCCCCGACGGCGTTCCGGCGCCACCGGGTGAAAGGGGGAGAGAGCCCCCTCCTCCTTATTCTTCCTTAGTGGTCCATGGCCTCCATGGGGGCGGAGGGGCGAGAGCCCCTTTGAGATTGAATATGTCTCTCTGTTTCTCTTCTGTTTTGCGACCCTTGTTTCTAGCCTTTCACCATTTATTAAATTTCCGGAGATCTGTAACTCTGATTGGGCTGAAATTTTAACACGACTTTTATCCATATATAAGTTTCCTTGCATCTGAAGGACACCTCCAACCGACCTTCATGGTAGCCACAAGCCCCTTGGCCACGCCCTGGGTAGGGGGCGCACCTCAAGGGCTTGTGGGCCCCTCGGGCATCGTCTCACGTTGATCCTGCTTCCAAAAAATCACATATATTCCAAAAAAATCTTCGTAAATATTTATTGCGTTTGGACTCCATTTGATATGGATTTTCGCGAAACAAAAAACATGCAACAAACAGGAACTGACATTTGGCACTTGATCAATATGTTAGTCCCAAAAATAATATTAATAGTTGCCAAAAGTATATGAAAGTTGTAGAATATTGCATGAAACAATCAAAATTTATAAATATGACGGAGATGTATCATAGACGGAGGGGGAAAACATCCAAGGATGATTTCCCGATATTAGACGAATTCCGGACAGATGAAAGAGAGAGGACGGTTCCATGTTCTGCATGCTAGGGGCATGTGGCAAATGAACAGACCGCGTATTCAGAATCGTTGGACTTTTCTGAGCAATCTTCATATATAAATTATTTTAATCCGAGTTACGGTTTATTTTATATGAATTTTTAAAGTTCTAAACATTTTCTAAAAATTTCAGAATTACTAATTCTAAAATAGACAGAAAAGGCTAAGTATGCCCACTGTAGGCTAGCCATAGAGGCTAACTGTGGGCCAGTCAACTGCCCAGTCAGCAGTTGACTGGTCCACTTTGACCAGTCAAAGTGGGCGCTTGGCCCCACCTATAAGTGTCTCAGGGAGAGTTTATTTAATCTACAGTTTTTTGTTTAAGTTAAAGGCCTTGGGCCCATGTGTTAGTGGGATTAGTGAGGGGGATTAGCAACTAACCTAATCAACAGTCACGTGGGGCCCATGGGTCAGTGACCCGGGTGGTGGTCTTAAACCACCGTCGTTCAGCGATGGATACACAGGGCGGCGGTGCTCGCCGACCGGCCATCTCTGGCGTCGAGGAGGCGCGCGGGAGGCACCATTGGGCCGGGCTCGACGCGACGCATCCAGGGAGGCATCGGAGTGGCCGTAAAGGGGGACGTAGCGGCGGCGGTGGGTAGCGGGGCAGCAGAGGCGGCCGGTGGGAGCGGTGGCAAGTGAGCGCGTGCGCGGCAGGGAGGCAGTGGCACAACGCAAGCAACAACAGCTGGGTGTGGACGAGCGCCGAGCACGGCGGCCGCGGCTCGGCCAGGGGCAGAGCGAACGGCGCGGGGGCACGCGGGTGCGTGCGGGCTGGGTGGCGCGAATGCGTGCTGGGGCGGTGTGGCGCGCGCATGGACTACACGCGGCCACCGCGGCCAGGGGCGGCAAGCGGCACGGCCTAGCGAGGCAAGAACGCGGGCAGAGCGCGGCGGACGTCTGCGGACTGCGGCGACAGGCACGGACAGAGGGAAAGACAAGGGGAAATATGGGCGGGCTTACAAGCGTTGCCTAGAAGATGGGCGGTGAGGCTCGGAGGATACCTTGGCGGAGCAGAACGGCGAGCACGACGATGAGCGACGACCGGACAGCGACGTCGGGGCGCGTTGGGGCGT
>NC_041393.1:469119663-469173550 GCF_002162155.2 Triticum dicoccoides
CGAGGTGGTTGGGGCGGAACCCGCCCCTGTAGCGACAGTGCCAGGGGAACAGGACAGCGACCAGGGAGTGTGGGGGGTTGGGCTAGCTCGGTGGACCGAGGCCCAGGGTGGCAGGGAGGGCTCCCCATTTTTCTTTCTCTTTTTATTTTTTCTGTTTTGTTTTTTTCCCTTAATACTTTTCTGTTTTCTTTTTAGATGCCTTTTGTTTTAGTTTTATAAAATATAAAACTTACTCCTAAATTATTATTAAAAAAATAAGCCACTGCCATATTAAGTTTAGCACCGAAATAAATTAGTATAGTATTTTTTATAATTTACAAAGTATTTAAATTACTGCTTAGACCACTGTTTTATTTATTTAAGTTCAATACAAAAATGTTGGTTCAACGCCAATATTATCAAAAGATTATTTGCAACTACTTGAACATTTTAATTTTCATGTTTGAGAAGTTTTGAATTTCACACATTATTTGAATTTGAATTCTGGTGGAGTTTCAAATGAGATATTGATCAAAGCGACTAAGAACTGTTTTAGCAAAATGATTAGCTTGATCTCAGGGATTACTGTAGCTCAAAATATATGGGTGTTACAGTGCCCCCTCGCCCTCCTCCAACCTATATATACTAGAGGTTTTGGCACTTTTGGACATACAAGTTTTTGTAGCCTCCTCTAGTTCTCTAGTTCTACGTCTAGCTGATCCAATTATATCTAGATCCAGATCCTCTAACCTCATAATTTTAAGCCCAGTGTGGTTCTAGTCTCCTTGCTAGTTCTCCGGTGATGATTAGCTCAGAACGGCGAAGCGCTATGGATAGTGAAGACCTTAGGCTTGCAATCTGTGGAGAGGTCGTGCTTTCGGTCTTCCGTTCGAGGGATCGTTCATCGATGGATCGAGGGACTTTAAGTACGATCTACGCTAACTCGTCTTCTTTCACTGCATCTCGCAGTTGGTAACGATCTGATCCAAACTGTTATAGTATCTTCATAGTGTTCCTGGTTGATCGTAGGGCGATTTTTTTTGTTTCCTACTAAATTTCCTCAGAGGGAGTTGTCCACTCCCTGAAATTCAGGGGCCGGGGGGTTATTGGATTGAAAGAGCCTGTAACAGCATCTAGAAGACTACAACCAAGCAACCTAAATCCGCCCCAAACACTCGGGCGGTCTGCCCGATCACTATGCAGACACAAAATTGCCACCCAACTAGACTTGGCAAATCTGGCACAAACATTCGACTGACCAGAACTCCCCATACTTGGCCCATATCTAGGGAGATTATGGGGTCGCCCGGACGCTCCCGCCACATCGACTTCGACAAGCCAGACCCATCCCAGATCCTCTCAAAATTGACTCATCCTCCAATTTGACTGAACTCTTCCCTCCCCCGTTCTCCATTTCCCGCCTCCGCTCAGTCGCCAGCCTTGCTCCTCCCTTGCTCACCTCCCCCACTACAACCATTGATGTCATTGCCGACAACCCTGTCCATCACCATGGTCACGGATGATGGCTCCGCGGAAATGGTTGATACGTCTCCAACGTATCTATAATTTTTGATTATTCCATGCTATTATATTACCCGTTTTGGATGTTTATGGGCATTACTTTACACTTTTATATCATTTTTGGGACTAACCTACTAACCGGAGGCCCAACTCGAATTGCTGTTTTTTTGCCTATTTCAGTGTTTCGAAGAAAAGGAATATCAAACGGAGTCCAAATGGGATGAAACCTTTGGGAGCGATCTTTTCGGAACAAATGCAAACCTGGAGACTTGGAGAGGACATCAAGCAACAACCGAGGCGGCCACGAGGGTGCCCGGTGCGCCCCCTGGGGGTGGGCACACCCCCACCCTCGTGGGCCCCTCGAGCATCCACCGACCTACTTATTCCTCCTATATATACTCTCGTACCCTGAAAACATCAGAACGCACCACGAAAACCTAATTCCACTGCCGCAACCTTCTGTATCCGCGAGATCCCATCTTGAAGCCTTCACCGGCGCTCCGCCGGAGGGGGAATCGACCATGGAGGGCCTCTACATCATCTCCAAGGCCTCTCCTATGAGTTGTGAGTAGTTTACCACAGACCTTCGGGTCCACGTTATTAGCTAGATGGCTTCTTCTCTCTCTTTGAATCTCATTACAAAGTTCTCCTCGATCTTCTTGGAGATTTATTTGATGTAACTCTTTTTGCGGTGTGATTGTCGAGATCCGATGAATTGTGGTTTTATGATCAAGTTTATCTATGATAAATATTTGAATCTCCTATGAATTCTTTTATGTGTGATTAAGTTATCTTTGCAAGTCTCTTCAAATTATCAGTTTGGTTTGGCCTACTAGATTGATCTTTCTTGCAATGGGAGAAGTGCTTAGCTTTGGGTTCAATCTTGCAATGTCCTTTCCCAGTGAAAGCAGGGGCAGCAAGGCACGTATTGTATTGTTGCCATTGAGGATAAAAAGATGGGGTTTATATCATATTGTGTGAGTTTATCCCTCTACATCATGTCATCTTTCTTAATGTGTTACTCTGTTCTTCATGAACTTAATACTCTAGATGCAGGCAGGAGTCGGTCAATGTGTGGAGTAATAGTAGTAGATGCAGAATCGTTTCGATCTACTTGTCACGGACGTGATGCCTATATACATGATCATTCCTAGATAATCTCATAACTATTCGCTTTTCTATCAATTGCTCGACAGTAATTTGTTCACCCACCGTAATACTTATGCTATCTTGAGAGAAGCCACTAGTGAAACCTATGGCCCCCGAGTCTATCTTTTATGATATAAGTTTTCCATCTACTTTTATTTGCATATTTACTTTTCCAATCTATATCATAAAAATACCAAAAATGTTTATCTTATCATATTATCTCTATCAGATCTCACTTTCGCAAGTGGCCGTGAAGGGATTGGCAACCCCTTTATTGCGTTGGTTGGGAGGTTCTTGTTTGTTTGTGTAGATGCGTGGGACTTTTGAGGAGCCTCTTACTGGATTGATACCTTGGTTCTCAAAAACTGAGGGAAATACTTACGCTACTTTGCTGCATCACCCTTTCGTCTTCAAGGAAAACCAACGCAAGCTCAAGACGTAGCAAGAAGGATTTCTGGCGCCGTTGCCGGGGAGGTCTTCGCTCAAGTCAAGACATACCGAGTACCCATCACAAACTCATCTCCTTCGCATTACATTATTTGCCATTTGCCTCTCGTTTTCCTCTCCCCCACTTCACCCTTGCCGTTTTATTCGCCCTCTCTTTCCCAATCTCCTCTCTCTTTTGCTTGCCTTTTTGTTTGCTTGTGTGTTGGATTGCTTGTCAAGATGGCGCAAGATAATACCAAATTGTGTGAATTTTCCAATACCAATAATAATGATTTCCTTAGCACTCCGATTGCTCCTCTTAATGATGTTGAGTCTTGTGAAATAAATGCTGCTTTGCTGAATATTGTTATGAAAGATCAATTCTCCGGCCTTCCTAGTGAAGATGCCGCTACCCATCTAAACAACTTTGTTGATTTGTGTGATATGCAAAAGAAGAAAGATACGGATAATGATATTGTTAAATTGAAGTTATTTCCGTTTTCACTTAGATATCGTGCTAAAATTTGGTTTTCGTCTTTGCCTAAGAATAGTATTGATTCATGGAATAAGTGCAAAGATGCTTTTATCTCTAAGTATTTTCCTCCCGCTAAGATCATCTCTCTTAGAAACAATATTATGAATTTTAAACAACTTGATCATGAGCATGTTGCCCAATCTTGGGAAATAATGAAATTAATGATTCGCAATTGCCCTACTCATGGTTTGAACTTATGGATGATCATACAAAATTTTTATGCCGGATTGAATTTTGCTTCTAGAAATCTTTTAGATTTGACCGCGGGAGGCACTTTTATGGAAATCACCTTAGGAGAAGCTACTAAACTCCTTGCTAACATTATGGCTAATTATTCTCAATGGCACACCGAAAGATCTACTAGTAAAAAAGTGCATGCTATAGAAGAAATTAATGTTTTGAGTGGAAAGATGGATGAACTTATGAAATTGTTTGCTACTAAGAGTGCTCCTATTGATCCTAATGATATGCCTTTGTCTAATTTGATTGAAAATAATAATGAATCTATGGATGTGAATTTTGTTGGTAGGAATAATTTTGGTAACAATGCTTATAGAGGAAACTTTAATCCTAGACCGTTCCCTAGTAATTCCTCTAATAATTATGGAAATTCCTACAACAACTCTTATGGAAATTTTAATAAGATGCCCTCTGATTTTGAGAATAGCGTTAAAGAATTTATGATCTCTCAAAAGAATTTTAATGCTTTGCTTGAAGAAAAATTGCTTAAAGTTGATGATTTGGCTAGGAACGTTATTAGGCTTCCGCTTGATGTTAATTCTTTGAAACTCAGATCTATTCACCTAAGCATGATATCAATGAGTCTCTCAAACCATGAGAATTTCCATTGGTGAGTGCAAATAAAGAACCGCTAGGTTGCGTGCTAAGAAAGATTGCTTTGTAAAAGTATGTTCTTCTAGTTTCCATGAAAATAATGATGAAGATATAAAAGTTATTGATGTGTCCCCTATTAAATCCTTGTTTTTCAATATAAATCTTGATAATGATGGGACTAGAGATGAGTCAACTTTATTTAAAAGGCATTCCAATAATTCGGAGTGTTTAGATCTTGATGCTAAATTTGGTAAAAGTGGGATTGGAGAGGTCAAGACTTTAAATAGCATTGAACCCACTATCTTGGATTTCAAGGAATTTAATTATGATAATTGTTCTTTAATAGATTGTATTTCCTTTTTGCAATCCGTGTTGAATTCTCCTCATGCTTATAGTCAAAATAAAGCTTTTACCAAACATATTGTTGATGCCTTGATGCAATCTTATGAGAAAAAACTTAATTTGGAAGTTTCTATACCTAGAAAACTTTATGATGAGTGGGAACCTACTATAAAGATTAAAATTAAAGATCATGAGTGCTATGCTTTATGTGATTTGGGTGCTAGTGTTTCCACGATTCCGAAAACTTTATGTGATGTGCTAGGTTTCCATGATTTTGATGATTGCTCTTTAAATTTGCACCTTGCGGATTCCACCATTAAGAAACCTATGGGAAGGATCAATGATGTTCTTATTGTTGAAAATAGGAATTATGTGCTCGTAGATTTTATCGTTCTTGATATAGATTGCAATCTTTCATGTTCTATTATTCTTGGTAGACCTTTTTTTAAAACGATTGGTGCAATTATTGATATGAAGGAAGGGAATATTATATTCCAATTTCCATTAAGGAAAGGCATGGAACAGTTTCCAAGAAAGAAAGTCAAATTACCTTATGAATCTATCGTGCGAGCTACTTATGAATTGAGTGCCAAAGATGACACTACTTAGATCTATCCTCGCTTTTATGCCTAGCTAGGGCCTTAAACGATAGCGCTTGTTGGGAGGCAACCCGATTTTATTTTTGTTTCTTGCCTTTTGCTTCTGTTTAGTAATAAATATTTCATATAGCTTCTATTTAGATGTGATTTCATGTTTTAGTTAGTGTTTGTGCCAAGTAGAACCTATAGGATAAACTATGGTGATAGTTAATTTGATTCTGCTGAAAAATAGAAACTTTTGCGCACATGAAACTAATTTTAGTAATTCACAGAAACGTGATTTTGCGTTGATTCTTTTTGCTATAGATCAATAGACAAATTTCCCAGGAGTTTATATTTTGGTAGGATTTTTAGAGTTCCAGAAGTATTCGAAAGTTACAGATTGCTACAGACTGTTCTGTTTTTAACAGATTCTGTTTTTCGTGTGTTGTTTGCTTATTTTGATGCATCTATGGCTAGTATCGAGGGGTATGAACCATAAAAAATTGGAATACAGTAGGTTTAACACCAATATAAATAAATAATGAGTTCATTACAGTACCTTATGTGGTGGTTTTTCTTTCTTGCACTAACGGAGCTTATGAGATTTCCCGTTGAGCTTTGTGTTGTGAAGTTTTCAAGTTTTGCGTAAAGATTTGATGGACTATGGAATAAGGAGTGGCAAGAGCCTAAGCTTGGGGATGCCCATGGCACCCCAAGATATTCAAGGATAACCAAAAGCCTAAGCTTGGGGATGCCCCGGAAGGCATCCCCTCTTTTGTCTTCGTCTATCGGTAAATTTACTTGGAGCTATATTTTTATTCACCACATGATACGTGTTTTGCTTGGAGCGTCATGTATGATATGAGTCTTTGCCTTTTAGATTTCCACAGTCATCCTTGCTGTACACACCTTTTGGGAGAAACCCACATGATTTATAACTTATTAGAATACTCTATGTGCTTCACTTATATCTTTTGAGCTAGATAGTTTTGCTCTATGTGCTTCACTTATATCTTTTAGAGCACGGCAGTGGTTTAATTTTGAAGAAATTATTGATCTCTCATGCTTCACTTATATTATTTTGAGAGTCTCTTAGAACAGCATGGTACTTTCTATGGTTATAAAATTGGTCCTAGAATGATGGGCATCCAAGTTGGGTATAATAAAAACTATCATAGGAAGTGAATTGGATGCTATGATCAATTTGATACTTGATAATTGTTTTGAGATATGAGGATGGTGATATTATAGTCATACTATTTGGGTAATTGTGAATTTAAAGAATGCTTATGTTGAAGTTTGTGATTCCTGTAGCATGCACGTATGGTGAACCGCTTTGTGATGAAGTTGGAGCACAATTTTATTTATTGATTGTCTTCCTTATGAGTGGCGGTCGGTTACAAGCGATGGTCTTTTCCTACCAATCTATCCCCCTAGGAGCATGTGCGTAGTACTTTGTTTTCAATGGCTTGTAGATTTTTGCAATAAGTTGTGTTCTTTATGACTAATGTTGAGTCCATGGATTATACGCACTCTCACCCTTCCACCATTGCTAGCCTCTCTTGTGCCGCGCAACTTTCGCCGGTACCATACACCCTCATATACCTACCTCAAAACAACCACCATACCTACCTATTATGGCATTTCCATAGCCATTCTGAGATATATTGCCATGCAACTTTCCACCGTTCCGTTTATTATGACAAGCATCATCATTGTCATATTGCTCTTTGCTCTTTCCACCGTTCCGTTTATTACATTGAGAATTATTTTGAACTTTCATAATTCTTCCATACATGTCACTCTTGATTCATTGCATATCCCGGTACACCGCCGGAGGCATTCATATAGAGTCATATCTTGTTCTAAGTATCGAGTTGTAATCTTGAGTTGTAAGTAAATAAAAGTGTGAAGATCTTCATTATTAGAGCATTGTCCCAAGTGAGGAAAGGATGATGGAGACTATGATTCCCCCACAAGTCGGGATGAGACTTCGTACTTTACAAAAAAAGAGAAAGGCCAAATAAAAAAGGGGAGAAAGGCCAAATAAATAAAATAAATAAAAAATGAGAGAAAAAGAGAGAAGGGACAATGCTACTATCCTTTTTACCACACTTGTGCTTCAAAGTAGCACCATGATCTTCATGATAGAGAGTCTCCTATGTTGTCACTTTCATATACTAGTGGGAATTTTTCATTATAGAACTTGGCTTGTATATTCCAATGATGGGCTTCCTCAAAATGCCCTAGGTCTTCGTGAGTAAGCGAGTTGGATGCACACCCACTTAGTTTCTTTTGTTGAGCTTTCATACATTTATAGCTCTAGTGCATCCGTTGCATGGCAATCCCTACTCACTCACATTGATATCTATTAATGGGCATCTCCATAGCCTGTTGATATCCTAGTTGATGTGAGACTATCTTCCTCCTTTTTTTGTCTTCTCCACAACCACCATTCTATTCCACATATAGTGCTATGTCCATGGCTCACACTCATGTATTGCGTAAAAGTTAAAAAAGTTTGAGATAACTAGAGTATGAAACAATTGCTTGGCTTGTCATCGGGGTCGTGCATGATTAAATACTTTGTGTGATGAAGATAGAGCAACAGCCAGACTATATGATTTTGTAGGGATAACTTTCTTTAGCCATGCTATTTTGAGAAGACATGATTGCTTTATTAGTATGCTTGAAGTATTACTATTTCTTATGTCAATATGAACTTTTATTTTGAATCATTTGGATCTGAACATTCATGCCACAATAAAGAAAATTACATTGAGAATTATGCTAGGTAGCATTCCACATCAAAAATTCTGTTTTTATCATTTACCTACTCGAGGACGAGCAGGAATTAAGCTTGGGGATGCTTGATACGTCTCCAACATATCTATAATTTTTGATTGTTCCATGCTATTATATTACCCGTTTTGGATGTTTATGGGCTTTACTTTACACTTTTATATCATTTTTGGGACTAACCTACTAACCGGAGGCCCAACCCGAATTGCTGTTTTGTTGCCTATTCCAGTGTTTCGAAGAAAAGGAATATCAAATGGAGTCCAAACGGGATGAAACCTTCGGGAGCGGTCTTTTCGGAACAAATGCAAACCTTGAGACTTGGAGTGGACGTCAAGCAACAACCGAGGCGGCCACGAGAGTGCCCGGTGCGCCCCCTGGGGGTGGGCGCGCCCCCCACCCTCGTGGGCCCCTCGAGCGTCCACCGACCTACTTCTTCCTCCTATATATACTCTCGTACCATGAAAACATCAGAACGCACCACGAAAACCTAATTCCACCGCCGCAACCTTCTGTATCCGTGAGATCCCATCTTGGAGCCTTTGTCGGCGCTCCGCCGGAGGGGGAATCGACCATGGAGGGCCTCTACATCATCTCCAAGGCCTCTCCTATGAGTTGTGAGTAGTTCACCACAGACCTTCGGGTCCATAGTTATTAGCTAGATGGCTTCTTCTCTCTCTTTGAATCTCAATACAAAGTTCTCCTCGATCTTCTTGGAGATCTATTCGATGTAACTCTTTTTGAGGTGTGTTTGTCGAGATCCGATGAATTGTGGGTTTATGATCAAGTTTATCTATGAGAAATATTTGAATCTCCTCTGAATTCTTTTATGTGTGATTAAGTTATCTTTGCAAGTCTCTTTGAATTATCAGTTTGGTTTGGCCTACTAGATTGATCTTTCTTGTAATGGGAGAAGTGCTTAGCTTTGGGTTCAATCTTGCGGTGTCTTTTCCCAGTGACAGCAGGGGCAGCAAGGCACGTATTGTATTGTTGCCATCGAGGATAAAAAGATGGGGTTTATATCATATTGCATGAGTTTATCCCTCTACATCATGTCATATTTCTTAATGCGTTAATCTGTTCTTCATGAACTTAATACTCTAGATGCAGGCATGAGTAGTTCGATGTGTGGAGTAATAGTAGTAGGTGCAGAATCGTTTTGATCTACTTGTCACGGACGTGATGCCTATATACATGATCATGCCTAGATAATCTCATAACTATTCGCTTTTCTATCAATTGCTCGACAGTAATTTGTTCACCCACCGTAATACTTATGCTATCTTGAGAGAAGCCACTAGTGAAATCTATGGCCCCCGGGTCTATCTTTTATCATATAAGTTTTCCATCTACTTTTATTTGCATCTTTACTTTTCCAATCTATATCATAAAAATACCAAAAATATTTATCTTATCATATTATCTCTACCAGATCTCACTTTCGCAAGTGGCCGTGAAGGGATTGACAACCCCTTTATTACGTTGGTTGTGTGGTCCTTGTTTGTTTGTGTAGGTGCGTGGGACTTTTGAGGAGCCTCCTACTGGATTGATACCTTGGTTCTCAAAAACTGAGGGAAATACTTATGCTACTTTGCTGCATCACCCTTTCCTCTTCAAGGAAAGCCAACACAAGCTCAAGACGTAGCAATGGTCGACCTCCTCGGCCTGGCGGTGGTTCCTTGCAAGGCGGGAGGTGGGGGCGAAGATAACTATGGAGGTGGACGGTATTGAGATGGTCTTCGTGCCTGGTGCTAAGAACATGGACTTTGGCATGACACAGACCAATACAGAGGTCGTGGTTGCCAGGACAAACAACTTATCGGCGGAGCCCGACTCCATCTAGCCCTCCTAGTGGATGGGCCTCCTAGGTTTGAGATTTTCACAAGCCGCCCCTGACGCGTCCACGATGGCTGACTTGCCGCAGCTCCAAAGGTACCAGGCGATGTCAGGCAATGTCGGCTCAGGGCATGCCCACACATTGTTCGACAGAATGCCCGGCCATGACCCCGTACAATCTTTTCCCCTTTCACACTTGCATTCATAGATTCTTTTGTTGCACATACCATATGATCAAAATTTTAGGACGATGGTTAAGTTGTGATGCATATTGTAGGAATAATATTGCAAGACATGATAAATGATGGTCAAGAGTCTTTGCAATTTACCATGGGGGATACCAATTCCCCGTTGTTTAAATTTGGGCAAATATCACACACTAAAAAGAAGACAATTGGTGTGGAAGTAGTGAAGCCAAGAGGTCCTGTGTTCACACAATTTGAAGATGTTTTGTTGTGCGAAAGCTGGTGTAACACTAGCATGTATCCAATATGTGGAACCAAGCAAAAAGGAATATTGGGAAAATTTCACAAACTTTACCTTGTAAAAAGACACTATGTGAAGCCACACCCAATCTCTACCAACCATGTCCCGTGCTCTCTCCAAGAGGGCATGAGCAAATTTATTGGGTATCCCAAACAAGTTGTTGGCCGAAATTTAGGGGCATTGAAATCCAAACCCACACAACTTTGGCGGTGACTTTGTACCATCAACTGGAGAATACGGCATTCACTTTCACATTCTTGAATGAAGTTGAATCGGAAACCCAAGTGGCAAACTGTTCTCGCGGAGATTTAAAACAACATGAAGAAGATGAAAAAAAACGACGGTTCTAGCTCTGCTGAATCAATTGGATTGGATGAGGACATGCAAGCAACCATGCCGAGGAGAAACCGACAGGTGTTGAGGAACAAGTAGGAGAAGGACAGGGTGGTGCGTGAAGGCACGACAAGCAAAATGTCCGCCACTTGGACGGGCAATTTTTTCTGTAAAGGAGGTGAAGAAGGAGGAAAGCTGCAAGATGGTCATCGATGTGCAAAGTGAAAGATGGAGTTCGACCGGGAGAGGTTGATCTTGGGGAAGGACAAAATAGAATTGGAGTGGCAATAGAAAGTTACAAAATAGGAGCTCGAACAAATGGTGATAATGCAATGCATTGAGAGAGAGAGGGGGAGAGAGAGAGAGAGAGAGGCGCCGAGACTCATGTTGCAGGACATCAACCTTTTGAATGACAAAGAGAAGAAGTGGCTAGTCGGCATGAAGAAGAGGATCAATGACCGCGGCAACTGAAGTCATTGATTCATTCGTGTATCACTATCTATGTATGAATTATTTAATTTTATTCTAGCATGTAATGAATTGTTGTTCGCTTTGCATCATTGAATTTGTGATGAATTTGCGTTATACGCTGGACGTGCATGAATTTAGGTATCGTGATATGGGAAAATATGGGAGGTACGATTGTGGAGGAGGGCTGCCCGCGGACTCGTAGAGGGACTCAGATTAGCTAAGGCCAACTCCACCGCGCGACCCCAAACGGACGTCTATTTTGCCCGGATTCTGTCCGTTTGAGTAGGGCAATGGGATCGTGTACGGGAAGTTTCCGGGATGCGGTGTCCATGCGCCCAACGCGCGGACGCATCCCGGCCGCATCCTGTCCGCGTACATTTTTCTTTGCAAGTCCTTAACTTTTTTTCATCATTCATTTTTGGTACATGAAAATACATCATCGCATTTGACTAGTAAAGTAAGACCAAAGAAAACAAGAACCACAAGAATACATTTTAGAAGATACCCAACTTCCATAACTGTTCCCTTGAGTTGGGTAAGGGCCTTCTTGATGCACTCATTGTTGATCTGTGGAGGAGGCTCAATCTTGCATCCTCCTTTCTTCTTCAAGCCAGAAGTCGATGTTGCTTCCTCACACCTAGTCTCGTGCCTAACTTCTAATCTAGCAACAAGTGCACTTGTCTCATCTACAGCCTCTATGCTAGCTAAAAGTGCATGAACATGTACTAAATTTTGCTCTATCAATGTACCGATGTACTCTTCTTCCCAATACCAAAACTTGCATCCATGCTACACAATAAAATTTGAAGTTAGCACAATTAGTCAAATCTAGAGCACAAACCGAAGCTAAAAAGAGCGCATACCCCATCGTTTAAGCACTTGATGAACACCCATCCGGGATGTTCTGGCGTTGTAGACACGCGGCGCACGACCATCCTTGGGCAGTGGTCGCACTTAATGAGTGGCAATGGTGCGCCAACGAGCTTTTGGGCAAGCATCGAGCCTGGCCGACCGCCATTCGTGTATCTGCCGGCGGACCATCGACGGTGCAGATCCGAGCGGCTAGAGGAGGAGCCACTGCCTGCATGTGGCATTGCGACCCTGCCAGGGCCTTCCGGCAAGGTGCCCGGCCAGTCCATGGCGCGGTCCGGCCTCCCACAGCCGGGCGAGCTGAAGTCCCACCGGATCCGCCCCAAATCCGGCCGGCGGGTGTGCAAACCAGGTGGCCGTGGTTGGGTAGCTCGGCGGCGCCGAGGGGAAGGGACTGGGCGAGCGCGCGTCCGAACTGCACGGCTGCAATGGCAGCGGCGGCGGCGGCGGCGAGGGAAAGAATGGGGAAGAGTAGGGAAGAGTGGAGGGGGGTGCGGCCGGAGGAAGGGAGGGGGGTGGATAGAAAAAGGCCCGCCTTATGCCACCGACGGGCGGGCCAAGGGAGGACACGCGCAGACGGCCTGCGCGTCCGCGTGGTGTCCTTTTCACCCCAAGAGCGGCGCAAGATTGGGCCGGGATGGGTCGAAAGCGGACACAAAACGGACAAAAGTCCGTTTGCTCCCGCGCGCTGGGCCGCCCGGTTTGTCCCCTTTACCCCGAATGGACGGGGCAGGACAGGATGGGTTCGCACGGTGAAGTTGGCCTAACTATGAATTTATGATCGTAGATGCTCTAATAGCCCGTAGGAGCTCGTATGTCTAGCATTGTTTTGTATACACTGGCCTGAAGGGCCCCTTTGCCACGGTCGCGTCGCGTGTGCGCTACCCAACTGCAGGGCCACTGCGGCTTCTGCCGTGACCGTCGTTCTCGATCTTCCCCTTGCACGCATATAGAGTGCACACGACGGCTTCCCGCTGTAGCAAGCCAGCACGGACGCGCGTGGGTGCCCATGCGCGGGCATTCAATGCCGCGCCGCCTGCGCTCTGGTCTTACTGGCCTCCGTGCCGGCCGGCTCAGGTGCCTCTAGTCTCTAGATCTGGTACGCCTGCATGCAGCTGGGCGCCTGGGGAGGACGGCGACGGCAACGACGACAGCGGCCGGTGCGCACGATCGGGTTCGCTTGCACGGCGGGGCATCGTTGCCGTGCGGCCGATGCGGCAGGGCCCGCGCTAGCACTATGCCATGCAGGTATGCATGCATGCGTGCGTGCGCCGCGCCGTCCAAATCTGCCGAGTCAACTTACGTGTCGAATCCATCAGACATGCAGGGACGTATGCACGTGCAGTCGGCGCGCCATACATGCGTGTGCCAGCCGTGTATGTTTTCAGAGTTGGGACTGCTCTATCCTTGCACAAGAGCAGATTACAGCCATCATTGTTTTGATGATTTGATCCACGACCGAAACCGCCAAAGCCTAAAGCTAATATGAGTTTCTCACAAACTGACGGAAAAGCTTTCATGGACCCTTAGAACATCTACAGTCGGACGTCCCAAACCAGCCTCATACATCTGGGCGGGTCATCCGGTCACTGACCGGTCATGAAATTTTGACTCAGACAGACTTCTTAAACGGGTCTCAAACGCCCGGGTTGACCGGCATCCCTCATATCCAACCCAAATACGAGGAGGATATGAGGGCGCCTGGGCCCGCCCGTCACGTCGGACTCTACAGCCTGACCCCATCGTAAATTGCACCAAATCCACCAAACTCTTCCCCCTCCTTCCGCCTCCCTCCAATATTTCCCGTGCCTGAGCCATCGCCGTCCGCCACGCTTGCTCCCCATCCTCATCACCGGTCCTGATCCGCCGTTGTAGAGTAGTCCAGCCCGTCCCCGACCGACGCTAGGGCTGCGAACGGGTCGAGTTCGAGCGAGTTAGAGTTGGCTCAGCTCAACTCATATTAAAATTCGAGCGAGCTCAAACTAAGTGAAGCTTAAGATCGAGCTCTAGAACATAACTCGGACTCAGCTTGTAACGATCTCGAGCTAATTTCGAGCTAAATGAGACGGTAAAAATTATAAATCTATAGTGATTATTCCAACTAGATAAGGACACAACATGACAAAACTTTGTAGGGCAAGAGCTCATCTTGGTCTCTTGGGCGAACTAGCAATAAATGATGGTCTGCCTGGACGAAAAACAATAAAACAAAGGTGCATATGCTGGAAAATTTGTGTCCAAAACAACAGGAAATTTAAGACGTAGTCGACCACGTACCATAGTTAAACCTAAATCTTCTCTACACTTAATTAAGCTTCCATGTTTGTTGATAAATAAAATGGAGAAAAATCACGCACACCGTATATAGTAGTAACAAATTATCTTATTTCCATTTAATATATGGCGTGATCATTTAACATAATGGTATTATGTCGAGCTATCGAGCTAAAATCGAGCGAGCCAGTATTAGCTCAAGATCGACACTTTTCTCGGTCGAGCTACATAAAGTGTTCGAACTTAGCTTATTTCTTTTTTACTCGATCTCGAGTCGAGCCAAAAAAGAGTCGATCTCGAGCGGCTCACGAGCCTCGATCTTTTCTTGCAGCCCTAACCGCCGCGATAGAGACGCAGTCCGCCTCCCCCGTCGGCGTCACTTCCTCGACTCCGTCTTGCAAGGCGGAGAACGTCACCCGGAAGATCCGGCGACGCTGGCAGCGGGAGTGGGCGGCGGCGCATGGAGGTTCGGACATGGTTGAGCAGCGGTCTCCCCCGCCGCGCCCGGAATCCCACACCCCTTCCATTCGAGCGCCGACACGGATTACGTCCGACCCCGTTGGGACAGAGGAGGATTCGACGTCTGGCTGGGCCATTTCGGGGAGCTTTCCACCCACGCAGATGCCGCTGGTGGACGTATGTGACTCGCCGCAACTCGTTCAGGCACGGATGAGCATGGGCACCGGCGGCGCCCGGGCTTCCCTCGACATGTTCGACGGGATGTCAGAAAAAGAGTCGGCACGTTTCGTTTTTTCCTGTCCGATCAAAGTTGCATATGGCATGTTCAATGTTTTTCATAGATCACTAGTTCATTTCGCACATGATAAATGCTTGCAAACCATGATCATCTAGGAGGCGTTCTTGTTGAACCAAGAAGAGGAATGATGGCTCAAGCTCCCACCAATCAATTGGGCTGGACGATGAAGAGTACGATGTTGTCGTCACGAATGGAAGAGCCACTATGCTAAAGGATAACCGACAAGTCATGGGAAACAAGTGGGAGAAGGCGTGGTTCAAAAAAATAAGTGGGAGAAGGCACGGGCCTCCCATGACGCCGCCGCTACAAAAATGTCATCCACATGGACGGGCATTTTTCGGTAAGGCGGAACAAGAAAGAGGAGAGGTACAAACTCATGTTCGATGCGCAAAAGGAGATGATGAAGTGGGGCCGAAAGAGGGCGGAGTACAAGCTAGAAATTGAGAGCGAGAAGATCGAGTTGGAGAAGCAAGAGGCGGCGGTCAAATGGGAACTCGAGAAGGCCAAGACATTTGGCGAGATCGAACTTGAGAAGGAGAGGTTGCAACTCGCACGGGACACGGAGGATGCGAAGATCATGTTGGCGGACGAAATCCTCTTGGATGAGCATGCAAAGAAGTGGTTTGCGGATAAGAAGGAGATCACTAACCGTAAGGAGTACGAGGCGGCGAGGGCGGCAGCGGCAGCGATAGAGGATCATGCAGCCAGGATGCATGCGAAGGAGGCAGCCCCGGACGCAGGCGGAGCAGGACGCATTCCGCGTCGAGCAGGACGCATTCCGCGTCGAGCAGGATGCATTCCACTTGGAGCAGGCGCCCGACCAGTGATCCGAAACCATCCGTCACGCTCGGACATTGATTTTGTTTTGGCATGTCCGGTTTGTTGAACTATGATTTGCTTTACTTTTGTTTCGAACTTTTGACTTTAAATAATTTGTATCGTATGATCAACGTGCATGAATTTGAGTATCAATGTTTGAGGTATGTGGATGTGCGACGCAACATATGAGGGACCGGCGGGTGCTGTCCACGGACGCGCCGGACGCCCCCGCGAGCGTATAGTGGGCCGAATTTACCAAGTCCGATTATAGATTTTCTTTTTTGAGAAAAAAGTCCGACTATAAATGCTCTTACCCTTTCTTCTTGGGCCAACTTAACCAGCAACGTTTCCTAGGGAGTATGACAATTACGAATGGTTTGCTTGTCAATTTATGTCCACTAAAGATGAAAGCGGATTTGATGTGCTTGCTGCGGGTTCTTATATAGCGCGTACCGTGCCCGTGAGCGACGTAGCACGTACCCCCCCCCCCCTCGCTCGCTGTTGTTTCTATGGGCTGGCCCATTTCGGGGTTTCACCCCAACCGGTTTTGGGAAGGTTCTAGAACCTTCCCTAGACCGAATTTTTCTGTTTTTCTTTTCTTTTTTCTTTTGTTTTTGTTTTTTCTTTTCCTTTTTCTGTTTTCTTTACATTTTTTCTTTACTTTTATGTTTTAATTTTTATTAAAGTTTTCCAATTTCCGAATGTCTATTAATTTATGTTTAGTTTTTAAAATCTTATTTTTTTGGAATGATGAACTTTTTCCCCCAAAATCGTGGTTTTATTTTTACTAATTCGTTACTCTTAAATCATGTACATTTTTTTTGAAACTGTGAACATTTTTTAAAACTCACGAACATTTTCTCGAAATCGTGATCATTTTCTTAAATTTGTGAACATTTTTTAGAAATTTGTGAACATTCTCTTAAGTCATGAACATGTTTTTCAACTCATGAACATTTGTTTTGAAATAATTAACATTTTAAAATTAAAGACAATTTTTTAAATCATATTTCTTTTCGAATTTGTGAACATTTTTAGAATTAGTGAATATTTTTTTGAATTTTGAACATTTTTCCAAATTCATGAACATTTTTTGAATTAGGGAACATTATTTTGAATCGTGAACATTTTTTCCAAATTCATGAACATTTTCTAATTAGTGAACAATTTCTTGAATCATGGTATTTTATTTAAATTATGAACATTTTTTAAGTTTGTGAACATTTTAAAAAATCATGAACAGTTTTTGAATTCCAGAGCATTTTGTGTAATCATGAAATAATTTTTTGAAATCATGATAGTTTTGTTAAAATTAGCAAAAAAATTTATATCCTGAATTATTGAAAAAAGGAAGGAAGAAAGAAAGAAAGGAAACATGCAGCGTCCCCGCCCGCACATGGGCCGGCCCAGAAGTGCGCGAAGGGGGGAGTAGGGTGCGCGCTCGCTTCTTTCGTAGCGCGTTGTGCACCGTACAGGAGCTCCTGTGCTTGCTAAGTAAATTTATCATCCTTAGAACAATACAAACTGCCATAAGAAACGTTAGTTTTGTCATGCCCTCCCGAGGAATGTCATCATGATAGTATTATCATTTTTTATAACTTCTCAGCATCATAGTCGCTCGACTAGCTTTCTGTCTCTCTATACACCATGAATTTGGATATTTGGATCTTGCACACCTAGGCTTGGCTTCTGTTTTATGTCTGGTTCATGCAAACACAACTCCTCGCGCTCTACAGTTCCACTTTTGTTCTCTTGTTACCCTGTCACAACCAATTAATTGGCTTTGCACGGTTTACTTCTCTGACATTTGCTGGTTCGTGGTAAGGATACGAGCATCTCTTCAGAGCATCTTCATCCGCTCGGCCCCTAGGGGCTTGAAATAGAGCCGCCTCGGGGCGAGCTGGCGGTAAATTCGGCGTGGAGGGCTATGGTTCTCAGTCGCCGACCCAAGATCGCCCCCAGCCTTCGATTTTGGCCCACTTTCGGTGCAAATTGGCCCAATTGCGGCCCATATCCGGTGTGCTTGGGCATAAATTCAACAAAAACTATTTTTATCACACAATTCACCACAGAAAACCAATACAAATTAAATAGTTCAACAAAATACAAATCAAATAGTTCAACAAATAAAAACTCATATTTTATCACACGCCCAGCTAGGCGTTGCCCTTGAGCCTTCATAGGTGCTCCACCAGATCGTGCTGCAGTTGTTCATGCACCTGTGGGTCTAGGATCTCCTGACTCATATTAAGGAAGGTAGTCCAGGTTGTCGGTAGCTGGTGATCAACTTGGGCAAGAGGACCCTGGCTGTAATATGGTTCAGTGTCAAACATTGGCTCTTCCGGCTCGCTCTCAATGATCATGTTGTGCAGGATGATACAGCAAGTCATGACTTCCCACATTTGATCTTTTGACCAGGTCTGAGCAGGATACTGGACAACAGCAAATCGAGATTGGAGCACACCAAATGCCCGCTCGACATCCTTCCTGCAAGCCTCCTGACACTTGGCAAAGTAGGAGTTCTTGCCACCTGGCACAGGGTTTCAGATAGTCTTCACAAATGTGGACCATCTCAGATAGATGCCATCTGCTAGGTAGTATCCCTTGTTGTAATGGCGCCCATTGACTGTGAAGTTCACCGGAGGAGCATGACATTCAACAAGCTTGGCAAAGACATTCGAGCACTGTAGTACGTTGATGTCATTGTGAGTTCCTGGCATGCCAAAGAATGAGTGCCAAATCCAGAGGTCCTGTGTGGCTACTGCCTCAAGTACCACACTACAAGCTCCTTTGGCGCCTTTGTACATCCCCTGCCAAGCAAATGGACAGTTTTTCCACGCCCAATGCATGCAGTCGATGCTTTCAAGCATCCCAGAAAATCCTCTTGCTGTATTCTGTGCTAGGATCCGAGCACTGTCTTTAGCATTGGGTGATTGCAAGTATTGTGGTCCAAACACTGCCACTACTGCCCTGTAGAACTTGTACAAACACTGGTGGACTCGGCCATGCGTCCATAATCTTCCAGTATATCACCGGGAGCTCCGTATCCAAGCTTCCTCATAGCTGTCGTGCACTTCTGGTGCAATCCTTCTCGCACTTGAAGTAGTTGTCAAACTCCCGGATGGAATTCACAATCCTGAGGAAGAACTTACGACTCATCCGATAAAGGCGTCAAAATACTTTCTCGCTATGAAGTGGAGCGTCGGCAAAGTAGTCGGCATAGAGCAAGCAATAGCCTTCCAGTCGATGCCTCTGCTTTGCCTTCAGCCAGCCCGGCGCCGAGCCACCACGCTGCGGCTTTGCATTGCTCGCGAACAGGCCAGCTAGAGCAGCAAGGACCATGAGGTGCTCTTCGTGCTGGGCGTCAGCATCGGCTTTCTCCTCCAGCAGCGCCGTGAACGCCTCCTCGTCATCGGAGTCCATCGCCGAATACATGGCGGGCGTGGTAGGCGGCAGCCGTCCATATCCCCGCTTGCATCGTCGGAGCGCCAGAAAAGATCGACCAGGAGGGGGGTGGACAGATGACCCTCAAGTATATTGGATATATCGTAGTCCTTTCAATAAGTAAGAGTGTCGAACCCAACGAGGAGCAGAAGGAAATGACAAGCGTTTTTTAGCAAGGTGTTTTCTACAAGCACTGAAATTATCGATAACAGATAGTTTTGTGACAAGATAATTCATAACGGGTAACAAGTAACAAGTGTAACAAAGGTGCAGCAAGGTGGCCCAATCCTTTTTATTGCAAAGGACAAGCCTAGACAAACTCTTATATAAAGCAAAGCGCTCCCGAGGACACATGGGAATTACTGTCAGGTTAGTTTTCATCATGCTCATATGATTCACGTTCGTTACTTTGATAATTTGATATGTGGGAGGACTGGTGCTCGGGTGTTGTCCTTACTTGGAAAAGCCTCCCACTTTTGATTAACCCTCTCGGAAGCATCTGCAAACTACGAAATCAGAATTAAGATAAATCTAACCATAGCATGAAACATGTGGATCCAAATCAGCCCCCAACGCATAAACTAGGGTTTAAGCTTCTGTCACTCTAGCAACCCATCATCTACTTATTACTTTCCAATGCCTTTCCCTGGGCCCAAATCATGGTGAAGTGTCATGTAGTCAACGTTCACATAACATCACTAGAGGAAACACAACACACATCTCATCAAAGTATTGAACGAATACCAAATTCACATGATTACTTATAACAAGACTTCTCCCATGTCCCTAGGAACAAAATTAACTACTCACAAAGCATGTTCATGTTCAAGATCGGAGGGGTATCGAATATCATTAAGTATTTCAACATATGATCTTCCACCAAATAAACCAACTAGCATCAACTACGAGCAGTAATCAACACTACTAGCAACCCACATGTACCAATCTGAGGTTCCGAGGAAAAGATTGAATACAAGAGATGAACTAAAGTTTGGGAGGAGATGGTTCTGGTGAAGATGTTGATGGAGATTGACCCTCCCTTGATGAGAGGATCATTGGTGATGACGATGGCTTCGAAATGCAACAGACGTGCTCAACAGGCCAAAGGGCATGCTAACGTAGCTGTGAGGGGGACCCTTGCATCGGCCGACATGGGACGGCCAGAAGAGCTCCTGAGACGCGGCCCTGTTAAACCCTGGGATGTTGATGCAGACATGAAACTCCTCGCCCTCTCTAGGGCAAGGAGCCGCGCCCAATGGTGGGCGGCTATTGCCTTGCAGAGCCCTGGCCTCTTGAATCTCCTTGATTGCCTTGCTGATGAACTCCTGAGCGCCTGGTGTTTCACGCCCTGTGCTTTCTCCTCGGAAGCGTGCACTGAAGCATGCCTCCACATGGTGCCTGAGTGCCTCACTCGTGACGCTGGCCAGGTCAGAGGCCCTCCAGAGGAGAGCCCCCGAGCCCAACCTGAGGGGGGCACCGGGCGCGCCTTCCTATGCGATAGGTGAAGCACTACAAAATAAGACACATCCGTGACATTTTGGGCCGAAAGAATTTTTTTCTGTCATACTTATGACACTTCTATGAGGATATTGTGACAAAACCTGGTATCATCATAGATGTGGTGGGCTCCTACTTCTATGACAAAAAATCATGACAGAAAATGGGCTTTTCGTCCTGGGCAGGCCAGAGACGCAGCTGCATGACATTCTTTGGGCCGTCCACGACGGAAAAAACCGTGGTAGAAGCGAGGGCGAGGAAAATTTCGGGGAGTTCCCGGTTATGGTGGATGGTCAGGGGCTGAGCGATGCGCGTTTCTCTCGTACATGTACGCGTGTGTGTGTGAGGCGTTGGGCTCTAACTAAACCCGAGCGAGGCGTTGGGCTCTAACTGAACCCAAGCGATTGCACTAGCTACGTTACTGAACCCGAGTTATTCCTTCGCTACTGCTGCTAACTGAAGCCGATCGAACCCTGCTGCCTCCTTCCCTTGATGAACAGTGATCGTTGTTGGGGGGTTTGGATGAACAGTTCCTGATGGGGGTGGATGAACAGGACCCCGTGGTGTTGCCTCTCGATGAACAGGACCCCGATCGATCGAGCCGGTTGGGGCTGGATGAACAGGACCCCGCGGAGGGCTGGATGAACAGGTGGACCCCATGGAGGGCTGGTTGAACAGTAGCCGGCGGAGGGATGGATGAATAGTAGCCCGTGGAGGGGTGGTTGAACAGGAGCTCGTGGAGAGGGTTGGTTGAACAGTAGCTAGTTGAGTAGCGCGCTGTGGAGGCTGGATGAACAGGAGCCTGTGGATGAACATTCGTAGGTGGAGGCTGGAGGAGATCGACGGTGGATGAACAGTAGCTCGTGGAGGCTGGAGGAGGTCGACGGTGGAGATGAACAGTATCCCGTGGAGGCCTGTTTTGCGGTACGCCACACCCCTCCCGATGAACAGCACCCCCGTTTCGACCGTAGCGCTCCAATACAAGTCCGTTTCCTCTGTTTTGCGGTACGCCACACCCCTCCCGGTCAACAGGACCCCGTTTCGACCGTAGGAGGTCCAACAGAAGTCCGTTTCCTCCGTTTCGCGGTACGCCAGACCCCTCCCGATGAACAGGATCCCGTTTCAAATGTGGCCGGTCGAACACATGGCCGTTTCTTTTGTTCTGCGGTACGCCAGGCCTCGTTTCCATCGGTTGTTCCGTCCAAGCCCTCCCGATGAACACGACAGCGCATTCCGTTCCGACCCAGCCAGTTGGCTCCCCATGAACACGATGACTATGCAGTATCTCCATTCTGACCCAGCAATGTACACGAGCCTCGGCTGTACGTATGCGTGAGTGGGCGTTCAAGACGCCGCCCGTATGTACGTATGTGGCCGTATTTACTTTCTTGCACCCTAGCCGCTGTATGTACGTGTACATGCTACGTGCGCGCCTCTACTATGACACGTGCGCGTCTACATCGACCAGTATGTACGTACAGGTTCACAACCAGAATGACAACGCTACATATGCTTTGACCAGGTAGGTCCCGACTATCAGACACTTCCTTGCGTGCGAAGATGTAGCTGGTGGGTCCCAGCAGTCAGGGGGGCGAATCATTTTTTTGCCCGGACGCACTTCCTTGCGTGTGAAGATGTAACTGGTGGGTCCTAGCAGTCAGGGCGGAAACCTTTTTTTTCACGAAATACGGTGGCCCGTCCTGTGGGTCCTTGCTGTCAGGTGGAGGAATAATTATTTTGCGTGTAATAAGGGGGCACTTCATTGCGGTCGCCGTGGACTCAGCTTTCAGCCTCTCCACGTATAGTACTCTTCCGATGGAAGTCATTCCTTGACCACGTTGACCACGCCGCGCCGAGAGCACCAGGGCGGTGGACGATGGCGAGGCCTAGGAAGGGGACGATGCGGAGCCGGGGAAGACACGACAGTAGAAGCCCGCGCGGAGAGGAGTACGAGGTCACTGGTTCGACTGCGGTATGAGGCTGCCGTTGCCGCAGGGCCTGGCCAGCGGTGGGAATAGTAGGGGGCGGTGTGGTCTCCACGGCAGCACAGCCGACTACGGGAGGCAGGATCACGCGACACGACCGGTGCTGCTTTGGGCGGCTGGAGCAAGAAGACCAGAGGTTTAAGAAGCACTACGGCCGTTGGATGGACATCATACGCTCACTGGAGATAGAATCGTTCATATTAACTAAGTTGACAAAGCCCCCCGGCCTCGTCGACTTAGTAGGCCCATAAATCAGCCTCCCACCAAGGTGGGTCCCAGCTAGCAGGGAGAGTATTCATTTTTTGTGCGTAATAAGGAGGCACTTCTGGTGGGTCCGAGCTGATAGTGGGGGGAACATTTTTTCGCAAAATAAGGTGGCCCGTACAGTGGGTCCTAGAAGTCAGGGGGAAACGTTTTTTTCACGAAATACAGTGGCCCGTCCGGTGGGTCCCTGCTATCAGGTGGAGGAATAATTATTTTGCGCATAATAAGGAGGCACTTCCTTGCAGCTGTCGTGGACCCAGCTGCCAGCCTCTCCATGTACAGTACTCTTCCGATGGAAGTCGGTCGTTGACCACATTGACCACGCCGCACCGAGAGCACCATGGCGGTGGATGACGGCGAGGCCTAGGAAGGGGACGACGCGGAGCCGGGGAAGATGTGATGGTGGATGCCCATGCAGAGAGGAGTACGAGGGTTCACTGGTACGGCTACGGTGTGAGGCTACCGTCGCCGCAGAATAACAGGGGGTGTGGGTGAGTGGAGGGATGGCCTAGCCAGTAGTGGGAGTAGTATGGGACGGTGAGGCCTCCTCGGCAGCACAGCCGGCCACAGGAGGCAGGAGCAGGTGGCACGACCGGCGCTGCTTTGGGCGGCTGGAGCAAGAAGACCAGAGGTTGAAGAAGCACTATGGCCATTGGATGGACATCGTACGGTCACTGGAGCTAGAATCGTTCATATTGACTAAGTTGACAAAGCCCTCCGTCCCCGTCAACTTAGTAGGCCCACAAGTCAGCCACCCACTATGGTGGGTCCCAGCTAGCAGGGGGTATTCATATTTTTGTGCGTAATAAGGTGGCACTTCCTTGCGTGCGAAGATATAGCTGGTGAGTCTGACCTGTCAGCAGGGGGAACATTTTTTTCACGAAATACAAAGGCCCTTCCCGTGGGTCCTAGCTGTCAGGTGGAGGAATCATTATTTTGCGCGTAATAAGGAGGTAGTTCCTTGCGTGCGGCCATGGACCCAGCTGTCAGCCTCTCCACGTACAGTCCACTTCCGATGGATGTCGCTCATTGACCATGTTGACCAGGCCGCACCGAGAGCACCAGGGCGGTGGATGACGGTGAGGCCTAGGAAGGGAACGACACGGAGCCAGGGAAGACTCGGCAGTTGTTTCCCACGCGGAGGAGTACGAGGGTTTACTGGTTCGTGTGCCGTACCCGGAGAATAACAGTAGATGTGGGTGAGTAGAGGGATGGCTAGGCCATCAATGGGAGTACGGTGGGGCGGTGAGGCCTGCACAGCAGCATAGCCGACCGCGGGAGGAGGGAGCAGGCAGTCCCGCCGGCGCTTGTTTGAGCGGCTGGAGCAGGAAGAGCAGAGATTGAAGAAGCACGACAGCCGTTGGATGGACAACCAACAGTCGCTGCTCTCGTGTGTTGACTAAGTTGACACGGCGTTGCGTGTGCGTCAACCTTTTTTTTAGGAAAGCATACGCGTCAACCTATAATAGGCGCACAAGTCAGCCTCAAATCTGTGGAAAACAGCATACAACCCATCTGCCATTATTTCTAATAATGTACAACCCATTTGCTAATTCTTAACATTTTTTTGGATCCCATCTTCTTTTTGTTAACATTACACCCCATATTGTGTCCACGGTTAAAAAGTATACAAAATTTTGCATATTTCAGTGCGGTCAACTGTTTTTAATCCCGAAATATCGATTCACATTCAAACTATTTTGAAAAATAATTTATATAAATATAAAATCCAAATAATTGTCCACGCATAAAAATCAATGGAATTTATAATCTTGTAATGAAAAAAAATTGAAACTAATTCCCGGTTTGATGTGTTTTAAAAATGTACAACCCATTTCTGGGCAAACCGAATGAAACTCTCCTCGTCTTCAAAGATTTGCAGCCCAGCAGGGCTGATAAAGCAAGTAGGCCTCATTTGGTTATTTCTTAAAAACAAGAACTGGGCTAGCCATTTTTAGCAAGAAAAAAACATAACTGGGCTCATGATGTGGTAAACATAAATAAAACCCTGGCTAGACGGGCCATAGCCCCCGCACAGCCCCGTTGTTACCCTGATCTGTCGCTAAAACTAGTATAAATAACAACTGCTTGTTCCTAAAAAAAACTGTGTGACCTGCTGGGTCCCTGGTGTCAGCCGCTCGTAGTGTAATTCTCTCATTTATTGACTACGTTGACAATGGCGTGAGCCCCAGAAGTCCAACCATTAGGAGGAACCATATTTTTGGGCTTGTAATATAGAGGCACTTGCTTGCGTACTGCCATGACGCTGGTGGGTCCCTACTATCATCCTCTCCATGTACAGTCATCTCCTCGTTCCTCTCGGTTGTTGACGACATTGACAACGCAAGAGGGTCGCGCACCGCGCACGGCGAGCGAACCAAGGCCGCAAGGCGGAGGACGACATCGAGGCCGCAGACAAAATGAACATGAACTATGGAAGATAAGCCAGTCCAGTCGCAGGCGGAGGGGGGTATGAGGGTTGACTGGTTCGGGTGCGGGTGCGTGTTGGGGCTGATATCGCCGGAGAATAACAGGACGTGTGGGGGAATAGACGGAGGGACTGGTCAACGTTGGAGGGTACGGTAGGGTAGCGGAGGCACATCCAGCCATGGGAGGCGGGAGCAGGCGGAGCCGACGGGGTGGTTTGCTTTGGGTAGTTGGAGGAAGAAGAAGACAAGAGATAGAAGATACATGATAGATTTTAGATGTCAATCCAACGACTGGTAGGCAGAATCATTTGTTGACTGGCTAGTAAGTCGACACCACCTTGGATAAGCTATTTCCTCATGGGTCCCAAATGTCAGAATCCAAATCTGTCACGGTCATGCAGCCTTTCCTATGAAAATATATAGCCCATTTGATGTGCTACTTCGAAATAAGTTTGTGGGTGCTAGTGGGGGCTAATCACCTGGCTTCTGTAATGCATAGTGAGCTCAAGCAGCCGGCGAGAGTGATGTTATTTCCCTTGGTTGGGATTTGTTACAATATTTCACTCTAAATTAAACAAATGGAAACCATTTGCCTTGTTTCAAAGAAACTATGACAGTCTCATGCGAGTTGAAAAGGGTAAGAACATCTAGCTCCAGCTTACAAATTGTACAAAAGCACGAAGGTTAATTGTTCATCAGGTTTACAAAAAAAAACCAGGTTAAAAAGAGCAACGACATGTAACTCCAACACTGTTTTTGGCAGTCACAGTCAAATGGATCAGTCAGGTCCATAGAATGAACATCCTGGGTCGTAAAATTTACTGGATTATGACCACAATATGTTGTAAATAGAAGCTCGACACATTCAGAAGCTCTTTTGCCCACCTGAAACTCCTTTTTTGCTCTTCGACATACCCATCCGTCAAAACCATGTTGCTGATAAACTTAAGCCTGATGGACAATATTAACCTCGCATTCAGCAGGAAGAATGTGACAAATCTAGTGTTTGCATGGCTGGCTACATATCGTTCTAGCGTTATTGTCTTCAATCGAATCTCATGAGAAGTGAGAAAATCCCGATGCTTACGAATCCACCGATTGGTTATAACTTTCTTACCCCGTCCTATTGCCTAAATAGATATGAAGATTGAAAACAGTTAAGGTCTAACAAAAGAGTGTCGAAAGAGCAACAACAAAACGGTTAATTCTAGTACACTATATGCGGGCTTCCATTGTGCGTGAAATTATCACCTTTATATACAACTTCTCCAGACATGGAAAGCATTGCAGCAAGCCAATAATCTTGTTCAGATCAAAACTATTCATTTGGATATATAAGATCTTGACAGAATCCTGCACCATTGATAGGCCATCCATGGAGAAACTCTTCATTGATCATAGAACATAATATTAGTACAAAATGTGTACTCCAAGACGATATATAACTTATGCGTAGAAATTTAAAATGCAACTTATGGTTACAAGTGTAGATGATAATATAAAGTACCTGAAGAACTTTGGAGCCAAACACCATACTGAAATGAGCATAGAGATCATGTATTACACTCAAGGTTTCCAGTTTAGGCGCAAAGAGGACGGTTATTTGCAACAGTGAATAACTAGAATCAAGGATCAACCTTTGAAGTGAAGGGGCATCTTGGATGATGAGCTGCCTTCCATCAAAAGAAATTCCAATTCTTACAAGGTTAGGCGACTTTATTTGGAGACAACCGATTCTAACTGTGAAAACAAGCAGCAAGCACTCCAGGGCATGGCAACTGGAGTGGATGATGCTGTGCAATGAGGCCTCCGATATATGAACCCGCACAAGTGATAGTTTCTTGAGAAATGGGAGTCGAAGGTTTAGTACCAGATTGTCTCGTAGGTAGCACAGCGCAAAGGTGGCGGTGTGCACTACAAAAAAGACACATCCGTGAAATTTTGGGCCAAACGATTTTTTTCTGTCATACTTATGACACTTCTATGATGATAATTGTGACAAAACCCGGTATCATCATAGATGTGGTGGGCTCCTACTTCTATGACAAAAAATCATGACAGAAAATGGGCTTTTTGTCCTAGGCGGGCCGGAGACGCAGCTGCATGACATTCTTTGGGCCGTCCATGACGGAGAAAACCATGGTAGAAGCGAGGGCGAGGAAAATATCGGGGAGTTCCCGGTTACAGTGGGTGGTCGAGGGCCGAGCGATGTGCGTTTCTCTCGTACCGTACGCCGCGTGGGTGCGAGGCATTGGGCTCTAACTGAACCCAAGCGAAGCGTTCGCCTACTGACCCGAGCGATTGCATTGCAGGCTACGCGTTACTGAACTCGAGCGATCGATCGATGGCTGTTAACTGAACCCGACCGAGCAATTCCTTCGCTACTGCTGCTAACTAAAGCCGATCGATGCTGCCTCTGGATGAACGTGAGCAGTTCAAGGGGGTTTAGATGAACAGTTCCCGGTGGGGGGTGGATGAACAGGACCTCGTGGTGTTGCCTCTGGATGAACAAGACCCCGATCGATCGTGACGGTTGGGGCTGGATGAACAGGACCCTGTGAAGGGCTGGATGAACATGATGACCCCATGGAGGGCTGGATGCACAATAGACCATGGGCAGATGAACAGTAGACGGTGGAGGGCTGGATGAACAGTAGCCCGTGGAGGGGTGGTTGAACATGAGCCCGTGGAGAGGGCTGGTTGAATAGTAGCCGGTGGAGTAGCGCGCGGTGGAGGCTGGATGAACAGGAGCCTGTGGATGAACAATCGCAGGTGGAGGCCGGAGGACGTCGACGGTGGATGAACAGTAGCCCGTGGAGGCTGGAGGAGGTTGACGGTGGAGATGAACAGTATCCCGTGGAGTCCCATTTTCGGTACACCACACCCCTCCCGATGAACAGGACCCCCGTTTCGACCGTAGCGCTCCAACACAAGTTCTTTTCCTCCGTTTTGTAGTATGCCACACCCCTCCCAATCAACAGGACCCCGTTTCGACCGTAGGAGGTCCAACACAAGTCCGTTTCCTCCATTTTGCGGTATGCCAGACCCCTCCCAATGAACAGGATCCCATTTCGAACATGGCTAGTCGAACACAAGGCCGTTTCCTCCGTTCTATGGTATGCCAGGCCTCATTTCCATCTGCTATTCCGTCCAATTCGGTTGGCTCCCACGTGTTTCGTTGCCTCCCCATGAACACGACGCATTCCGTTGCCTCCCCATGAACACGACGACGACGCGGTTTCTCCATTCTGACCCAGCCAAGTACACGAGTCCTGGCCGTACGTATGTGCGAGTAGGCGTTTGAGACCCCGCCCGTATGTACGTATGTGGCAATATTTACTTTCTTGCACCCTGGCCGCTGTACGTACGTGTACATGCTATGTGCGCGCCTCTACTACGACACGTGCGCGCCTCTACTATGACACGTGCGTGCCTCTACATCGACCAGTATGTACGTACACGTTCGCGACCAGAATGACAATGCTACGTACGCTTCGACCAGGTGGGTCCCGACTATCAGACACTTCCTTGCGTGCGAAAATGTAGCTGGTGGGTCCCAACAGTCAAGGGGCAAATCATTTTTTTGGCCCGTAATATGGGCGCACTTCCTTGCGTGCGAAGATGTAGCTGATAGGTCCCAGCAGTTAGGGGGGAAACATTTTTTCACAAAATACGCTGGCCCGTCTAGTGGGTCCCTGCTGTCAGGTGGAGGAATCATTATTTTCTGCGTAATAAGGAGGCACTTCCTTGCTACAGCCATGGACCCAGCTGTCAGCCTCTCCATGTACAGTCCATGTCCGATGGAAGTCGTTCCTTGACCATGTGACCACGCCGCGCTGAGAGCACCAGGGCGGTGAACGACAGCTAGGCCTAGGAAGGGGACGACGCGGAGCCGGGGAAGACGCGGCAGTGGATGCCCATGCGTAGAGGAGTATGAGGCTTCACTGGTTCGGTTGGGGTGTGAGGCTGCCGTCACCGCAGAATAACAGAGGGTGTAGGTGAGTAGAGGGATGGCCTGCCCAGCGGTGGGAGTAGTAGGGGCAGTGAGGCCTCCGCGGCATCACAGCTGGCCACAAGAGGCAGGAGCACGCGGCACGACCGACGCTGATTTGGGCGGCTGGAGCAAGAAGACAAGAGGTTGAAGAGGCACTACGGCCATTTGATGGACATCGTACGGCCACTGGAGCTAGAATCGTTCATATTGACTAAGTTGACAAAGCCCTCCGTCCCCATCAACTTAGTTGGCCCACAGGTCAGCCTCCCACTATGGTGGGTCCCAGCTAGCAGGGGGTGTTCATTTTTTTATGCGTAATAAGGAGGCACTTCCTTGCATGTGAAGATATAGATGGTGGGTCCGACCTGTCATTGGGGGGAATGTTTTTTCGCGAAATATAGAGGCCCTTCCGGTGGGTCCCAGCTGTCAGGTGGAGGAATCATTATTTTGCGCGTAATAAGTATGCATTTCCTTGTGTGCGGCCATGGACCCAGCTGTCAGCCTCTCCATGCACAGTCTACTTCCGATGGTGTCGTTCGTTGACCATGTTGACCACACCGCGCCGAGCACATCCAAGGTAGTGGACGATGGCGAGGCCCCGGATAGCAACGAGCCAGAGATGGGAAGACGTGGGACTAGAGTCACAGACGGAGAGGTGTACGAGGGTTAACTGGTTTTGGTGCAGTGTGGTTCCGCAATCGGTGGAGAAGAACAAGAGGTGTGGAGGGGTGGAGGGATGGCCTGGCCAACGGTGGAGTAGCGCTTCACCAGCGAAGCGTGCTAAGCAGTGCTGCTAGCAGCAGGAGGCGGGAGGTGGTCCTGGCGGCGCTGGAGGAAGAAGACGAGAGATTGAAGATGGATGCCAGTCGTTGGATGTAAATCCAATGGCTAATGATGTCAGAATCATTTGTTGACTAAGTTGACAACGACTTGCGTTGGCTTCGACCTATTGGCCCAGATTTCAGCCTCCAAATGTGGCACGTATTCAACCCATTTTTTCAGAATTAAAGTCTTTTTTTGCAGGGTAGAACTTATAGTCAATTTGATTTTTTTTGAATTACAGTCCATTAGCTGGGCTGGGTGAACAAAAAAATGTAGCGTCCATGCGGCCCATTTATTTTTTTCCTAAAAAATTACAGGCCATTTGCACTTTCTCGATATACACGATTTTGCTGGGCTGATTCTAATTATAATGTTGGGTTGGGCCAGCAATGTTATCAAAAAATAAACAGGGGCTGAGCATTTCTTTATAAATATATCTAAATAGTAAGTGATTTATTATTACATCCGTCCTTAAATCTTACCAAGCTTTTGTACACAATCACTAGGATTTTCGTGCCAAAAAAATCCAGGATTTTATTGTTAAGAAATTATGTTTATAAGTTAATAAGATGTGGGATATTGTTTTCTTACATATGTAAGTATCTGTTAAATATATGATGACAATAAAAATAATACATAATAACATATAAAATAATTTAAATATATATAATATAGTTAGAAGGGAAACATAAGTTGGACCAGGCGTTCCTATTTTTATATAGAAAAATAGAACAGACCTCTGCGTTTTCTTTGAAAAAATACATAAATTGGGATGCCGATGTTTCAGGAAAAATAAAACCTCGGATGGAGGTTCATAGGCCCGTCGATACATGACGGCCCTCAAGAAAATACAAATATGCCTATGGACCTCCCATCCGAGGTCGTGGGCTGCGCATGTTAAAAAAGAAAGCCTAGACGGGGCAGCCCAAAACACAGCTGATACTTGCTGCGCCAGTGATAATAAATGATACCTGTCAGCTCCCCGGCTTCGTTGAAGCACCTAAAAAAATGTAACTATGTTGACAAACCCGTGGGCCCCAGCGTCAGTATAGCATTAGGAGGAAGTATTTTTTTCGATAAGGCACTTGCTTGCGTATGGCCATAGACCTGGTGGGTCTCGACTGTCCGCCTCTCCACGTACAGTCCTCTCCAGATTCCTCTCATTTGTTCAGCATGTTCACAACGACAGACAGCGGCGTCATGACGAGCGCACAAAGGCGCAGGAGGGGATCCGACAACCTGAGGAAGTGCCTTATTAGTAATGAAACTACTGAACTAGCCTAGTGGCCAAGTGATACTACCCGATAGCTGTTCCACCCGGGTTCGATTCCACCTGTGCAAGGAAAATATCTCCAATTTTTTTTGCCTCTGCCTTTATTAACATGTGGGTCCCCATTGTCATCTACGCACACCATGTCCAACACTTGCCAAAACTTCGTCCCTCATTTTCTCTGTGTTTCGCACACTCAACATTGTGTGGGCATTTTGAAAATAGCATATCTTTTTGACGGTGCATCATATGAAGATGTGCTATGCATAAATGTTGATCAGCATGATGTTAACCTGCTGGTAGTTCCATTTTCGACCATGAATAAAACTTCCAACATGATGTTAACCCTATTTGAAAAGGCCGTGTTAATATAAATGCTCTGCCTCAGAAAGTTGCAGTTTCTTATCTGAAACTGAACTTGCAGTTTCTTATCTGAAACTGAGACTTGCAGTTTCTTCTCTGAGAATCACATTGTCTGCACTTTTATACTCCTATGAAACTACATTTTTAAGTGCTAAAAATAGATCTCTAGAATTCATAAAATACTTCATATGCTCAATACTGCAAATCTGAAATTCAAAAGACATTCATATCTGAAAGTACTCTCAAAATACAAAACACAAAACACAATTCACAACCTGCAAATACTGACAACCCTAAGCTCCCCCTGACAATTCACAACCTGCCCGACTATTGGGCTGGGGGGGGGGGCAGTCCCATCCTATTCCATGGCGGCAGACAGCCGCCCCGTGAGACGATGTGAACGACGAGGGAGAGGATAGCGGGGAATCATTGTCGGACCAACTGCTTTTCTCCTATTGCGGTTGGGTTTGGTTGACGAAGACTCCACCGGCTCACTCTGGCACGACACCCTCACAAACAGCACCCTGTAGATGCTCGATCCTTCAATCTCTGGTGGATGCTCCATCTGGGATCGATACTCCCACCACCGCTCCCTCACGATCGGATTCGGTGAATCTGTTTGCTCCATGGCCCAGAGGAGCAGCTCTATGTACTCCCGCGTGACTGCCTCTGGGAGTGTCGCTGCCTTTTCGCTCTATTGCAGATATTTGGCTATGGATGTCGCCATCGCCGCTAGTTGGTCCTTGTTGTCAAACCAAGACTGTATCTCAAACATCCTAGCTAGCTTCATAGGGTCGCCGTCTGCGATCCTCACGTATTGGTTGTACTCCTCCATCGATCTACTTCTCCACAGCACCTTCACTCGCCGGCGGTGGTTTTTGAATGGAAGAGGAGAGGAGCAGCGCTGGTTTTGGATTAGAACGGGAGAGGAGCGACGTTGGTTTTGGATTGGAACAAGAGAGGAGGGGTGGTGGTTTTGAAATGGAAGAGGAGAGGAGCAGCGCTGGATTTAGATTGGAACAGGAGAGGAGCGGTGGTGGTTTAAGAGGAGAAGAGCGGAAGAGCGGCGCTGGTCTTGGAAGTATTTTTTCGTTTTGTGTATTTTGGGTCAAAGTTTGACCACATACTGTATTTGACAAGCAAAATATGAATGCATGTCACCAAAAATTGTATCATTTGGTTCATATCTAAATGTACTTTCAAATTATATTATTTTTGCAACATATAACATATATTTTATTTGCGAAAATCATGGTCAATTATTACCCAAAATAAAAGGGAGACTAGTTAATGTGGGGTCGCTTTCTTAATTGAAGGGTAAATTGATTTTGATTTTGATTGGCAAAGTTAGCCAGGTTGAAGGAGATCCTTACTTGGTTTGACAATGAGTGGGAGATTTCGAGGACGATGAGGGCCATGTGGCAATGTATGCGAAAGAGCGAGACAGCGACGATGCGGGCGACGATGTACATGTACTCCTCGACGGCAGTCATGCCGCAGTCCTCCGAGTTCATCGAGTATCTCCTCTGGGCAATGGAGCAGACAGATTCTCGTGAGGCGACAGTCAGGCGGAGGTGGTAGGTGTACATGTCGAAGGTCGAGAATCCAGAGGATAACAAATTGATCGAGTACGGTGTGCCGTTCGTGAGGGTGCAGAGCCAGCCGGAGCCACATGAGTATTCGTTCTCCCACTGCAAGAGGAGGCCGGATGGCGCGATGTCGCTTCCCCGTCGTTCTTCATGGTTCCCTCGACGCTCGCCTCGTTTCAACGGCGGCGGTAGGGTTTAAGGTAAGCTTCACACTAACCTAATCTTCCACCTGACACTACAAAAAAACACTTCCGTGATGATACGTGTTTGTCACAGTAGGTCGCGTTTTTTGTCATGCATGTACATCCATGACAAATTTATGACAGAATCAAGATAGTCATACATGTGCTGTCGTAGAAGTGTTCCATGACATTACCAAAATTATCATCACGGAAGTGTCCACTTCCATGACGATAAATCACACGTCACATAAGTGCTTTCGTCAAGCGTGACCGACACATGGCATCCACCGTACGGAACACCGTTAAGCTATCGGGTCGGATTTTGGATCCGATAGCCCGTTAACAGCCCCGACCAATGGGAAATTTCCATGTGTAAAATTCTGATTGGCCGGAGGGAACACCTGTCAGCTCGTCAGTGGGCCAGATGTCGCCCGTCCATTGAAGGAGACATGCCTATGGTACATCGACACGTGACTGGGCCCAACAGAGGCCCATATAGGTTTAAAAGGCCGGCCCAGTCAAAGGCCCGTAGATCTTAATCAGGTACTAGTGGGCCAGCCCAATAACGGCCTGCTTAATAAATGCCCATTTACGGCCCGAAACCCGATCTGTCCCGTTAATTGTTCGTCCAATATTTGGGCCCACTTACGGCCCGAAGCCAGATCTGGCCCGTTAATTGTTTGCCCAATATTTGGGCCCATTTGCGGCCCGAAGCCAGATCTGGCCCGTTAATTGTTCGCTGAATATTCGGGCCCAACTATAGCCTAGTGACTTTCGGCCTGTTAGAGGCCTGATGTAGACATGGGCCCATTTCAGCCCGGTGTGACTTTCGGCATGGGAATGGGCCGTGCTGCCCATGGGCCATATATGGTCCGACGGGACATTGGGCCCACTAACGGCCCGTGCTAAAGGTGGCAATAGTTAAGCCCAACGTGACTTTGGGCCTGTTAAAGGCCTATCGCGTAATTCGGCCCGTTGATGCATGTACTAAGCTTTTGGCCTCTTAAAGGCCCATGATATCAGTGGGCCAACTAAGGCCCGAGATATGTTTCAGCCTGGTAACGGCCCGTGAGCTAACTGGGCCCATAACGGCCCGGTCTACATTTCGGCCTGCTGAAGGCCCGTCGACGATTAGTGAAAATTGAGGCCCAACATGCATTTTGGCCTGCTAAAGGCTCGTGGTTTCATCTCGGCCGTAACAGGCCAGTACAATATTCAGCCTGTTAATGACCCAACGCTACCTGGGCCAAGCTAAGCGCTGGGTCGACAAAAGGCCCAACTGAAATATAGGCCGGTGTAAGTTTGGGCCTGGCGCAATGTGTGAAGGCCCCAATCATTCGGGCCCAAGAAAGACGCAGGCCAGCCCAATTGTGGCCCGCTAAAAACCTGGCCCGTTAGAGTCGAATGTTTCGGCCCGATCGACTACATCTATTTTTTTTCAGATAGCGAATGATGGCAGTAACTAGTAGGAATTAAGAACAAACCTACTCTATACAATAAAGAAATTACGACATAGTAACTAAGAATAAACCTACACTATACAATAAAGGGTTTAAGGTATATTACATCCACTGGGCATCGAAGTTTGCCACCAGTGATCATAAAGCGCAACGAAGAAGCAGACTACAAAAACTGGGCACCATTGCAGCGTAACAAAATAATACTGAACCGAGACCACTTCCAAGACAGTTCAAGAAAGGTTAGCCTTGCGGGGGAACTACTACGCAAGCTGCTGAGCAAGGCTGTGAGACCGGCCTAGCATGTCGGTCATAGCTTCCAGGTGTAGCTGTTTAGCGATGAGGTTCTCATTGGTGTTCTCCGCAATCTTTCTTAGAGATAGGACTTCAAGTCGAAGTTGAGTTGCAGAATGCCTTTCTGCTAGAACTTGGGACTGAAGAAGTTGAACTGATTCAGACAACGAATTCTGTGAGCTTGTCTGACTGTTAGTCTCAAGTAACTTGAACACTGCATCAAGACAAGACTTTGGGGTTGTCTCGCTATCTTCAAGATGTTTTGCCTTCTTTGCTGCAATATATGTTGGATTTGTCTCACAGCCTTCAGCAGACTTGTGCATGCCATCAGGCATATCACCCTGAAACAAAGCAGAGAGATGACAGGTTTTGCACATGTATAAACAAAGATGATAACTGTTCTGTCAATTCTATCCAATTTTAAATTAGAAAATAAAGAGTAAGTTCAAAATATCAATAGCATAATTTGGCATTGTTCATAATGTGGCGAGCTTCACCACACTACTGGATTACCATGTCAACATAACAAGCATAGATGAAGGGCAAAGAAAATCATTGTATCTATTTTGGATAATGTGCATGGCATGTTGTTCATATCATCAGCCACATCAGTAAGATAAAACAGGAGATGACAAGGTGCAAACGTGGGCTGCTTCACCACACACTGGATTATAGATCCACAAAACCAAGCATACATATAGGGAGTATTAAGTAATGTGCATGGTATGAATAAGAAATTTGGTTTTACAAGTAAAACTTAGAACTTACGGTTCTTACGAACATGCATTTTGGTAGAAACAGCAAACTAAACAGCAGTAAACGATAGGGAGTATGAGCAAATTAAATAGCAGTTGAAGATAAAGGCTTTAGAAGGACTGACTTACATTAACAGTTAACACCGGCTTTATAATGCCCTTCTCCATGTCAAGGGAAGGATAACTCAAAAATTTCAGCACAAAATCTTCTTCATAAGCATTGCCTGTACTCTACATTTTGTAGAGAGTAATTATAGATATGATAATACTGGAAGGGATAGAGGATAATGAAGATAAGATGAAGATTGATGCTACATAATCAACTACCAATCCCTGGAAGCACAAGCGTTATAGGACAAAATGTACTGACAAGAGCAATGGGCTACACTTCTGCACTGGCATTGTCTGTGTATTCTACTTGTTGGTAAGATTAAATATAGATCTGATCTTTTTTAGTAAATGGTGGGCGAGGGAGATAAGATGCAGAATGCTACAAAATGAACCAATCCCTCTACCCATAATACAAGAGTGTTTTGAACACTGGTGTACTGTACAAAACATTCTTATATTATGGGACGGAGGGAGTAGTTGTTAATGTAAGTACAGTGATAGACCACGTTCAGTCCTTACAAGAGGATTGCAGAGCTAAACCTCTTCAAAAGTATTGGGTTGATTCTAAATTTGTGTAAGAGTCCATACGGATCTTATAATGTCCACCAAATGGACGATTACGAGGCTAACATGTGCAGCGATGCTACATAATTAAACAGCTATGAAAGTAAGTATGGTCATACAGGGCAAGAGGTACTCACAAGAGCAATGCAATGTGAAGTATAGTTGCGAGATTCTGTGGTCCCTTGAGAATGAATGTTCTTCTGCTAACAGTTTTCGTACAAGTGAGACATTAAGGCAAATGCAGAAATGTAGTTCAAATTGTGATGTGATATCATAGACAGTACCTTACATTGCAGCCGAGGCCAATGTGTAACAAGATTATTCCAGTCACCGTCGGATAAATGTAGCACCAGAGACTTTACAGAAATTTTGTTCAGAGGCTTGCCATCGAAGTGCGCTTGCCTCAGGTAGGAACGATACTTCATCAACGAGTGCTTGAAAAGCGCAACCAACTCTTGCTCGTCATCACAATCCAGTTTGCTCCTCGCCTATTTAAAAGAATGAAATCTTGTGTCTTCTGTCAGCTGAAACATATGCAGTAATAACCTTGAATAACATTAGTACATTACTTACGCGTAAGTTGCGGAGGAAGACTGGAAATTGTTCTGTGTCTGCAGTATAATCTTTCCATGAAGGAAAGATGCGCACAAAGTTCCTGACAACAACATAAGCTTTGTCTTCTAAACTGGGAAGAAATGGAACATGGGTCCTATTTGTTGCAATTGGGGCTCTCTCTGGTTCGAAAAGGGATTTGGCAACTGGATTTGGTGTACTCTTTGCTGGAATGGGGTTTTTTGCATCGTACAGCTGGTGCTATGTCAACTGGCATAATCATACTGTTTGCTGCAGTTGGGGTCTGCTGAGTTGGGGCATCAGAAATGACCAGTGTAGTAGGGCTAGAGTCTGCTAGAGTTGGGGTATTTTGTGGGTCAGGTGATATTGTAACTACACCTAATGGGCTATTTGATTTATCAGGTGCCACTACCTTTTCCAAATACTTTGCTTGTGCTCCTCCACGATCAGCAATCGCCCTCTTCCTTTTGAACGTCTGATACACAAGAACAACATTTGAATGGATAAATATGGTATGATGACAGATGGAATATGTACTGTAAATGGATAGGCATGGCGTATTCACATACACGATGTGTAAACTAAGCTAATGGCAGTTCAACAAAGTAGAAGCAATGCAAAGCATCAGTTGCAAGATATGTGCGAGCAATGTAACCATGGAAAGTTAGAGCAAGTACCTTGATGGGTGAATAAGATAGGGCATCTTCCTCTGACTCCTCCACTAGGGAGCTACATTGACTTAGGTCTCCCTCTAGCTCAGAATCACGTTAGGATCATATTCTGAGCATGAATTTGTAGGTGGAGAGCGTTTGCATTGCATGGCATTGCATCCAGACTTGATTTCAGTCCCTTAATGCCAAGTTTGACAGCCATGGCATTGTTCTGCTTTATTCTTTTCATGCGCGCAAGCTCATAATCATTATGATGCTGTTCAGAATCTGAGATTCATGAAAACATAAAAAGTAGTTAGATTATCTATGGAATGCATTGCGGATTCAACTCGGAGAGTGTCTCCCTATAAACCCATGCATATGCAAAGTTCACCTCCCCAACCATGCTGACCAGACCACACATAGAAATACAAACCCCTTATGTCTCTATAACAGGCAGTCACACATTTCAAAATTGAAGTAGGAACATTAGAATCATATGAAGTTCGTATTTGAACAAATAAACTAAGCAATTATGAGTGGCGTAATGTTTAGCTTCAAGGGTGGAGTGTTGGTAGTGCGGTACAAAGCAAGTAGGCAGATTGTATTCCATGTAAAAGATCGAAACCTATGTAAAAGCTAGAAATGACACTTTCTTTCTATACAATGCAGTGTTCGTTACCCACACATGATGGAAGAGATCACATAGAGAAATACTATTCACTCATGTCTACAGTTCCAGTATTTAGAAACAGGGTGGTCCACCCTAAAAGAATATTGACAACAAATATGACACGGCAAGCATAGATGTAGTGAATCAATCATTTACTTGTGAGCTTATTAGGACAAGTATGCAGAATTGTAACTGCAGTAAGAGACCGTCCAAAATCTGAATGAAGAAGTTTGTCTAGCACTTATTGTTTGCAACTAATCGACGTGAATAATTGGATATTATATCCAATGAGTAGAAAGACAAGTAAAATTGTCAACAAACCTGGCTTGCAGTAGTAATCTGGGTCAATGTCACTACGACCAACAATCCAAAATGACTAGTTTCTGTTCCAAGGGCCAGAATTTTGAAAACCCTATGAACTTTAGAGGTACTAAATATTACCGAAATACATCTGAACCATTAAGTTTAGGTAGCACTGAGGACACAACAAACCCTAATGACAGTCCTGCCTAATGAGTAATGAATCAATTAGAAAATGGGTGATGAGGAGTGGCTGCTGAGTGTTGAGGACGTATCTCAGGATAAATCGGGTTGGCTTGGTGGGTGCTACATGCCTGAGCCCTGAACGGACTGGGAAGGTAGGCACGGCGGCGCGCCCGGGCAGCAGTGACGCTGTTGGGCGAGCGGCTCCTGGCCTCCTATTAGTCTAGCGTCTCCTCCTAGAGTCATGCCGTCCGGAGATGGCAAGTCGCCGGCGAGGCAGGAGGCTGGGGGCGAGTAGAGATCGGAAGCGCGCAACAGAACAAAGGGGAATCGGGGCCTGGGACGACCCAAAATCCCAGGGTGGGCCGGCCCACCGTGGGCACCCTGTAGAGATACACACCCGAGCGACGAACATCCATTTTCGAAACTAATTTAGGAACATTTAGCTGACCAATTAAACAACTCTGTTTTAATATTATCAGATTCGTATTTGAACATCTAAGCTTGTTTAGCTTGATGGGCGGAGTAGTGTTATTATGACACGAAGCACGTATTCTGATCGTATAGTGATCATAAAAGGGGGAACTCTAAGCATATTTTTTATAGCAAAAGAGGGTTTCCCCTCCTATTTCTATTAAAGAAACCACCACGGAACCAACATGATCAATTAAACCCTAAGCATGATCAATTAAACCATATTATGGCTGTGCCATGGCAGATTTGAAGCTGCAAACCGGAGAAATGATATTTAGCATCCATTGTTTGCTTTGAACTAAGAACTAAATTCTAAGAGCTGAAAAGAAAGTAGAGTAACCAAGTTAAGATGTATTTTCTGGTTGAGATCAAAAAGTTGAGCAGATATGAAGTACCACCTCTCTTGCGGCACCATGTAGGCATCGGGGGTGCGATGGCTGTTGGTGGCGTTGAAGCAGATCTGCGACGGTAGACGGGTGCATTGGGGGATAAGTCCCGTTGCAGTGGAAGAGAAGGTCGTGTGACCGGCCCCGACAAAGAGGATGACAACGCCGATGAAGTGAGAGGACGCGATGCAAGGCTATTGGTCTGTCGCCGTGGATGAGAAACGTCCATCTCTAGCAGTGGACGACGCGGTCTTGGTAGGCGCTCTGGCATGGTGGAGGACGGCGGCGATGGATGTGGTGGAGGACGACGGCGATGGATGGGGTGGTGGACGGAGGCTGGTGTGGGGATGGGGTGTTCTAGCGTGGACGGTGTATGAATGTGAAAATGGAGGGAGAGGTACGGGGAACCATATTTTTGGGACGCGCCTGTCTGAAATATGGGAAAGTTACGAACTTAGCCCCCTTTTAAAATTTGGACGTCTCGTCGGTTGGGGATAGGACCGTAATCTCGCATCTCGCCAATATTTTCCCAGAGCGATTTCGGGCGAGGAGAGGGTGGTTGGCGTCCATGGTTGGCGCCCATGGTGTATGAACGGGGCTGACAGGTAGGGCGGTTGTTTCACGTCTGAGTGAAGTTACAAACCTGTCCCTATTGAAAATATTTGCCTACATTGATTTCGGCCGAGTCGAGTTTGTTTTGCCGCCCACCGTGTATGAATGGGGAATGGAGGGAGAAACAGAGGTTTTTCGGATGAGCTTGAATCAAATATGTTTTGCCGCCCATGTTTGACGCCCACCGTGTCGGAATGGGCTCAGAGGCGGTCGTGTCACGTCTAATTGAAGTTACTAACCTACCCCTATTTAGAGCAATGGAAATCGGGCCGGTGGATTGTCCGTGTAATGGGTAGACACTAATTTCCATCTCCCAAACACTTGGTTTCGGGCAGCCGACGTGGGAGTGGACATTTTGCTGCTTCTTTCGAATTTTGGGACAATAAGTATCCATGTTTACCCTGGCAACTAAATTCGAATCCACTTTGTATTCCTATATGAATCTTTATAAATCATTCTATGTGTTTTTATATATCTTCAAAAGGACGACAAAGATGTATTCCACTGTCATATATGAATATGGTTTACAAATGCCGATACTCAAATTCAGAAACTAGAATCCAGTTTAAGGTGAATTCGAATATTTGGAACACTTCATGTCCAACTCAAATGTCACGCGCATTATAATGTGTACTCCCATTTAGATATGTACACAAGCGATGTATCAAGATTCAAATACCGAGTCAATCAACCAAGAATGTACAGAACTAATAGACATATAAACACTTATAGAGTATATGGATCAATAATATCAACTAACATACATAAGCCAGGCCGCTATACTTTTTTTGGCTACAAAAACATCCTTTTTTTAGCCAGCATCTTGGCCCTTTCCGATGCGTGCCACTTATGGTCCATCTATACTACTACTATTGCTGAATGGACATTCAGCCCGATTGGCATATTTGTAGGTCTGGCACAACAATCCAAATGAAATGTCTCCGAGTCTTATCAATTAATACAGACTTGTGCTCAAATAAAATTACAAACCAAAAAAAACAATTATTACATGATCTCTAAAACAAATGGTTTGATTGATTACATGAACAGACAACACAAAGGTTATTCAACTATGGAAAGAATATTTCACCTATGATTTACCAAGTAGGAATTTAATTTCCTTTTTTCCTTCAGGACCTTAACAATCTGGTCAGTCTCAGCTTGCTTTGTTTTGAAATCCACCAAATATTTAATGGTTGTCTTGAGTACTGCTTGTGATTGTGCTGTTTGCTTCCTCAACATGTCAACTTCATCTCTAAGTGCAAAAGCAGAATCTCTTTCAACCACTAGTTTAGCCTCTAGAGCATCAGCAGTTGGCAATTCATAATGCACGATTGGGCCGGTGCCACTACTGTGGGATGATGCAACGTCCATGGGGACCTCGCTCTTTGATCTTGGGCTAACCTGTTTTGCCATTAAAGTTCCGATTGGATTCAGAAAAGTTGAAGTTAGCAAAACATCTCAACTGGGAGTTATAACAGCAAACCAGTTAAACAAACATGGAATTAAAGAGTTTCAACTGGATGCTGAAAAGTACAATAGTTATTAACATCATTGTAACCCGCTGTTGCAGCAGCAAAATAGTTAAACAAACAAGTAGATATTTAAGTTAAGGCAAACAGGTAATTCTTAACAATAAGTATCAAACACATAGATAGGCGCAGTCTACAATATGATTAACAGGCTGTGCCATTATGTAATCACTAGCAAACTAAATTAAGCCAAGCAACGTAATTGAACAATTTTGCAATAATTGGCTAACTAAAATTCCGAGAAGCAGGTAACTAAACTTACGCTAGTTCTTTGTACAGGCACACTGCAACTTCTTTTTCGCTTACAAGGTTGTACAAAGGAGTCCATGGCATCAATTGCTTGGATACGCAGTCCCAATACTTCTTTCTTCCCACACTGCATGGGTAAGTCGAATGGTTAGTCTGGTAACATGGTGCGTCCTTGATATGTTATATGAGGACGTGTAGTCAGACTAGTTGTAGCCAAACACATCACACTGGCTTTTACTGTATATTTCATGCGGTTACTTTTGGCATATCGAGATTTAAGCAATCTACAATAGGATGAAAAGACTGGCATCCTTCATATTATTGGCGAACTCAGTTCATAGAAACAAGCAATTCAACCATTCTGTGGGTAAATCAAAAGCGCCACTGGAATATTTTTCACTATCCAATCATACACGCAAAAAGGGCGATGCCACCATAGGGGCTGGTATGGGCGGCCGCCTCAGGTGGCTGGAAAGTGTGCACCTAGTTTGAGTCGTCCAGGTTGGCCCATGCTAGTTTTGTTCATCCCAACGCACGAGCAGGCAATGTAAAAAATGAAGAAAAATGTTTCAATTTGGATGGGCCAATAACATAAGTGCAAGGCAGGCCCTATAGCAGGCTCGCGGCCCATACAAGCACCTCCCATATCGATCGACAGCAGGAAAAAATCCCAATTCATTCGCTCCAGCCTCCAGTCTGGTTCGCTCCTAACCTAGCCGCCGCTGGACAGACTGACATAGCACTTCCTCGCGCCCTCGTTGGAGGGCGGTTGCCGGGCTTCAAGCGAACAGAAGGACAAAAAGATGAACATCCAACCCTGGGTGTAGCCTGCGTGGGAGGCAGCAGCGACAGCACGTGCATGGCATCGAGCTTGCGCAAAAGGACAGTCGCAGCTTGCAAGAGTAGCATGCGCAACGAGCAGGTACATCACATCCCTGATTATATCTAATTCAACTCTTCAATTTCTGGCCAATAGTTAAACCTAACGGTGTTGTAAAACTGCTTGTATGTAGGGAATCTATGAGAAAATGAAACCAATTTCTACTTATTTTATAACTCCCCCAATCAATACTGAACTGACTAAATCTGATGTATCTAATCAAGTTTCCGGTGCAAACATACAAGCTCATGTTGTTCTTGAGCCTGAAGTGTCTAATGAACAGACTGCTAATGAAGGATTTGATGCAAACATTTTACATGCTCCTGGTGATGAACATATATTGTCTAATGAGGGATCTAATGCAAGCGTTTTACAAGCTCATTGAAGGATTTAGTGTCTAATGATGATCTACTATGTTGAGAGAGACAGAGATTTGTAGGCATTGATGACAAGAAAATTATAATGCATTTTCATAGCTTGAGGAAACGTCGAGGTCATCTACCAGAAAGTCCCCGTATCATGAAAACATAGCATAAATACTTTTCTAATTTGTTGTTTGAAACTATTGGCATACTTGTGCAGGATAGATATATTGATATGCAGTTTGCGCACTGGTTATACGTGCAATTACACTTCGATATTTTCAGCCAGAGAACGAATAATTCAAGCAGGTACAGACCATGTTTATAGTCCTTGTACACCATGTTGTATTTTGTGTTTTTTGGTGCTTGCATCATTTAGTGTTTATAATCTGAACTACTTTGGATCATTAACTGGTTTTCAAAGTGCATGTAGCTTCACATTTCTCAAGTTATGTTGATTTCCGGAGTGCAAGTGCCTTTGTATTTTTTAAGTTAAATGTTCGCCCCTGGTAACTTGAATTCGTGGATCAGCCACTACACACAAATCATACACGAATGCCAGTACGAATTAAATGAAATGCAGGGACTTATGCTAGCTCGTTGTACAGGCTCACTGTAGCTCTGCCTGTGCTTGGGATGTTCCATGTACAAGTCCATGTTACCACTTGCTTGGATGTGCAGGCCTTGTGCTCCTTGCATCCCCCTCTGCATTTTTGACACGGTTAATGGTTGATCAAATAAGAGGAATCGACCTTGATGTTGTACCGGAGGACAGATACTTGCAAGGTTATACGGGTGTGCATGATGTGTACCAGATCCCGTAGCGCCATCATGCTTCGCTAAAAAATGGATTTGCTTGTTTCAGATGATATCTCCAGAAGAAATAAGAGTTAAAGTCAGAGTTGCATAGGCGTGTAAGCTAAGAGAGTAGTGAAAGGATATCCAAACATCGTCGAAACAGTGCACAAGGGAGTGATGTGTGGATATCTAGTTCGGGCCGGCGTTTGGGCATGCTCGCCTAGCTAGAGTGCGGGTCACTTCAGAGCCGTTGAGGGTGATGCGCTGGCGTTGGCTAGCCGCGCACAGATGCAGATCTTGAGTGGCAGCGGAGCGCTACGATGCGGTGGACGAGACCATTGGTGAAGCCCCAACGGCCTCGGGGGGCGGAGGTGCGACGATGTGCTCGGTGAAGTAGCCCCGGTGAGCTTGGAGACGGCGTCGGTGAAGCGCACCTGACGCGGTGGAACTCGGTGTCTGTGAGGCACGTCGGTTGCGGCGGCCGACATTGTCGGCAGACCACCCGGTGTGGTTGACGAGGGCGTAGATGAGGTAGCTCCGGTGCGGTGGTGAAGCGCGACCGTCGTCTTCATCATCGTCGTCCGACACAGAGGTGGGTAATGGTGGGGAAAGAGAAGAGACGAGGGGCGATTAGAGGGTTGGCGGCGAATTAGGGATTTGAGCAATCTGGGCATGGAAGGGGACGATGGAGAAGAGAGATTTTGCAGGGCTGGAATTGGGGCCGCCAGATATTTCAATCCGAAATGTGGAAGCGCGAACTTATATTGTCGTCGTCCTTCTTTTGGGGGGGAGGAGGGGTGGGTGGCTGGGTGCTACGTGTTCGTCCGACACACGCGACCACCCCGACAGGACTATGCTTCGGTGCCTTAAGGCACCTGCCTTTGTGTCCATGACACGTGGGCCCAACAGGTGGCTGTCCCACATGTCAGTCACCCAAGGGCAGTTGCCTTTAAGGCACCGAAGCAGCGCCCACCCCGACACGACCCTGGTCTGCTTGGTGCGCCTACATTTGAGAATGCAAACGAAACGAATCTTCTTTCATTTGCAAACGAATCTGTATGTATTACCATACCCGTGTTTTCCTTGCAACACTTAGTTATTCGAAACGAGATACTCCATCCATTCACTTTTGTAAGTTGTTTCAGACAACTTAAAATGAACTATTTTGCACATTGTCTGAAATGTCTTCAAGGTCTTATAAAAGTGAACAGAGGGAGTACTATAAATTAATTAATGAGGAGTTATTTGAAAAAAAATCGAAACGGTACCCACGCTAACGTGGATTAGAGTGTGTCACACAATTATTTATTTGAATTAGAGTGTGTGTCATGTAGTTAGTTATTTGAATTAGAGTGTGTGTCACGTAGCGATCTCCAATTCTAACGTGGATTTTGCATTTCACTGTATTCGCGCTACTTTTTTAATACAAATTCATATGTATATGATGAACACCATGGTAGTGAGAAAACTTTTGGATGGATTCAAACATATGACCTACAAAATAGCACAACAAATTGAGTCAATGTCAACTTTTCGAAACTTAGTATGGCACAAATTCGAAATAATTACCCGTATGCCTGGTCCTCGGTTCAAATCTTACAATGTACACCGAATTGAAACCACTACAAGAAATATGCTATCTTGTGACCTCCACTATTGGTCACTGAAAGGTCATAGTTTTTCATTTGCGACCTTTTTGTGACCAAAAACAGAAGGTCAAAAGCTGAGGGTCGTAAACTGACTATAGCGACCTTCTCTGTGAGAAGGTCGTGGACGTTTATGACCAAAATATTCCTACTGTGGCATTTTGGTCACTAGCAGCCTCCCCAGTCCACGTAAGCATCCAGCATGGCAAGCTGATGTGGCACAAGATTCAGCACGGTCCAATTCGGTTTTCTGCATGGGCCTAGCCTAACAATTCGGCCTTTTTACTATATTTTTTTATCAATTTTTGAACGGCTTCATGGGCCAAGCCTAACATTGCAGCCTTTTTATTTCCAAGGAGTGATCCTTTTTTAGACCATTTATTTTTTGGGTCGCATCTATTTCTCAATTGGGCCTCAGCCTTTTTACAGTCCATTTCCTTAATTTTTAGTTTTTCCCTATGAATATCATTTGGAAAATGCCCATTTTAGATGCCAAATACTATTAGGTCCCACTTGTCAGGTTCTAATTAAAGACAAAGCAGGTTTCAATTTCCACACAATTATTTCAGTCAGAACAGCAAAGAAATAAACATTTTCAAACCACATGCCAATTTTGGCTAAGAGCACAATCTTTACATAATTCATTTCACCATTACATGTGATACTATCACAACATATAACTACTACAACTATACTCCTGACTTCTTCACTTTCACTTTCAGGCTGGAGCTTCTTAAGTGAGAGGAAACACCATTTCTGGATATGTTCGTACAGGTTGAACGAAGGCACCTACCAATAAATCAAAAGAGTTAGAAACAAAATAAAAAATATATAGAAAGCAGCTAGGGACTAAATCATGAAGCATCTCTACATGTAACATGTAACAGTAGTAACCACAAAGACTAGCTCACAGAAACAACACAAGAGATAAGAACACATAGTTGTTGTGTGAATAACAAAACTCCCAGAATGGTTCTAGATGTTGAATGCAGAAAATGGATCAATCTTAGATGGTTCATTGAGCACGACACGAACGATTTAAGATAACAAGACATATGTTCTACACTAATTTTACACAAATCATTATCAATTACAATTTACAACAGACTCAAAACAGAACACCATAGCTTTTGCATCACATAGGGAATCAACACAATAATATATGTCATGCCATCATGGCTCATAGACCAAGTAACAAAAGAAAATAATGGGATATACAGCACACTTATCTAGTTGGAGAAGATAGCTCAAACAATAATCTGTCTAAGACCAGAATACAAGTGATGCTTATGATTGCAGAATCTAAACAGTGAGTTTAAATATATTGACATTTCAACCATAATGTAGCAGTAAAAAGAACATGTTTACATAAATAAGTATTGGGAAGTCAATGTAATAAGTACTGGTAAGTCAATGTCATGGCCATCACAGTTAATTTGTACTATTACATAAGATTTGGCTGATCTTCAGGTTTCAGTGCATGGGCTGTGCCATTAACACAAAATGCTACACTCGCCCATACTAACATAATGTATTCAGACAGGTCGAAGTTCAGTTAATTAGTCAGGACAAGATGCTCCCTTCCCTTACGGTAACAAGTAGGAGTAATAACGTCAACAACTCCATGCTTGGGATCGCAACAAACCAAAGGCGAGCCAGATTTTTTTCAGCTATATAGACATTGACCAAGTCATACTCAAGATGAAAAGAGAGGAGACAGGACAAACAGTTATACTCTAGAACAAACAAAAATTTAGAACAAACAGGAATTATATAGCAGGCCAGGCACTTGTTCATCTTCTACAACGAGGACCTGACCCGGCCAGTCAAAAGAAACAGCATAAGAAATGGTTGATTCAGGGAAGCATAACCAGAGGAATGTAATCTATGTATATGAGATCAGGCGAAGTAAAACTCCACATGCTTGCAGTAACAAGTAGCCTATCCCAACGAGGCAGACATTCTATCCAACAAGGACAACAACCTATCCCACTACCAACTACCATCTCACGAAGCATGAAACAACAACCACAACATCAATATCACTTCCCTCTCTCTCTCATAAAAAACATCGCTAGTCAAAGCGCTCGGGCAAACATCAACTCACCTGATGAGTAAGGCCCTCCAGATGTCCCTTTGGGGGAGCTTTGATCGCTCTACTCTTCAGCAGCAACATCAGGCTCCGGATCAGTGGCACCTGCGGACGTACTGCACACGCCAGTCTACAAGAGACTCAAAAAATCATCACACAAACACAAGATCCAAGGAAGAACTAAGAGCAGGGAGGGGAAACATTAGCCATACCTCGAATCAGGATCAACGTACAGAGTGGTAACGAGGGTCGTCTCACCTCTCACCCTGCACGTTCAACTTTCCAGTGTGACTGGTCAGTGAGAAGCATAGCTGGACACTTCACCTGTGTTAAGAACCAAGCAAATGGTAGTATAAGCACACGATGCACAAGTATATTAAACGGAGCAGAAAACTGCACGTGCTGTGTTTAATCCCTCAACATGAACAGTTCATCTTCAGTTGGGTTTTACTACAGTATGTCGTCTGAAGAAAAAGGGGACATGTTTTTGTTCCATTATTTCGTTCACTAGATTAGTGTTCACCATTGATTTGTAAATCTAGTCCATTCGAGCACTGTGAAGACAGAGCAATCCAAACTGCTATTACTAATTAATAGAGATGTATAAGAAATAAATTAAACACAAAGCCATAGTTTTCTACAACATATGGACCAAGACATGGAGTAAAAGTTATGTAGCCGTAAAAGACTACTTGAGGACTGACTTGACGGTGTATTTTGCTAAAACAGATAATTCTGTGCTTCTACGCGGTCTTACTATTCGTGCAACGGGAAACGTACACTTCAGCATAAAAGGAGGCACACATTGGAACAGAGCTGCTCAGCCTATGAACTGACGGACTCCATAAAATGGTACTGGTACTTCTCCTAGCAAAGCTGTATAGTAATAATGGCATGCAGATGTTTCAGAGAAGCAGCCTGTATAGTAATCAAACAGTGGGCCTTGTTGTTACAAACTGTGAGTGCGCATGACCTGGTTACCCAACCACCGCGTGGTGCCGGTAGGTGCAACTACTGAAACGAATTGAGTCGAGTATGTTGATTAATTAAGCAGACTAAATTGGCTCCGGACTGACAATACACTAGATGACTTGGGTAAATCCAGTTCAAATATCGGGTGAATTCAGTTTGAATACCACCACTTTTGGGCACCTAGGCTTGGGCAGAGTTTGTGGATGCACAAACTGCAGGAAGGAACAAACTGAGCAGTGAGGCTTGCTTGTGGCAAAGTATAACTGAAGATGAGAACACGTCGCTGCTTCTGCTCCTCGAGAAGAAAGAAGAAGCAATGCTGCAAGGTCACTCACCCACCGTTTTGTTTTAGCGGCAGCGGCTCGGTTGGCACAACCACCAAAGAGCAAATTTAGTTGGGTATGACCTCCCAAATGAACATGCCATTGCTAGTACTAGATTACACCCACCCTCGTCTGAAACAATGTGTGTTCGTGGTCAAAGGCATGATAATAAGTTAATGACTGGAACAGATTGAGCTGGGTACTATGGCTGAATAAGCAGACTAAATTGTTGCCGGATTGATTGATTGCGCAGTGCACTAGAACCTCAGTTCAAATGGCACCGGTTTTGAGTACTAGGCTTGATTGGATGATGCACACAAACAATCTTCACTTGAAGAGCATGAGTAGTACGTGGTCACGCATAACGTCATACAGCCAGGCTGCGCGATAGAGAAGCTGAAGCAAACCAAAATGGCGAACGGGAGGGGCGTATCATACCAGTGCATGTTCTGGTGCGTAGCTTGGTGTTGGCATACTCGACGATGACGTAGGGGTCCTGGCGTGAGAAGAACTCCGTGTCCTGTAGCTTCCTGCACCCCGTCACTGCCCAAAACCAACCTGTGTAGCGGCTCCTCCCCCTCCCTGAGCTGCGCGATCTTGGGGTCCAGCCTGAGCCCGCATGGAATCACGACAGCTCCACGGTCCTCCCTCGGGCCCGGAACTCGTCGCCGGCAAGCACGATGAAGTGCGGGCACTTGGCCCTATCCTCCTCATCTAGCGGGTCCGGCAGCGACCTTGCGGAGCGAGCCGCCGGCGCGGGAGGAGTTGAGGCGGCCGAGGTCGAGCCCAGAGACGATCCCCGATGGCGCCGCCTCGAGGGCCTGCCGATGCACGCGCACGGAGGGCCGCGCCGGCGCGCCCCGCCCACCCGACGCCTTGTCGACGTGCAGCGGCGGTTGGATCTGGATGGGGATGGTCGTGTGGCTGTGGTGTAGCAAGCAGAGGTGGCGGCGGCGATGGGGAAAAGGGAGCGTGAGCGGCAGCGGCGAAGGGGATAAGGGAGGGGCGGCGACGGGGGCTGTCGTCGTCGATCTGGATCGGGGAGAGGGATTGGGGTGGGTGGCGGATCTGGAGCAAAATAATGGAGGCGGGGGAGGGAGGAATGAGAGAAAGAATGGAGGCGGGGGGTGGGTGGAAAATGTCCATGAGGACAGACCTAGGGTTTCGGCTCGGGTGGGTTTAGGCCATTGGATCCGGAAGCATCCGACGGTGGTTGAGCGTGATCCGCGTGATATGCCCATGGTCCAATCAGAACGCAGCAAACCATTGATGACCTTATGACCATATAAATTGGTCATGATCGATTAAGATAAAAAAATTCATTCCATTTTTCAGTGCTCAAAATGAGTTTTTTTGTGAAAGTCCTATCAAATATTTGTTCAAATGATCTCATATTGTGCACAATGATGCATCTTGGAATTTCAAACAATGTTGCCTAAGGGAGTTTTTAATTTATTTGCACGGAAAATTCATTTTCCATTTTCCGAGTGCCCAAAATGAGTTTTTTTGTGAAGCATCTACCATATATTTGTTGCAAAATTGGACCTAATAAATTTTATAAAATACTAGGACATATTTAATGCACAATTGACAAAATGGTTGGGTGTCAAAAGTTTTGATCCACCTCTGGTGAAAAAGACAAATTCCCGCCGATTCAGCTGGAAGCGGGTCAAATTTGAACTACAGCTGCCTTGTAATTTGCTCTTTATTTTCTCCAAAAATCATTTCTAGGTACATAAGTATCTATTTTATCAGAGAAACACCAAAAAAATTCCAAGATTTGACCATTAGCTAGGAACGTTCAAGCCCGCCGTTTTGACCGCATTTTGAAGCGGGCATAAAAAAATCAAAAAAAAACAAAAAATTGGAAAACCTTCGCATTGTGTCATTATATGTGACCAAGTTTCTAGGAAAATAATAAACTTGTAATACGGTAATTATTTTAAAAAAGTGTTCTCAGAAATGAGCTATCAAGTGTGAAGATTCATGGCTTTCAAGCCAAATGATCAATCTTATGGCCACATTCATGGCATAGTTTGTTAAAATGATCTCATATTATGCACAAGGGTGCATATTGGAATGGCAAACAATGTTGCCTAAGGAAGTTTTCATTTTCTTTGGACGAAAAAACCATTTTTCATTTTCCGAGTGCCCAAAAGGAGGTTTTTTTGTGAAGGACCTCCCAAATAATTGTTGCAAAATTGGACCTAATCAATTTTCTAAAATACTTGGACATATTTAATGCACAATTGACAAAATGGTTGGGTGCAAAAAGTTTTGATCCACCTCTCGTGAAAAAGACAAATTTTCGTCGATTCAGTTGGAAGCGGGTCAAATTTGAACTGCAGCTGCCTCATAGCATGCTATTTATTTTCTCCAAAAATCATTTCTAGTTACATAAGTACCTATTTAATCATAGAAACACCAAAAAAATTCCAAGATTCAACCACTAGCTTGGAACGGTCATTCCCGCCGTTTTGACCGCATTTTGAAACGGGCATAAAAAATTCAAAAAAAAATCAAAAAATTGGGAAACCTTCGCATTGTGTCATTATATGTGGCCAAGTTCCCAGGAAAAATAACAAACTTGTAATACGGCAATTATTTTAAAAAAGTGTTCTCAGAAATGAGCTATCATCTCTGAAGATTCATGGCTTTCAAGCCAAATGATCAATCCTATGGCCACATTCGTGGCATAGTTTCTTCAAATGATCTTATATTGTGCACAAGGGTGCATATTGGAATGGCAAACAATGTTGCCTAAGGAAGTTTTCATTTTCTTTGGACGAAAAAACCATTTTTCATTTTCCGAGTGCCTAAAAGAAGGTTTTTTTGTGAAGGAACTACCAAATAATTGTTGCAAAATTGGACCAAATCAATTTTCTAAAATACTAGGACATATTTAATGACAATTGACAAAATGGTTGGGTGCAAAAAGTTTTGATCCACCTCCCGTGAAAAAGACAAATTTCCGCCGATTCAGTTGGAAGGGGGTCAAATTTGAACTGCAGCTGCCTCATAGTGTGCTATTTATTTTTTCCAAAAATCATTTCTAGTTACATAAGTACCTACTTAATCATAAATACATGGTTTGGTGGCGATACATCGAGGTTTGGGCGGTGGCCGAGGGCCCCAACTCTAGAGCGCGTAAACTCGCATGCCCGCCACGTGGTCACCGCGTGACCGTGGCGTTGCCATGTGTTCTAGGCGGCCTAGGTATGTCTAGTGGGTTGGGCACTCCCCAGGTAGGTGCTAGGAAGAAAATCACAACATAAGATTCTCACAAGGAGACCGATCGATGCTCAAACATGAATAAGCAGCCAAGTGTTTGATTTGCGGTACGGGAAATGCACATGGCTAATGGGCGTGAGTTTTTGCTGAGGATGATCAGTTACTAAGAAGACCGTCTTCACAAATTTTTAGCTCAAAAGGAGGAGCCTATGTGGTACTTGCTTTGCAAACTACCACACTGGACATAAATACGAATGTTGAAGATCGGCTCAAAATAATGAATGGATTGAGCTGGCATTTGGTGGAGGATGGTTATTTGGGCATAGGAAAGCACTGTAGAAAATGGATACTATTTGGACATGCCAAAGTGGTACTTCCTTCACAAACTGCTGCTCTGAACAGAATAGGAAAATGAATATTGTTGAGTTATTTTTGAACTAGGCAAGGAAGGTTTTTGACATATTTGATGAATATATGATCCAAACAATTTATGAGATTTTTTTGAGAATTTTTGGAATGACAGAAATATAGGTTGCTTCACAACCTAGGGCAAAAACTGCCACATGGACATGACACATAGGCAAAACTGATGAGGTGGTGCCTAGTCATCACAACCAACCACAACCTACAAGGCTATGACCATCTATTTTGGTCGTTAACAACTAGAAATAAGGCAGCGGCCAGCCCTGTTTGCTTTGTGACCATTTGGTGTAAGGAAATTACGACCTTTCTGACCAAAATGGTCGCAATGGTTTAGGGTTTGGAGCCCCCCGAACAGCTTTTGACCAATTGGTCTCAAATGGTCATAGATCTATGACCAATTCTTCCAGGGTCACTGACAAAAGGTCACTAGTTGACATATTTCTTGTAGTGAACATCGATATTAAGTCTCGTACTATGTACATTCAAATGTTGTTTT
>NC_041393.1:469173787-469198470 GCF_002162155.2 Triticum dicoccoides
CTTTCTCTCCATGTTTCGATCTCTAAGTCTCTCAACTACACAACCCCCTTTTCCACTCCTGTTACCAAATGTATTTACCTCACACACCCTCCATTGCACCCCATGCCGAGCTCTCTCTCTCCCCCCTCTAACTCTCACCCTCTCACGCTAAATACATGCATTGCCTATCTAGCCCCCCCAACCTCTCGTGTGCATGCACGCACGTTGTATATCTAGGTCACTCCCTCGAGACTGTCTCACTCTTTCTTCCGCACGGCAGGCCACACTCGCTCAATCTCGCTCTCTTTATCTGAGTCTCGTTTAACCTCGTTTTCTTTCACACACAAATGATATATCTCCCTGTTCGGGCCTCGATCGACACACTCTATACTCTCTCACGCAGATTGTCTATCTAGGTTAGTCCATCCAAGCCGCCACCACTCTTTCAACCTCATGGTGGGCCACACTCACTCAATCTCTCTCTCTCTCTCTCTCTCTCTCTATATATATATATATATATATATATATATATATATATATATCTGTATGTATCGATTGACCTCGCTCTTTCGCGGACAAAAACGATATATCACCATGTCTGAGCCCAGTTCGACCTATTCACATTGTATACTCTCTCACGCACATCGTCTATCTAGGTCACTCTCTCCAACCCGTCTCACTCTTTCGATCGCATGACCCCTATGTGATCGGTTGACCTTGCCTCCTCCCACGCACAAAATATATCTACATGTTTGTGACTGGATCATCTCTCAAGCTCTATCTTACAGCCCTCACCCTTACCAAAAGCTCAATCGTACAATATCTCTCCGGAGCATATATATATTTGTTCAATGAATGTCGGACCACACTCACTTTGTCTCTCGATTGACCTCGCTTTCTCACACCGTATCTTCCACGCGTTGAAGCTACTACCTCTCCAACCCTCGCAAAGCCGGAGCTATTTACATTGCGAGGGGCACTCCAACCTTGGATTAATTTGTGTAGGCATTTATTCCGGTCGGTTTAGATTATATTTTCGTAGCATTCGGCCCACAACTACTCCAAACACCGTTGCAAACCACGCAACTCCCCTAGTTGATTTCCCTCTGGCTCGGTCATCGCTCTCTCGCACGTCCTTTCTCGCCTTCAACGTTGCAGCATGGTATTATTAAAAAACTATGTTGTTCTCTTTAATTATTATAAATAAGCTACAAAACTACACACCGATAGTCCACTTGGAATGAAACAAATTTCGACCCACAAATTAAAGTGCTACAAACTACACACCAAGGGGCCCACATGTCATGAAACAAATTTGGACCCATATACAAATTAAAAAATAAAGGACGAGGATCGAATATGCGACCGGGCCTTCAAGCCGCACGTCAATAGGCAACATACATAGAATAACAAAATTTTTTGTACCCGCTTTGTTCACATAATGTTTTTATATTACCACAACCTAATTAATGGATAACATGTAATATTATTTTTAGTACTATTCGCCTTCACTTACTGGTGGGTTCCATGTGTGCTCTCTCTCCTCTCCTTCTGCGTTTAGACGCACGGGCAAACAGGAAGAACTCGCGGGCGATGTTGCCGTTGACCATATCTGGACGCGTTCACAAGTCACGGCACCAGTTTCACGTACTAGCAGCACTAGTCAGTGTGTACATGCAATGCACGTTAATTTGGAAGTATATTAAGTGCATGCGGATATTAACTACTAGGATATTATTTGCGTGTTGTCATGTGATTAGCACTATTTTTGGCATGAAATTAACTGCACGCTAAACGTGTTGAGCGCTCGACATTGAAGCAGTCTAGGTCGTTGGATGACAAGGAATACATGTGGCTTGATGACGTTTTATATTTAATTTGATATGGCTCTAGCAGAACATTCAATCGATCAAACCATACATTTCGTTCAGTCTGACTCCGACTTTAAATTATACGATGATCGATATAAAATAATTGGAAATGATAAACGTTCGGATTTTAAGCATGGCAATCCGAACGTTTTTCATGGCAAATTTAGATTACGCGGCTGCGGCGGGGGCGTCTCGCGGTGGGAAGCGGCTCCTCTGCCGTGCTCTGTGTGTCGTCGGGCCACTGACCGATGGCGACGGCGGCGTCTTGCGCCGTTGTCGGCGTACTCCTGGATGTTGGCCTAGCTTCAAGGAAGGCCAAAATATTCTGGACTTCGGAGCGAGTCAACTGGCGGGAGGAGGCGACTGGCGTTGGTGCAAGGAAGCGGTCGACGGCGGTCATCCATGCCGCTGAGGGGGGCACTGGCACCCGCGCGGGGACAGGCGCCGTCAATGGCGCGGCGGAGACATTCGTGTGCACGGGCACCGGCACAGGTGCACACGTCAGTGCACTCGTAGGCGCATGCGCTGGCAGGTGCACGGGCACCGGCAGGGGCGTGCGCGTTAGTGCACGCGTAGGCGCATGTGCTAGCAGGTGCACAGGCGCGTGAAAGTCGGCGGGGACCTCGTGGAACCCCGTGGCATCAAGCTCGGCGATAATGTGCGGCTCCCAGCCCATCAATGCCACGGGGATGGGCGCTGGCGCAGTCGGGGCGATGGGAGCCAGAACGGGAGCGGGGACAGGTGCGACGTCTTCCCGCAAGGCCAGTTCAAGCTCGTCCCAAAGTGCCTTATGTTCTTGAGACTCCGGCTGGGTGTCTTCCTCATGAAACTGGAACACTAAGGGCAGACCATCGTGATGCGGCATGCCGTACGTTTAGGTCAGGCTAGTTGGAGGTAGACGACAGGAGAATCGGAGAGGAAGAGAGAGGATTGTAGCGATACCGGGTAGTGCGGGGTTGATTTTAAACTACGGCGCCGGCGACATTAAAAGTGGGAGCAGTTGGGACGACGGTGGGCGGCGAAGCCTGGTCAAAGGGCTCGCCTCCCGGTGAGTCTGCACAGCGGTCTGCTCGCACGCCTCCCTGACAGCCGGCACAGCGGTCTGCTCACATGCCTCCCGTCGAATCACACGCTTGCTGGGACGGCACCTGCCGATGAGAAGAGGGGACTCGTGGCGGCACGTAAACACCAACGGTTTCAATAGTGAAAGCGTTCGCCTTAACGTGACAGGTCTTTGTTCCAAAATACCTTGGCTCTTCATTTGTGTAACTTGTCATAAGCAGCTTGTCTCGAATTGAAGAAAAAACTTACGAAGTAATATTTTTTTTGACCTTGAAGACTGCAGGGCTTACACCCCACAACATTTTATTAATAAAGAACAAAGTAGCAAAGTTCCTCAAGAGGGGGAACAAAAGAAAGAGAAAAAACTATACAGCAGTCTAGGAAAGAAACAGAACTACAAACTAAGAAAGTTAAAAGTTACAAAGGGTGAGAATCTTCAAGGAGGCAGAAAATCAATCCATTTGAGTAGATCATCCTTGTATCTGGCCTTGATCCTGTGTGAGAGTAGAGTAATATCATGAATAAACCCATTTCTCCACTGCCTAAAAGTTGGATGGACATGTCTGAAAGCCTTGTCATTTCGCACTTTCCAGATATTCCACCAAGCAAGAAATACCACCTCTACAAAAAATGGCTTATCAAATTCCTTTCTTGCATGTAAGGCAATTTGCACGATATCATTGTTATTCAACCAGGACACTTGCAGATAATTCCAAATCCTCATACTGAAGTTGCACTGGAAGAATAGGTGGTTCCTATCCTCAAGTACTCCAGTTGGGCAGAGCACACAACTAGGTCCATCATTAATTTTCCAATGTCTTTGCTGTATCATGTCCTTGGTGTTAACTCTATCCATTATAACCAACCATGCAAACATATTAATTGTCATTATGCAGCAGCTCTTCCAAACCCAGCTGAGTATTGGATTGGCAATGACAGGCTGGTGTACAAACTCATAGTACTTCTTTGCCGAATACTCACCCTTTTTCCCATGTCTCCAAGTCCACATATCATTACAATCATTGCCCAAATGTCTACCAGACAACAATGTTGCAAGCTGATTGAACTCCCTAAAAGCCAGTTCAGACAAAGCCAAAGAAAACATTTGCTGCAAATTTCCTGCCTGTATCACTTCTTTAAGAGAAAGCCTCTTTTGAAGGCAAAATGAAAAAAGTTTGGGAAACCTATCTTGCAGAGGGATACAAGATTGGCCAATCTCCCAATGATCAGACCAGAACAGCACCGAATCTCCTTTGCCAACAGAAACAGATGTTGCAGCTCGATATTTGTCCACTAACTTACATATGTCCCTCCACCAAAAAGAACCACATAGAATAGTGTCATGTGGAACTCTTTGATAGTAGTATGTATCCCACACCAGACTGACCCATGGCACATCAGCTTTATTATAGAATTTATTCAGGGACTTAAGTAATAGGGCATCATTTTGCAATCCCAAATTCAGAATTCCAAGTCCACCCTTCATTTTGGGCCTGCAGACAAGGGGCCAAGCAGCCAAAGAATGCCCCTTTTCCTGACCATATTTCCTCCAGAGGCACTGCCTTTGAATCCTTTCGAGCTGTTTTAGGATTCCCTGAGGTAAAGATAGACTTCAAAGGAAGAATATGGGCAATGAAGATATCACAGAATTTACCAACTGCAGTCTACTACCTTGAGGTAAAAACCAAGAACTTGCAATTAACCTCCTTTCCATGCAATCCACCAAAGGAAGCAAATCAACAATTTTTGGTCTAGTGGTCCCAACAGGAAGCCCCAAGTAAGTGAAAGGCATAGAGCCTAACTGACAACCAAAGAAAGCAGCAAGTGCAGAAGCAACTGAGGTTTCCACATTGATTGGGTACATTGAAGACTTATGAAAGTTGATTTGCAATGCAGTTGCCAAAGAAAAGGAATTTAGCACTGATTTAAGAGCCTCCAACTAAGCTAGATCAGCATTTACAAATAGCAAGGTGTCATCTGCATACTGAACCACTGGATAAAAAGGATCATGTGTTGGCAATGGCAAGACAAGTTGTCCCCTAAGTAGAAGATCACTGATCATGGTTTGTAAAAGGTCAGCAGCAATAACAAAAAGCAAAGGAGAGATATGATCTCCTTGCTTAACACCACATTTGCACTTGAAATGTTTTCCAGGCACACCATTTAACAGGATTGAGGATGTTGCAGAAGTGATATTTGTGCCATATCACGTGACCATGCTCAGTTTCGAGAATTTATGCTCACTTTTGGATTTTCTAAAATTCAAGATCCAGGATTCGAAACAATATCATAACCTGCATCATGCAATAAATTTTCAAGCCGTACATCTGTCCTGTTGTATTTCTTAAAAATGGATTTGGTCAAACATTTTGCTTAGTTAAACCTCCTTTCCGGTTTATAGGGCTCAATTCAAAAATCTCACCAACCAAGGTAGATGGTGAGTGGTGGAACAATTGTTGTAGTTTGCAAAACCACTCAATTAATGCGCTTGTTTTCCTCAAAAATTGTGTTTACAAATGCATTAATTGCAATGCATGCATGCATAAAGTACATGCATTGGTCAATTTTCTCTTAATTCTTGCATGTAATGATTTATTGCACCTTGAAATCTGAACATGTGATGGGGAACAACCAAATTGAGACTTATAAAATGGGAAAACTAAAATTTTGAGATAAGCCCTATAAACTGGGAAGGGGGGAGTAAAAGGGTAATCCCTGCGTACCAGTGCATTGCCTGATATATTAACTCAAGTACTAGGCACGAACAAACGGGCTCAATTCTGTGCTCATCCTGGTGTAGTGGTAGTAGTACTAGGCAATGCAGTTGACAGGTGACCTTGACGAGCGGCGACCGAGGGAATTGAACCGTGCTCGGCACGGTAGGTAACGTTGTCTAGTTACTAAAGAATCCCTCCATTGTTCATCGGTAGTCATTATGGACCGAGGACATGAGGGGAATTTCCTAGGGCTGGAATTTTGGCCGCCAGATATTTCAACTTGAAACGCTGAGGCTCGACTAGTTGGGGTTGCCTAATGTGCGTACCACGCACGCCACCGAAGGACACAAGCCTGTTTTTTTAGGATCAACACAAGCCAAGGTCTGGCTGGTACGCCGTTGGGTCCTACCATTAGAGAATACGAAAGGAACCTTTTAAATTGCCAAACGAATCTATGTGTATTACAATACCCGTATTTTCCTTGCAAATACTAATCTCAACGTGGTAATTGATTTATGACGAGTTGTTGAATTAGAGTGAGTTTGTGATATAGTGATCTCAACGTGGATTTCACATTTCATGGTATCCCTAGTAAGTTTTCCAATGCAAATTCAAATTTAAAAGATGAACAATATGGAGGTGAGAAAACTTTGTATGTATCAAGCATATGACCACACACACACACACACACACACACACACACATACACACACACACACACACACAGAGAGAGAGAGAGAGAGAGAGAGAGAGAGAGAGACGCACGAACACAACAACAATCCAATAAGTATAGTGCATCTATTTTTCCAACCCATGCATGTATGACACAAATTCAAAAATACTCCTTCTATTCCTAAATATTAGTCTTTTAGAGAGTTCAACAATTGACTACATATGGAGCAAAATGAGTGAATCTAGACTCTAAAATATGTCTATATACATCCGTATGTGCCAGTCCATTTGAAGCCTCTAAAAAGACTAATATTTAGGAACGAAGGGAGTAAAATGTAAGACATCCATGGTCCTCAGTTCAATATTTAAAATGAACATGAAACTGAAACATGAATATTAAGTCTAGTACTGCAGTACATGCAAATGTTGTGTTTAGGCGGAGCTATGATTGTCGGGGGTCAACCCCTCGACCTTAGATAAAATTGTGGAGCTCTGTTTAGGGTTGTTTAGATTATATTTGTCCCCACCCTCCCAACCACCGATTGGTTGTGCACGCCCCACCCCTCCTCCCCGGGATAATATCATGTGCCCCCATACCTTAGATGCTATATGCCGATACGAGTTGCTTGGAGCTTGTAGATCTGAGATATAGGAGCTGACATGATGTGTCTTAATTTTTTTTGCAGGAAACCTTGATGAGTTTGAGAATTGCACACAATTTGTACAAAAACTACTTAGATGCCCTTTGATCCCATATCCAACGACCTCGAAGCTCGTATCACCGTAGCATCTAAGATGAAGGAGGACATCATATTCTCCTGTATGTAAGAATATCATGTGCTACCACACCTTAGATGCTTTGGTGATACAAGCTCTTCGGAGGCGTTGGATTTGTGACCCAACACCTCCTCGGTGGTTCGAATGTTTTTTTTGCAGAAAAGCCCCAAAAGAGTTCGGCCACTGCTTACAAGCACAAAGACTGCTTAGATGCCATTGGATCTCAGATCAAACGACCTCCAAGCTCGTATCACCGTAGCATCCAAGCTGCGATAGCAACTTATGTTTTCTCGCACGGGAGAGTATGAGGTGCTCCCGCATCGTAGATTCTATGGTGATACGAGTTCACTGAGATCTAACGGCCCATAGTAGGAGGTTTGAATGTTTTTGCAATATACGGCTGATAGAGTTTGGAAAATGTGCAGAAAGTACAAGTACTATGCATGTGCCATCTGATCACTGATCATACGACCTAGATGGTCATATCAGCGTAGCGGGTAATTAAGCTATGGGGAGCACCTAATATGAGCACCGGGGAGCCGTTGGATCGAAGATGCAGCGGCACACACGAGGCCTGAATGTTTTATTTGCAAAAAAAAAACCTTTGGAGAGTTTGGAAATTGCGCATAATCACAAAGACTACTCCCAAGCCATTGGATCTCACTTCCAACGGTGTAAAAACTCGTATCACCATAGTATCTAAGCTGCAGGGTGGATGCGATATTCTATGCCGCTATCATTCTTGTTCGTAAACTTGCAAAATACGTGTAACTCGTGCTGTTACTTGTCTAACCGCGCAAAGTGTTTGTTCAAAAAAACCATCCTACACTGAAATATCGGAACAACACACGGGGGTCCCACTTGTCATTAATCAAATTTGGACCTAAAACTAACAAATTTGAAAGACGAGATTCAAACTGGCAACCTGGACTACAAAGTGTAAGTCGATAGCCTGAAAAAATGAACCATTGTTGGCTTTGTCCCATAATTGGATTTTATACAATACTTGTGTTGATAGAGTAGAGGGAGTACCTCATCAACATGTGCATGACCATTGTCTCACTTAGTGGTGGGTCCCAGGTCTGCGATCTCAATCTCTCTTCTCTCCATCATCTAACCTTTGAACGGGCACACACGAAGAGCGGCGCTAGCTTGCCGTGGTGTTATTACAACTAAAACAAAAGCTTGGAAAATAGAAGAATCGCCAAGAACAAGAGACGTTGTGGCTGGTCGAGATGGAGCTAACCGTGCCACGTTTGCATGATGAAGTTGTGTGGCTAGTGGGGTGTTTTCGACCGACTGGCTGGGTCCCGAGGTCGAACCATAGGTACTACGTCTGATACAGTACATTTTTACACGCACATTTTTCCTCCGTGCCGAGACGTCGCACACCCTACCGCGCGGTTTCGGGGTCCTCCCGGGTGGGGCACACATATATTCTTCCTGACGTGGATTGCCCTACCGCGCGTTTTCTGGGTCCTCCTCCATCGTAGCGCCGAAGCACGTAAATGAGTCATCAAATCATGAAAGATCACCTTTCCCGCCGAGTACATCAGTGAAGCACGGTGGCTAGCTAGTTGGGCTAGTTCGACTGATTAGCTAGGCCGCCGCCACATTTGGTTTTTCACCCCTTTTTTTATCTACTTGACGGCAGGTAAATTTAAATGTCCACCGCAGCGTTGCTCTGGTGTTTGGGTGCAGCAGGATTTTTAATTTTTTGATTGACGGAAGCAGGCGCGACAGGATTTTTTATTTTTTGATTGACGGGAGCAGGCGCGGCAGCAATTAGTCACGATGACTCCGCTTGTAAAAACCCACTGCTCCCTGATGTGAGAAGTCGTCGACTGGTGTTTTACCGTGGTGAAAACCAAAAGATTCCCCTCTCCTCGGCTGGCTCTCTCTGCCTTCCCATAGATTGCATTGCCTTTCAGCCGTTTCGCCCCCTGTACTTCCTCTCCCCATTGCTTCTACCTGGTGCCATGGCGGCGCAGCAGATCACGGAGTTAGAGGTGAGGCGCCTGACACAGGAGCTCCATGCCAAGGATGCGGAGCTCAGGGCCAAGGACATGGAGCTCCGTGAGCTCAAGGAGGAGAGGAGTGCCATGCTCCTCCGTTATGTGCGGGAGTTCACGGAGCTTCAAAAGCAACAGGCGTCCACCACAAAGATGCTCGAGGCGTCGGCGGCGTTGCTGCAGAAAGCGGAAGATACGATAGGCCATCAGGGGAGCCGGCTGGAGCGCGAGCGGGCCAATCGTGACGAGGTCCAGGATTGCCTTAGCCACTTGGTGAACCAAGTTGCCACGCACGCGTTGCGGCTGCGCGATGCCTACCGTCATGCCAGCGCGACGATGCCGACCGTCGGGCTAAACCCATTCGACCACCCGATCGACTTCAACAAGCTGCGGCTTCCTGACCTGGTATCCTTCTTCACCTATATATCTGAGGAGCTGAGCCGTCTCTGCGCGACGGTGGGGGCTGAGCTGGACAAGGAGGGGTTGCGAGCTGCCGTCGCTGTTGCCGGGCGAATCCTTTCAGGGCTCCGTCACCGGAATCCATTCGTGCCATTGGACGCCGTCTTTGACGAGCTGGCTCCCATCGACTGGGAGCGGGCTCTGCGGGCGGTTGCACCCTGCATCACCAACATCGTGCACCTTGAGAAGCAGAGGGACTTCGGTGGTGTTTAGGCGCCCTCTGCATGGGCATGTCCATGTCTTGGTGCAACATGACCGTTGGATCAAACTCAGACGGTGCAAATCAGGCACTATAGCATAAAGTGTGTGGGTGTGTTTGGTTGCATTCTCATCTCAATATAGTTGTTTCCTCTTAGTGTATTTTTGTCAACCTACTAGTGTGGACTCATGCACCCTTCATGGTTCATGCACTCTGCCAAACACCCAAAAGTGAGCCGAGAAGGGAAATTTTGCTCCCATCCCGTGCACCCTTCATACACCCTGTCTAACACTATAGGATGTGCTTCATATTGTTCATGTTTCATGGAGTACTGTAGCACCGTACTCTCTGTGCGCTGTGGACCTAGTTCTGTTAACATTGATCTCACCGTTCATTCTTGACCGGACAGTCAAAAAAGCGGTACTATGTTACATATAGGAGTAGTTAACATGCGCACAACATCATTTGTTATCGTCATATCTTACTACGCTAGCAACAAGATTGTGTAGTACTGACGTATGAACCACTGCACATGCCTAGTAGTAGGAGCACTGTGTATGTTCAAGTGGCTGCCGTGTTTCGCACTCCTCCGTCGTAAGAGTGGAAATGCTTGCTATAATCATTTTTTTTCTTCAGAATGAAAAATAGTGGACACACTATATCGTGCGGATCCTCCTCCAGCCATGCACTAAATTACTCACTTTCGCCGACGTGTGGGACAGCCAGCACCTGGGTCCACCAGCCATGCACTAAATTACTCCGTAGTAGAGTGACGGTAGACTACCCCGATCGAACCGCCGCAGTGATGCCCAATGAGCCATCAAATCACAAAACCCCTCCTTTCCAGCAGTAAGTTGGACGGACGAAGCAACCATCATTTCACTCTTCTCTCTCAGCTTCCTCTCTTGAAGAAAACCCCCACTCGCTTCGCTTCTCCCTCATCTTGTTCCTCCTTTCACTCTTCTCTCTCAGCTTCCTCTCTTGGATGGACGCCGGAGCACCGGCCGATGTGATGTCTATGGCTCTGGCCAAAACCGTCAAGGCTCATGGTACGAAGAAGCACAAGCACCCCGCCGAGACTACCGCAGACAAGCTCAAAGCCATCGCCCTGTCCAAGCCCCCCTCTCCGGGATCCCTCATTAAGGAAGTCCAGGTAATGTCTCTTGTTGACGATCTTTTTCTCGATCTTGATCGTGTTTTTTCATCTAACACGCAGTACTAGTACTGGTAGTACAACTTTCTGGGTGATCTTGCATGTGATTTTAGTGTGCCAAATGACGGTTCTAAATTCCTCTTTTGACCAAAACATGCGAGAGGTTGACACTGATTTCTTATAGATTACTTTCAACTACTCCCTCTGTCCCAAATTTCTTGTCTTAGATTTGTGTAGATACGGATGTATCTAATACTAAAATGTGACTTGATACATCTGTATCTAGACAAATCTAAGACAAGAATTTTGGGACGGAGGGACTACTTTATGAACATCAATGCTACCTTTTAAGAGGGTATATTTGCCTGCGTAACTTGTGTTATGGATATTGCATGTAATCCCTCTGCTCTCATGCCTTTGAAGACATGTTCTAGTGTCTTTGTTCACTCATTTCTGTGTGTATATGTAGTCATATACGGAGTATAATATTGAAAATCATCTTATATTTCTGAACGGAGGTAGTAATAAAATATGGTTTCTGTTTGAATTAGAACCAGGTCCGCGGTGGAGATGAAGTTCTCAAAGTCATGTCGTGTGAACTGGAAGACCTGATGATGAGTTCTACTGCTGAACTATCCAACTACTATGTCCTTGTCGCCACGTGTCCTGAACTAGTGTTTTCCTGTAGCATTGTTGTCAGGCGTGTTCTCGATGCTGTACTTGACCACAACAATTTCCTGGCTGTGCCTTCGATTACGAAGGGTGTGGTTCTTGTAAAGCTTCCCAAGAAATATGATGCGGCCTATCTTCATCATCATGTTTATGAGTGGAAAGACCACTCTGTTAGGTTCTCCAAGGTTGACAAGATGGTGATGGTGCATGTAGAAATCTCACACGAAGCCCATGGCCTAGTCAATTATGCGGGGTTCATCTCGTAGGTCGGTGGCAAGAAATAGTCTGGAGAGTTTAGTTAGTGCAACTTTGCTTGTCTGTAGTAATTACTATTGTTCAGTACTTGATTTGTGTTTGTGAACCCTGTATTGTCTATTAGTACTGCCGCTTTTGGTGTGTGGTCAGTCCTGAGAACGGTCTATGTTAATGTCTGTCCACTCAATTCAGTCTATACATTTTGAAGTATCCAGATCATATTTTTGTGAGGACGGTTTATCAATTATGGTTACACTCCAATATCTGTATGCATTGATCGCACCCACCAGGATTCCAGTCCCATGGATGTTCGGTCCATACGATTTGTCACGACCTTTGGACTGTCCTTCTTGTGGGAGTAAGCAGGGCCCCTGCATGCCACGCGTAGTTGGACGATCAATCTTCTGTTTAGTACTTCAACATAGTGATTTCCTGGTAAGGATTCACTCGTGTCACATCAAGTAAATCTTATTGATTTACTGTCTAAATCTTATTGATTTAATGTCATGTTTTCTTTATTTTCTTGCAATTTTACGATGCAGGTTTTGCCATGTGACATTCATCACACAATAAACCGTTTGGTTTGCTCTATGATGGCTATTTTTGCAGGTTTCACTTCTTATGTCGTGTCAGTAACGAAGGCACTGTCCATCACTTATATTACTGGAAAAAATTGGATCAGTCTGTTGTCTGAGTACAAGCTGAATCCCTATGATGAACTGCAGTTTGGTTTAACAAAAAACGCCACAATTAGTCCTTCTTGCGTTTAAAAGAATGAAGAAAAAACTGGATCACGGTCACGGATCCTAGTCAAGTTAGAAAGCTGATCATAGCAGACCAGACACGATCGCCGCTGCCTCGCACAGATTGAGCACCGGCAGTTGCTCTAGCACTGACAGCGGCAACAGCTCAGTCTGATCTAGCTGAGGATTGGGCACCGACCGCGTCAGCGGATCAGTCTGATCTACCAGAGGATCGGGCATCGACACCAGCACCATCTCCGGCAGCAGCAACGGCTTCGGCACCTGCACCAACACTTGCACTTGCATTTGGTCCGGCCCGTGCAGATGCACCGGCAATAGACTGCGCTACAGTTTGCACTTCATATACCAAAGTCCTTACAAAAACCGACATGTCCACCTTCTTGGTAAGCATTGGCCGCTCAAGTGCTTCGTTCTTTTTTCTTTCCATGTTGTTTCACATGATTCACTGTGTTGATCTAACTGTTTGGGTATGTCTTCTTGTTTGCAAACATAGAACTCCTAGAGCAACGAGGGAGTCGTTCAACAATCCGGGCGACCGCGGCCAAGTTTCTCTTACCATGCGTAGCCTTGGTGTGAATGAACCTGCTCAATATACCGTAAGTACAAAGGATGGTCGCATGATGATTGATGCTAAAGGATGGTCAAGGTTCAAATCTAAATCATATCTTGCGGTAGGGGATGATGTCAAAATCGAACTTTCTCGTCAAGGAGAGCTGGTCCAAATCAACTTTGAAATTCTTCAGTAGCAGCACGCAACTGCCGAACTGATCTATCCTCCGAGAGATTTTGATGCAATAATCTGGCATGGTGAAACAAGTGTCCTGTCTGTATAAGTAGTACGACAGTATTATTTATCACATGGTATATCGTTGATAGAATTGCAACTCTGATTGCTGGTTAGGAACTGTCGTTCGATTTCATTCCAACAACTTCCGTGCTTTATTCAATTTTGTGTATTCGCCTTGCGACAACATCTAAAACCAGCATAGTACCGATTGCTTGCAATATGAAAAGCGCGGAGGTAGAACACATGGGCCCCCAAACATGCAGGGTCGTCCTGCGGCCCAAAGTCCAGAACCGTGAGCCTATGTGAGTATTATATTCTCAGCTGAACCCCCATAAAAAAAGCTGAACCCCCATAATGCCCGTGCGTTGCAGAGGGAGTATATTTCTCGGCAAGGTGAGCCTGTGATATAAAATATTTGTATATTTCTTTATAGAGGGAGCATCTCTTTGTCAAAATATATATTTATGTGTAACTAGTTACTCCTGTCTTTCTACTTCCTTTCGCTGATATGTGGGGCAACTGGCAACGGGGTCCACGTGCCATATGCACAAATTAGAGTGCACAACTTCACGGTAGACACACCCCGGTCATAGCGCCGCAGTAATGCCCAATGAGTCGTCAAATCACAACCCCCCTTTCCAGCTTTAGCAGTAAGCTGGACGGACAAAGCGACAATATTTCACTGGGCCTGAATCCCCTTCTCCCTCGTCTGCTTGTTCAGAGAAAACCCCCGCTTGGCGATTGCATAGGGTTTTCTCATGGAGAACCAGGTACGAATTCTTCATCCATCCCCGATAAATCCAAGTCCCTTGGTCGCAGGTAATCCTAGGATGGCAACCGTCGCCGTTGATGCATTTTTCTTCGTACTGCATCTAGTGTGTTTCAGTTGTAGTGCCCAAAGTGCGAGTACCCTACAGATTTCTGCACCTTCGTCGAGATGCCACACTTGTTCCTTCTCATCATACCACAGAATTTTGAAACGCGCACAGTATGTTCCTAGAATCCTCTTCTCTATCCGGGAGGGTGGTTTTTTTTTGAACATGTTGTGTTCTCATATTATTTTTCCTGCAGTGTATTATTTGCTCTGGCAGAACACATGTACTCAAGATGCTCGGCCTTGCCATAACTGAATACACTAGTTTAATGGTCACAGTGAAGACAAGCCATTGATATTACTTCCGAGTTGGGTTCATGAACCAAGAAGATCGCTGCTTTTTTTATGGCCGAACTTGGATAAACTTTCTCAAGTGTTACAGACTGAAAGTTGGCGCACAAATGTTGATGGAAATAGCAGAACCTGGTCTCATCTTCACTGCGATCTTCCACCCCGACGTCATTCCAATTGTTCATCCATGTTACTTTTGTATCTGGTTCTTGCTTGTTGCCTCGATTACTTCTTAATCCACCTATTCTGTCTAACTAATCATAATTTAACTTTAGAAGTAGCAATGAATCTATCACGAAGATGCTACTTCTAACTAATATTTTCTTATAATTGGTGGCACGTGTAGGTTTTTTCAGAGTTAAGCAGTCTGCTCGTATGTTAGTCTGTAATAACTCGGCTGTTACTAATGGCACTGAAGTTGACTGGATCGACATCCACAAGTTCCTACAATTTATTGATCGTCTTGAGGTCCTTGTTGGGCGTTTCAATGGTGGAAGGCCACGTGGGATATGTGTGCCACTGCTGCACTCGTTGAACAGGCCCAACTGTGTCGAGAAACTTATGGTACGAGCTGTTTTCTGTTGTATATTTTGTTCATAAACTATTGCTTATACACAGTTTTACAGCTGTGATCTTCTTGAAACAGGAACTGCCGAGTTCTATTGTTCCTATACAGATGCCTGACCATGGTCGGGTCAGACTTGCGCTTGGTCACAACATGATGTTTATGTCGACCTACTCAATTCCCCTTGGAGGTGAAAAAATACTTATTCATGGGTGGTCTCAAATAATGAAGGCCCATCCATCTTGGAGAATAGGACAGAAGATTATGTTCATGCTTTTCCATGGCTCTAAAGCGAATATCCTGTTTATTGACCACGTTGCGAGATGAAGCCGCTTTCAGAAGGTTGTGGATGTGCGGGGTGGCGCCTGGGCCTTGTCCTGGGGCTTGGAGGCCTCACCCTTGGTTAATTGTAGGCAAAGTAGCACTGTTCAAGGCGTGCTTTGTACGGTTGAACCAGTATAAGTACTCATACTGCTTTCAGCTTTGGTTGTTAAGTGCCCCTGCTGGTTTTAGTTAAGGTTGTTAAGTACTCCTGCTGCTTTTACAGTCTGTCGTGTTTCTTCAGTCCTGTCTTCCTCCAGCTACCAAAACCAAACCAGCGCCGGCGGGGCCACCTGCTTTCGCCTCCCACGGCTGGCTGCGCCTCAGCGCATGCATCGCCGCCCCACCGTCTCCTAAATCGTTAACATCGACGTCCTCCGCGCGCTTTGGTGCGCTCGCCATGGCGCCGCCCTCTCGCATTGTCAACATGGTCAACAAACAACAGGAATCGGCAGAAGTACGTGGAGAGGATGACAGTAGGGGCCCACCATGTCAGCGTATGGAAAAATAAAATGCTTCCTCCAAGTGTTTTCCTGACATCTGGGACCCACGACATTGTGAGCGTATATAGTCAATAGACAAGAGAACAACACAAGATCGGCTGACACCTAGGATGTAGCTACTCGAGCAGAATTTTTTTTGTTTTGTATTGTTGAGACAGAGCAGGGTTTGAACTGGGCTGTGGTCCGTCTAGCCCAGGCTTATATTTTATGTTCACCATGTGACCAGCCCAGCTATTTTTCTTTGTGAAAATGAGCCCAGTTTATTTTTTCTGAAGAATACCCAATCCAGGCCTACTTATTTTTCTACGCCCTGATGGGCTACAACTCTTTCAAGACGCCTGCAAATCTTGAAAGTAATATGAAATGGGTTGTAAATATAAAAACAGATGACAAATTGGCAATTACTTTATAATTTCTGATTTTTTTCACATTTTCAGATTCCTATTTCACTGGGCATTAACCTAGTTTAAATATATCTTCAAAGTACTTTAAATCTCACTCGACATTTCGGTATTAAAAATAGTTTGGAACCCACAAAATATGCGAAATTAGCCCTGGCCAACCAAAAAAAAGACTACAATAAATTGCATAAGAAGTTGCCATGAGCTATATATAAATTATTAAAAAAAGAGGGAGTGGTCTGACTTGTGGGCCTGTTTAGTTGACGCGTATGCAAGATTTTTTTAGTTATTATATACTACGTCAACAAACGATTCTAGCAGACGTAACCGTTGGATATCAATCCAACGGCCGTCGTGTTTCTTCAATCTCTGATCTTCTTGCTCCAGCCGCCAAAGCAGCGCTAGCGGGACTGCCTCCCGCCTCCCATGGCCGGCTGTGCTGCTGCGCAGGCCTCAGCGCCCCCTACTACTCCCACCACTGGCCAGGGCATCCCTCTACTCACCCACACCCCCTGTTATTCAGCGGCGATGGCAGCCTCACACCGCAGCCGAACCGGTGAACCCTCGTACTCCTCTCCGCGCGGGCTTCCACTGCCGCGTCTTCCCCGGCTCCATGTCGTCCCCTTCCTAGGCCTCGCCGTCGTCCACCGCCATGGTGCTCTCGGCGCGGTGTGGTCAATGTGGTCAACGACCGACTTCCATCGGAAGAGTACTGTACGTGGAGAGGCTGACAGCTGGGTCCACGGCAGCCGCAAGGAAGTGCCTCCTTATTACGCAGAAAATAATTATTCCTCCACCTCACAGCAGGGACCCACCAGACGGGCCACCAGTATTTCGCGAAAAAAACATTTCCCCCTGACTGCTGGGACCCACAGGACGGGCCACCGTATTTCGCAAAAAAACGTTCCCCCCGCTGTCAGCTCGTACCCATCGGAAGTGCCTCCTTATTACGCACAAAAAAATGAATATCCCCCTGCTTGCTGGGACCAACCTTGGTGGGAGGCTGACTTGTGGGCCTACTAAGTTGACTGAGACGGAGGCCTTTGTCAACTTTAGTCAATATATGAACGATTCTAGCTCCAATGACCGTACGATGTCCATCCAACGGTCGTAGTGCTTCTTCAACCTCTGGTCTTCTTGCTCCAGCCGCCCAAAGCAGCGCTGGTCGTGCCGCCTGCTCCTGCCGCCCGTGGCCGGCTGTGATGCCGCGGAGGCCTCACCGCCCCCTACTACTCCCACCGCTGGCCAGGCCATCCCACTACGCACCCACACCCCCTGTTATTCTGCGGTGACGACAGCCTCACACCGCAGCCGAACGAGTGAACCCTCATACTCCTCTACGCGTGGGCATCCACTGTCGCGTCTTCCCCGGCTCCGCGTTGTCCCCTTCCTAGGCCTTGCCGGCTCGCCGTCGTCCACCGCCCTGGTGCTCTCGGCGCGGCGTGGTCAACGTGGTGAAGGAATGGCTTCCATCGGACGTGGACTATACATGGAGAGGCTGACAGCTGGGTCCAAGGCCGCAGCAAGGAAGTGCATAGTGGGAACACGTTCAGGTTTGGTACGTACTAGTAGGTGTGAGCAGGCTTGCACTTAATTGTACCACTAGTACTTTCGAATGTGATGGGAACAAGGTAAAGATTAATTGATGGTTTTAGTTTCGAGGCCCGAAACGGCTCCCGATGAGTTTAGTGGAACATAAATTTCAAGTAGACTACACTGCTCAAATGCGTAAATATTATGTTACTGTCAAAAATTGGCACAAAATACGAAGGAGACCAATGGAAGTACTACTAGCAACCCATGATTTAACTACTCGCATGCGCGTAGTGGAGTAGTAATGTCTTTCTTCCACCCTCACGCCCACTCAATTTGCATGCACTATATTAATTGACCATCAATGAAGTGAACGACTTTACACGCATCAAATTATCACATGGGATGGATGTTGGTACAAAATTGCGTCCACCCGTGTACCCACGTGTGCGTGCGAGGAAATGAGTGCATGTTTGGCATGCGTGCACATCTTCTCTTCATTCATGTACGACCACTATGGCTCAGGGAGGACGAGTACATTCTTCTGGAACCAGCAGCACGTCACTATGATCAATCCACACAAGGAGGTCGCGACAACGCCTCCACATGTGCCACGTAGCTTCATGAACTATAAGAGAGAGACTGTGTAGCGTGCCATTGGAATTCTAATTTACGTGTTTTGCACATACTCGAAGTACTAGTAAGGTACACATTGCACGCATCAGATTTTGCAACCAAATTATGAACAAATACCACACTATAGCATGTAAGATCTGAGTCATATATGCCTGATGTAGACCTTCATTTAATTCTTATAGTTCATCTCATTCAAAATCAATTAGTTTTTATAAAAATCTAGGTCCTCTTGGATTCATAGGATTTCCAAAACGTGGGAATAGAAAAAACATGGGATTACAGTGGAATGTCATCTTGAATCCTACAGGATTGTACAAGTGTTTGATTATGCATAAAAAAATGCAAAATTCTTTCAAAGAGGCTTGAGTGGATGGGATGTTTCCTACGAAATTTAGTGCAAATGAATCAGATGGAAAAATTCCTATGGTTTACAATCCTATGAATCAAACAACCAAGATAGGAAAAATTCCTTTGAGAATCCTTTGAATCAAAGAAGCCCTTAATCTATTTTATGATTCATGGAATTGTGCGTTGTAAAGCATAAATTAAAAACAAATAATGGCAATTTAACTAGGAAAAAAGTTTGGGCAGTTATGATATGGAAGATTCTAGAACAAAGGAGAACCACTGTTGTTTTGAGGTTTGTGCATTATGCTTAAGTTCAACCATGGAGTCTGCTAGATTGTACATGTGGCAAAATCCAGTGGGGAGCTAGAAGATGGTGTGAGGGGCCGAGTGGAGGGAGACTATGAAGGAGTGCACAAGTGCGAGATAAAATTTAGAGAAAGGGGGCGAGAACGTGCGCTGTTGCGCGCAGTGGCAGAGCCATGAAAAATAAATGAGCTAGGGGGGCAAGCATTGCTAATCCTTTACGAGGAGGGCCAATTCATGAACTTAAACCATTTTTACCAGAAATTGTCTAATGATCACATTCATATTAGCCTCGATATATAGTGATGTTAGGGGGGCGGGGCCCTTGCTGCCCCTGTCTTCGCCATTGTGCACGCGTCTGAGAGATGAAGCGAAAGGCATGGATGATGAGAGGGGGGCGTTGGATATATAATTAATGTGGGTGTATTAGCTATATATGTATCCTATATAGAGAGGTATAGATTGATCGATGTGGACGTGGGAAAGAGGGTGAGAGCTCATTAGATATATAGATTGATCGGTTTGTGTGGAAAACTATGAAAGACCTAGCTATATACACACACACACATAGAGGAACATCGATCATTGCGCATGCACGCATGAGAGATAAAGAATGCCCGATATGATGGAGAGGGGGATGTGTGTGTGTGCGCCTTCATGGGAGACCGGCCTGAAGAAAAAGATTGCATGTGTGCGATGGATAATGCCGACTGGCAGTGTGTGTGCATGCATGCACGAGAGAAAGTTAGTGGTACAATTATAAAGAGAAGATGACTGTGTGGGTGTAAAAGACTAGGTGAGGTCATAGTCAATGTAAAGTTGAATTCAAATATTTGAATAAGAGATCATGATGTTTGAAACCCATGCATGCATGAATATAATGGAGATCTACGTGGTGTGGTTTGGAAACGAGCATGTTGTAATGTATACACATTGAACAAGGTCAGACTGATTTGAAATTGAGATACCTATGGCAGACATCTTTTGGCCACATTGCACCCGTGCATGGACACACTATTCTAATTGGATATGATGGGTGGCTTTCACAACACATATCTATATCTATACCCCTATATATATATATATATTATATTTTATATTTTTTATATTGTGTGCAGGTAACTTTAACTTTGAAAGATGGTCGTTGGATGAGGCGAATCCAATGGTGCAGAGATGGCAAATTTGAGCACTACTGGCCATTGGATATCATCTAGATTCTACCAGATTTCGCCACATGTACAATCTAGAAGACTCCATGGTTGAACTTAAGCATAATGCACAAACCTCAAAACACAAGCACTTCTTATTTGTTCTAGAATCTTGCATATCAGAATTGCCCAAATGTTTTTCTACATGATTTGCCATTATTTGTTTTTTACTTTATGTCTTACAACGCACAATTCCATGAATCTTAAAATAGATTAGCTTTCTTATAAAAACTAGATGATTTTGAATGAAATGAACTATAAGAATTAAACGAACATCTACATCATGCATATATGACTCAAAGCTTACATGCTATAATGTGGTATTTATTCATAATTTGGTTGCCAAATCTCATGCGTGCAATGCACGTGTACCTTACTAGTCTAAATGGTGTTTGTGTGTGTTATGCATGTTGAGGTGCGAATTGTCTTTTTTTCCGGGTAAACATTAAGCTTGTTCTCCCGAAATTTCAAGCCGCACCTTGTTATGCCGAAATTTCAAGCTAGCGACTCTGTCTATCGTGCTGCGAAACTCCCGCCTCTTCAACCCGCGCCTTGTTACCCCGAAATATTTAAGATATATCTTTGTCTCGTTGTGCTCCGACAACTCCCTCCATCTCAACCCGCGCCTTGCTATTCCAAAATTACAACATGCGTGAAAACTCCCACCTCCTGTGAAATCCCGACACACGAAATGCCCGTGGTACCCCTGGACCGAAAGAACCGCCTCAAATCGGTGGGGGTTACTTTTGTAACTTACCCCACATTTCGGACAAGCGCGCCCCTAAGCCATGGTTACCCACTCCCATCCCATCTTCCCACCCATTCGTACACCAAGGCCGCGAAAACCCGCAAAGCCCCACACCCTCCTCCGTCCGCCACCCAGCCGGAGCTCTTCCCCGACGACGTCGTCCACAGCAACACCTCGACATCCCTCATCCACCATACCGGATGAGGATCCATCATCAATCTCGTCATCCCGCCGGTTCAGCCACCCCGTCCTCCACCTCCAAGGAGCTACCGCGACGTTCCCTAGTCTTTCGTGCCACCTCCATTCCCACACCACCGTCTTCGCCTGCACCATCGGAAGATTATCATCATCATCTTTTCCTGGGATGAAGCTGCGGCCTAATCGGCGCCACCAAAGAGGTTGTACACCAATCGCCACATTTTCTTCTTGATTCGATCTCACGGTGCTGCCGAAGCTCGGTCCTGAGCCAACACAGCACGGCTCATCCACGGCGCCGTCGCCGGCCACTTCCTCCACAGCATCGCTCCCTCGGCGGTGACGTCCACATCAGTAGGAGCTGCTGCTGCTTTAGCTCTCACTCGTGCTGCTACTTTGCTCTTGCTCTCGGTCCCCTATGTGGTCTGCTCTTGCTATTGCTCTTGCTCACGCTGCTGCTCTCGCTCTTGCTCTTGCTTGCGATGTTGCTCCGATTTAGCTACACTTCACTTAACTGAATCGACTTTTGGGTCAGTCGATTTTCAGGGGGGTCAGGGGGCTCGCCGGAGTTAAGGAAGAACCAGCCGTAGCGGGGAGGGGGGATCGCCGGAGAGGTACCCCACTATCTATCTTAGGGTTCAGGGTGGGAGCAGTGGTCGCCGGCGGTGGTGGTGCGGTGGCGTGGGGATCGCCGGAGAAAAAGCTCGGCACGGTGGGGGGGGGGGCTAGAGGGATGGCCGGGGAGGCAGCGGATCGGACAGTAGTTTCCTACCACCAAACATTAGTCTCGCACGGTTTCGGGTGACCAGAGGCCTATTTGGCGCTTCGTTCAATATTTGGGAGCAGAAGCATTAACGTTTTCGTTCTCTTGAATTGAACTTTCAGGATTTGTCAAACTTCACAAATCTTTACTCTTGAAAATTCTAAAGCTACGATTATTTTGGAATGGAGGGTGTACATTTGAATATACATTGTACATGAGTATATATTAAAAAATATGCAACTTACCTCAGTTCATGCATGGTTCCAGATATAATCTCCTTTGTTGCAAAAAAAGTTAGATATGTGTATGAATATATATAGCATGTTCAAACTCACAACAAAGATTGAGGACCCCTTTTACATATGATTTACAAATGCCATTATCTCGGGTTCAAATAGATGAATGCACTTCCTATGAATTCGAATCTTCGAAACCCCCTTCATGTTGAATTCGACATGTATTCTATTTTGTAGCTAGCAATTTGGAATGTATCCATGCGAGTGACAAATGTATAAAGTGCTTCACACTAACAATATGGAGTGCACTAATTAATGTTTATATATGAATTGCAAAAGCATCCATTGCCTGTATTTCAAACCGCTCTCACTCTATGGATCTATAATATGAAATAAACACATGCACATGCTAGAATTCAATAGAGTATGGGTGTCTGATAGACCGATTTTCGTCCATACGCAATTTGCAAAATTCATTATCTCATCCAAAAATAATAATGCCATTTATATTTTAATTTAATGCGTAGAACCGCCTTTTACACGTAGATGCACTATGCCTCGGCCCGTTCTCACAAACGCGTTATATCTCTCTCTATCTAACGCATAAGTGCACACACTTTATATGCATCGGCATTTCTCTTTCACACATGCTCACAATCTCTCTCAGGGTGTCGGGGTGTCTCACGCACATGCTCTCTCTGTTTCTCTCTCTCTCTCTCTCTCTCTCTCTCTCTCTCTCTTTCTGACTACTATGTACCACTCTTTTCACTAATCTCAGTTGGAAAACACTATTTCACTCACATGCATATATACAGATGCACGGTCTCTACTAGCCCTCTATATGCACATATATGTGCCTACCTGTCTCCCGCATGCACATTATGTTTAGGCCTCTCTCGCACACATTACCCCCCCCCCATACACACCTCTCTCTTTGTAGTTGGCAGATATGATTTCATCATATCATTCGGTAGGATATCCCTGGCTGTTAGGCTGGATGGTAATACAAGGCAAAGTTTTACCCTAGTTCGGACCCTTGCAGTTGAAGAAAGAGCCTACTCCTGGTACTGTATATTAGTGATAGGGGTGTGTACAAAGTACACGTGAATACCAGGCATTGTGCGTGTGTGTATACTATCGATTAACTAGCCCCCAAGCTTCTATAACATACTGGGTGCCTAGGGTTACAAATCATATATAGTCGGCTTATCAGCAGTGGGGATAGAGTCCTCCGCAACTCTGGTAGCTTCGTGTTGTATGCCGAGTCTTCCACATGGGTCTTCGTATAACGCATCTCGATCCAACCTATATGTGGCGTGGGATGGAACCGACCCTTGAGTCTTCATGTTGATCCACCACAACTAGAAATGATGTGCCCACCACACCACAAACGCAAACAGCCACTAAGAAAATAAGCATATACAATAGTACAACGGTATCTAGCTCACGATACGTCTCCATATTTTGTTGATGACACTGACGGACTTTGCATTTGATGCGTGCTCCGTATTTTGTTGACGACACTTTCGGTCATTGTATTTGAAGCGAAAGAACGATATGGTCACTGGACTTCAGAATAAGCTCACACGGTCACCAGATACATTTTGTCATGCTAACCAACATGTGGTTGGATGGTTAGGAGGACAGTGGTTTCTCGAGCCCACCAAGGTTAAAGTCCCGGTGCTCACATTTATCTTGTGTTAATTTCAGTATTTTCTGGCGATGTGCGTTCAGTGGGAGGAGACGTTCCACTCGACTACGAGACACCTATGGTGACTTCATAAAATCTCAAGATCATATATGCTGGCCCACTCTCTCGAAGGTGCTCATAGGGGTAGGGTTCACATGTGTGCGCTTATAGCGGTGAGCGCTTGCGCGTATATATGAGCCCTTGCGTCTGTACCATGTTAAACAAATACATGTCATGATTATACGGTCACTGGCTCACCCGTACAACTCCGTATTTTGTTGATGACACAATCAATTGACCAGTCAAAAATTCCACGTGGCACAACTAGTGTTGCACCATCGGGGCGCGTAACCGTGGGGCCCACCTGTCACCCCGTATATGAAAGAAAGAAATGGTAGTTTGAGTCTGTACTGCATTAATAAAATAGAAGTACATTTTAGGGTGATCATACGGTCACTGGCTCACCATACAACTCTGTAATGTTTTGATAACATGATCAATTGACCAGTCAAATGGTCCATATTCAGCAGCGCACATTACAGGGCCCACCCGTCAGCGCATATATGAAGGACAGAAATGGTAATAAATTAGTGGTCGGTGGGTATTCGAAGTCGTGAGACCTCAGGTTGGCAGTCACCGACGGTTGGGGGGCGTTGATTGGGCGGTGGGGTGGGGATCGCCGGAGAAAA
>NC_041393.1:469198752-469210734 GCF_002162155.2 Triticum dicoccoides
GGGGGGGGGAGGGGTGGAGTTTGATGATAAACTGGAGGCCCTTGATTTCGTATCCAATGGCTGGAAAATCTAATGACTAGAGATGAAAAAGTCAGTCGACTGATGTGTAGCCTCACCCCGCACGTACACATGCACACACGCAAGACATGCACGCATGCAGGCGTGCAACACTGACACGTACACATAATGTACACACGCACGCATGCTGGCGTGCAACACTAACACATACACATGCACTCACGAACACACGCACGTATGCACCCATGCATGCAACACTGAAACGTACCTTTGCACGCACGCAACACTCGCACTCCTGCATGCACACAACACACGAAACAAGACACACGCTCAACCTATACGTGCATGCACCCTTTGTTAAGGACATGGATTGTTACAGGTATTAATCAATCTTATCTGTGATAAGCAGAACATTGATGTTTGCAGCGGTCTTTATGAATCACAACGTATCGAACGGGCTATCAACATAGTAGGCTTATCTACATGAAAAAGATGACTTCACACTCAATGAACAATCATCGGTTTATGAAATGCCTGCTTCTGACCGCCCTGGCCCACCAAAGGTTCCTCTATTGTGCGCTGCCTGCGTTGGGTCATTAACATGCATGCCATGTACCCAAAGAGCCTACACATCAGTGGAAGAATGGCGCGGTGTCCTAGGTCAGAGTCGAGGGCGCCACTCGCTGCACGCCCGGCTGAACACGCCTCCTTGCCGCATTCAAACGCCTCCATGAAACCCGCCCGTGTGGAAGCCGAGAAACCCACTGTGGACACACGTCCGTTCATGACCGGGCTGGCATTAATCGCAATGCCAGCCGAGCTCCTCCCGTCCGCCGTCTATTTAATCTCCTATTTAAATGAGGCCAAATACCGGCCAAGAATCGCACACCTCCGCTGCTCCCCTATCTCCTCCTTCACCATTTTGTCCACTCTTACAATGGCTTACAAAGAGTAATTATTCCGCGTCCAAGCCGGCTGGGTAGCCAGCCGCATATGAGCTATGCAGCTCACTGATCCACCTCCCTTCCCTCGCCCAACGGAGCCAGTTGCCGCCCCAAGCCGACACACGGTTCAGCAACTCGCCGCTCCAGGCCAGCTCGACGAGGAGCGGCGCACATGCATCGTTGCTGCCGTCCATGCTGCCGCCTCATACCGCGTCTCCCGTTTATGTGGCCGAGACTCCCATGCCGGCGGCCGTGCCATGCAAGAAGCAACAGAAGCCGGGTGCGCGGAGAGCGACGAATCGGTGGCCAGCGCCTCCGCATCCGCCGCCATCATCGAGGAGAGTAGAACACGGGAGGCCGCCGCCGCTTGGGTCCCATGAAGGCCACCGCGGAGGCGACGCCAGCGTACACGGAAGGTGTCTTGCCGGATCCTTTTGTTGCAAGGACCTTCGTCGACCCTGCATGGGCTCCATGGAAGAGGGGAATGTTAAGATGAACTCGAGCTGGTGCTGGCCATGGCGAAGTAGTGGCCGGTGATGAACTCGAACCGGTGCCGGCCACCATCATCTTTGGCATCAGCCAATGATATCAGTTGGGTAGTGGAGAAGCGAGCCGCCCTTTGCACTGAAGCATATACCTCCGGGGCTCCCGGCAGTCCGGTGATCGTGCTGCCAGACATGAGAAACACAAATCTATCGGCAGACGACCATTTAGGCCAGGTATTATAAGCATAATTGGTTTGCTGCCTATATTTGGCTTGCTAAATGTTGGCATTGCCAAATATTGGCAATACCAATAATTGCCAACTATTGGCAACTTTATGTGAGATAGACAATACCAACCAAGTAGTAGCTAATATTTGGCACAATGCCAAACATTGGCCTGCCAATTTTTGGCAGCAAACCAATTTATACATGTGCTGTCTAGAACTAGCACCGCGTAGTTCCTTTGAATGTAATGAAATCCGTCATGTTTGTATGAAAATCCGGTATTTTATATGATTTCCGTTGTTGTTTATATGAAATATCAGTTTGTCTATGTGTTTGCATGAATTTCGTCCGGTTGGTTGAGTTGCTGTCATAATGTGTGCGGCTACGGTTGGATGGCGTAATTTGCGGGTCGCCGGTCGGTCTGCAGGTGCCTCGGGAGGCGTTGTGGGACAAAAAACATAGCTCGTGCGAGCTCGTCTCCAACGTGCGCGCTGGAGGATGCATGACAACATGAGCACCCGAGGCATTCCTCGTTCATTGGTGGCAAAGGCACCAGTGGACATTTTGGCTACCCCGGGAAAGATCCAAGCAGCCCCTCCCAACAGATTCAAATCCCTCGTTCACCGTGGAATTTTACCATGTGTTGTTTTCATGGACTAGCAAGATGCCCATGCATTGCATGGAACGTCAAGATGCATGTTTTTACAAACTCCCGCATGCATGCAAGGGATAATTAATGTCCTCCTTTGCTAGTACCACGAGGCAAACACCATTAACATTGCATTGATTAGTGTTAGTGGCCTTGTATATCTGCAAATTGTAATTTTGATAGTGGCCCCTTGTATATAAAAATGGAGGGAGAAAGATGAGATATAAGGTGAGGAGGAGTGGGGCGTGGTAGTGACTGGTGGTCGGACTGGGTAGAGGCATGGGGATGGACGGCACATTATGTCTAGGTTTGTATCTCTCTCACACACACCCACGTAGGTGGGGGACATGCACGAAGAGAAGAGGTGCACGCACGGTGCACGTACTCCCGTCTCTTTCCCAACCACACCCGTGCGGGTACACGGTGGAGCTCATTTCTATATGAAAAGGCAGCCCACGTGGTAATTTGACACGTGTACTGGTTTTCCACTTGGTGGAGGGAGGACCGTCTGCCACGGGTGAACAAACAATGACGTGTTATGTTAAAAAAGAGGCAAACCATGTGGGGCCTGCCTTAGAGGCAAGGCTCTATACACTGGAGTACTTTTGATGTGTCCCGTCAACTCGCAGAACGAGGAGAAGCTTGCTTAGTACGCCGTCTCCCCCGCCCACGGGCGCGGTGGCTCACAAATAGTAATCGAGACAAAAGTTACTACTCCCTCCTTTCCAGTTTATGGCTCAATTTCAAAATCTCTCCAACCAAGGTAGACGGTGAGTGGTCGAATTAATTTCGTAGTTTGCACAAGTAATTAGTACCCTCGTTTTTCTCAAGAAGTTATGTTTACCGAGGCATTAATTAGAACGAATGCATGAATGACCACTAAATTTCCATGAACTTCTACATGCATTGGTTAGTTTCCTCTTGACACTGCTTGCATCGGGTGATCTAACGCACCTCGAAATCCAACATGTAATGGTACTACTACTAGTAGTAGAATTGAGACTTATCAAACGGAAAAACGAATGTTTTTTAGATAAGCCCTATAAACTCTAGTGGGTACGTACTCCGTAAAAACAGATTTTTCCAAAACTAAGTCGCTCCCTTTCATGAATTCTATAGTATAATCCTCCGTCGACGCTCCCTTTCATGAATTCTATACTTCCTGTCGCCGACATGTGGACATATAGCAACCGGGTCGACGTGTCAAGCACCAAATAACAGTGCAGAACAGCAGGGGGGACGCAACCAACTCGTACCGGCCCAGTAGTAGTAATGAGCAATGAGACGTCAAATCACAATGTTGCACCTTCCCAGACGGACGTAGCAACCATTATTTCACACTTCGGTTCGCCATCATCTCAAACCACATAGTATTGCTTCTGCCTCAAGAGGGACACGTGCATCGCCTTAGTACATCATGACACGTGGGACCGCATGACAGGCCATGCTCCCCCGCCAATCGCTCGGTAAAATCACCTCATTTTTACAATACTTCCTCCGTATCGGTTTACTACATGACATGCACGTCGTTCTAGGTTGAGAATTTAACTGGCTATATATGTGATGAACAATACTCTAGCCTTTTAAAAAATGTATACTTTTGTACAGTAGTAGTATCGATGGATTGCGCCATGGAGCAAAAATTGAAATTAAAAAAAAGGTGGTACATATAGAGAGCGCTCGTCGCCAAATTATGCATATAGTACTATTAAAAAAGCTAGTACATGCTTAATTGGGGTGCTAAATTCTATTAAAGAAATACTAGTAGTATGTAGTACATACTGAAGAGTTAAAGTAACAAGAAGAAACATAACATAGTTCTGTTGGGGGCTCAGCACAAAACACCCCTCAAATTAAACTAAGCACACCTGAAATTAAACTATGCAACTAATCCGGTAGACACTACATTAGAACCACCATGAGCAACGATACTGAGGCCTTACTCACTCGGAGTCCTCGTCCACGTCCTTTACTTCGTCCTTGTCCCTCTTCCTCTTGGCCGATACTTCTTTGCTTGAACCGCACACTTGGCTCTTGCTCTTCATCCAACCCTTGTAGATATTGAAATAAGGTAGCCATCCATTGCAGCGTAGTGGATGTGGTCTATATCTAGTATATTCCGCTGCCATGCATAACGATGAAACGTGTATGGAGGTTTCTCCAGTTTACTGTATGAAGGATGAACCATGGCTCCTGCTAGGGTCAGCATTGAAGGCTGACGAGAGGACACCAGCCAATTCTTATGGAGGTCGAAGGGGTTGCCTACAACGAGGCCTATCCGACCCATGACTTCTTTGTCGTTCCCAAAGTCTACAGTAACGAATTTTACTAGGTTGCTCTTGAGGAAGTCCTTAAAATCCAGGCATTCAACATCGGCATGGCATATGTGGTAGACCAAGCATAAGTCATGCACGCAAACCTGGATCACGGTGGGCTTCTTCCTCTCTTCGTCCTTTAGATCCTTCTCTCGTCCTAGGACTGTGATGTACTCAACATATAGCCCAGTGACCCACTCATCATCTGAGTTTTCAAACATGTGTTTGAAGCGAGAAAGGCATCCTTTCACCGTCGTGGAAGAACGGGTGTAGATGACGTCGAACTCATCGCCGGTGATGGTTCTAACCTTGTACTCACCGTCGATCATGGAGATTTGGGACGCCATGGATTTGGGAGGAGGGTTAGGATTAGTGGAACTGTCGTAATGTGAAAGGACGGGACGACTAGGAGCGAACCACCGTAGTATTAAAGGACGTGCGGGGACGAGTAGGAGCGAACTGCCATCGTGCGAACGGCAGGGTAGTGGCTTTCCATTCTCCCATGATATGGGCTTCCGAGAGCCCTTGGATGTGAGATCGAACGGTTGCATGGCATGATTCTAGACCTATGGGTGAATATCCTATCCTGGAGGGTTATTCTGCAAATTTTCAGTAACTTAGCATGCGACCGTTTGATCTCAGATCCAAGGGCTGCCAGGAGCCCATATCATGGTCACGCCTACCACGACCGTCGCGTCGCTCGCGCGGTCGCGCCCTTGGAGATTTAACATGGTGTATTAGGCTATCTGATGTTGGCATGTCATACATAGTCATCACTTAGTCACTCATACTACAACAAGGTTAGCTATAAGGTTGGCTATAAGTGTATTTTTTACTTCTCTCTATCTCTTTCTTCGTACTCCCTCCGTCCCATAATATAAGAACGTTTTTGACACTAGTGTAGTGCCAAAAATGTTCTTATATTATGGGACACAAGGAGTACTAGTATTTATTGCATTTGCCAAGGAGTGACCTCTTCCAATGAAATTGTGTGCTTATTATTTTTTTTGTTTCTAAGTTTGCTTCATTTAATTAGGTATAGACTCAAAATTGTCTTTTCACCAAGGTACACGCGCTTAGCACTGTTTCTTCCTTAGGTCACCAAACTAGTCTCTCTCTTCTTGATTAACTTGCCACATCAGACTTTATGCCTATGTGGCAAGCTTGGCACCTGTAGGAGCAAGTAAGTACAATAGTGCACTTTACATGGCATTTTTGCATATGTGGAGGAAAGAGAGGCAAGGAAAAAATGGAGAAGTGGGCTCTCATGTAAGAGACAGCCTCTACTACATGGTGGAGCATTGGGAGAGGCACATGTATGGAGGTGGTCAGGAATCAGGAGACTCATGCCGGTCGTAGCACCGCAGTTGAAATGATAATGGCAAGTCAAATCACGGGGCCCCACCTGTCCAGCAGTAACTCGTTGTCAAATCACACAGCCCTACATTTGCTGCAGCCTACTCCCTCGTTTTCTCGCGTCTCTGTCGAACCGACTAGGCGGAACTGCCCCGCCTACTACGCAGGAAAAGCCCCGCCCTTGACTTTTAAATACAACTACATCCGCTTAAGAATCCAATGATATACTTTTTGTGACATAGTAACTCATATTTAGTTAGTCAAATGGATGACTTAGAACTACGTGCATGCCCTATAAACCGAGACGCCTAAAAATAAGAAACCGAGACGGAGAGGGTAGTTCAGCACGTATCTTTTTAGATCAATATAGTCAGGATTCACCAAGGAGCAAAACCAAGTGGTAGGTTGCTCCTGTCGTGTTGGCATAGCAACTCAAGCAGGGTCAGTCCGCACACGAAATGGCGACACACTTAACAAGACCCCTTTGGCCTACATGTGGCTCATCCACCGTCTTGTTCCACGTGCGATGCACCAAATTACAGTTTGGAGCAGCGGTTGGAATTGGAGGCACCCCGGTCGTAGTGCCACAGTAGTAGAACATGAGCGATGAGGGGTAAAATCACAAAGCCCCACCTTTCCCGCATTAAGTTGGACGGACGAGGCAACCATCATTTCACTCTAGTGTGCAAGAGCATAAAGAAAATAGAAAACAATGATGCGTGCGGCAGCTACCAAGGGCACCCTAGGGTAGGGGTCTGCACTACAGATCCTTTTTTTAAAGCGCCTCCACTACAAATCGGCTTCTCCCTCGTCCTCTTGAAGAAAACTGATGATGAGTGCGGCTGTAGGGTTTGTAGGAGTACTATGGCGTGCGAGGCCACGTCATAGTAAACGGGTTCGAGTCGACACCTTAAATATGTGTGGGCCGCTTGGTTTTGCGGGAACGAGGCAACATTTTGGGTTCAGGGACCAGTGGAGATATAGTACGTACAAAAAATTGTGGACGTAGGTTCGACCGAAAGGCAATGATGCATGGGCCCTGCATTTTGATATACCAGGGGCCGCGTGAAATTTGCTACTCTACTCAAAACTATTAAGGTACACATGCATTGAACGCATGAGATTTTGAAACCAAATTATGAATAAATACACACTATAGCATGTAAAGCTTTGAGTCATATATGCATGATGTAGATGTTCATTTAGTCCTTATAGTTCATCTCATTCAAAATCAATTAGTTTTATAAAAATGTTAAGATTCATGGGGTTGTTCATTGTAAAGCATAAAGTAAAAAACAAATAATGGTAATTCATTTAGAAAAAATAATCAATTATGATACAGAAGATTCTAGAACAAAGGAGAAGTGCTTGTGTTTTGAGGTTTGTGCATTATGCTTAAGTTCAACCATGGAGTCTTCTAATTGTACATGTGGCAGATCTGGTGGAATGTTGATGATATCCAACGGCCAGTAGTGCTCGGATTTTCTATCTCTACACTGTCGGATTAGCTTCATCCAGCGACCATCTTTCAAAGTTATTGGCACACTATATAGTTCTTGTGCCATAATTGCATGTTTTGGAAAAAAGCTACTAGTGGGTAGTACTATCTATTTATGAATAGAAGATGTATACATGGAAGTTGTAGGGAAATAGATGACATGGAGCATCTCAATTCCTATGAGTAGGGATTGGAAAAGAGATGTCATTTGGTTCACATCATAGGAACTTTTCTATTGAATCTAGAGATGACATGTATCTCAATTCCTATGAGGAGGGATTAGAAAAGAGATGTAATTTGGTTCATATCATAGGAACTTTTCTATTGAATATACGCTAATGTTTATTTTCCTTTGAAATTAAGGGAGTATAGGAATCCATTCATATGAACCAAGTGGCTCTAAAGCTATAGAAATGATATCATGTTTATTTCCTTTGAAATGTGGAGTATATGAATCTATTCCTATGAACCAATTGGCTCTAAAGGAAAAAATCCTATAAAAATCATATCATATAGAGTTCCTATGATATTCCTTGACACCAAAGGATGGTTGAAATTGATGCGGGTGATACGATGGTCTTTATTTGTAGACTCCTCCCCCATATTTATAGTTACCTCTCGTGGAAGATATATACAGGGTATTCTACATGTGCAATTTGGTACACGAAAACTCGGTAAAAGTTTGCGAGGTTCAAATTTTCAATAAAGCTATGTGCACTGCATTTCAGAACAGAGGGAGCATACGGCAGTTGCTAACACTCACGTGGAAGATTTATGTGTAGGAGGAGTGGCTGTTCTGTTAAATGACATGGCAAAACTGACACTGTCGGATGCCGATCTAACGGTTCTTACGGCGTTCGTCGGGAAAAGGCTTGTGGCGAACCTTTGTCGGATAATGATTTACGGACACATGCATTGCATTGATACGTGCCCCCCTCTCTCTCTCACGCACACACACCCTCACGAGTCACGACTCTCCCGAGTCCTCTCACAAACTCGCACATCACACCCACCGTCTATATGCAGGTAGACGTCATGCACATATGTGCTCTTCACACCCTACCCTCAGAACTTCTAAAAAACAAAAGACGTCGCACACATTTTATTTTAGCTCACACGTCACACACTTATACTATTACTCTTGTGGCGAACGTTCTTTGGGCATAGTATATTACTCTCACAAAGAGAAGCGGTGCACGCACGCACTAGTTCTCTCACACCCACTCGCGGGTACGCGTAGGAGCGCATTTTTTGAAGCTGGTACAACAAAATCACTCCACTATATATATATATATATATAAGCAGGAGCCTTAGCGCTTGCTTTACTAGGGTTCCTCTCATTCACTCTCTCATGCTCTCCAGATCTAAGCAAGACATAAGTGGCCACACTCTCTCTCAGCTCACGGCTGGTCACAAATCCGGCTGGACAACCTCGACCGGGGCAGGGGTGTAGGTGCATCATTCACGCTGCCGTCGGCGGCGAGGGGGGAGACCAACGGCTGCGCGCGTGTCCCGATCGGTGGCCGTGCTGTTCTCTCCAAGAGAGTGCCGGCTCGGGAGGGCCTCCGACCCCTTCTTCCTCCTTGCGATATTGTGGCCAAGATGCGGCCTCCCGACGCCATCTTTGCCACATACCGACGACCCTCAGGTATATATTCCTTCGAAACGGAACACCTGCCTTGCTCTACTGCCCCAGCTCCCTTCATGTGGATCTTTTTCTACTTCCGTCCACTGTTCCAAAGCCACCTAGACTTTTACTATTATTAGAGGTAAAGCTAGTTCATACAGTCGACTCTAAGAGTAGGTTCAAACAGGGAAGAAAGTGGGAAAGTTGTAGCATGAATCTAGGACTTGGGTCTAAAAGGAAACGGGGGAAAGTAGTAGATACTAGCTACCCAACCAGTCTCTTGGTTGAAAAGATGAAGAAAGCATGGTGGATGGCGAAGGGTGGGGGGAAGTGGACCTATCTCTTAGTTGAGAAAGGAAAGAAAGTGACGGGTGTTAGGGGACAACGCAAATGATAATGAGCAGGTCTAGATTTCCTGTGCTCACATAGGAAAATGTCACCGAGGAGATAAAAAATGGGTCAAATGCAGACATGCTGCCTGAGTGTTTGCCGCTCTCGGCAGCCACATCTGCCTCACCACTTTATGCCCCTGTTGTCCCTACTCCCATATCGCTATCGTTAATGTAAAATCACATGAAGCATTAAGCAATGCCACCTAATGTCACTATAAGTAATGGTCTAGTGCCATCGATAAATTGAAGCAATGCCACCACCATTTTATGAAGTGCTTTCGTCTTGCTTTATTTCCCATGAATTGTGTTTTTGCAGTTAAACTTGAATCTCACACCGCTAACATTGCTTCATCCCAGTGGAACTGCACAAATTTGATTGCACATTTACTGACCATATGCTACTCTCATGACAGTAATACTAATGCTATTGTTCTGCATGTTAATCTAGTGGCATTGTTGATGTGATGTGATGCTACTTACTTAAGGACTCTTCATACTATCAATCTAGTGCCAGTTATAACACAATAGATGCTTCTATTAATCATACGCCACTGTAAATATCTGTCACTATTTAAATAACCATATTTCGTATTTGCGCAAACAGGGATGTCTGTCTCCATATTGTTTCGAGATGTCTGTCTCCGTATCGTTTCTATTCGTGCAATCAAAAGCACACACCTCAGTTTTAGTACAACTGCACAAAATGACACGGCTATCCCTTGTTGCCGTCATCTGACCTCCAGTCTTCAAGGTATTCCTCCATTGGTAGTAACTAAGGTAGAATGACCAACACAATCTAAAAGAAGCTGATTCGTATGTTTTACTTCCTGATTGCAGTGCATGGACGAGCGAAAAAACTGCATCCTAGTCCGGAATGCACTTTCTACCAGTTCATCCATGGACCAAGGACTAGCTGGCACGACTGCACGGCGGTTTTTTGGACAGGTGCGCAGACAAGAGGCATTGTGGTCTGCTTATTTCTGCAAATAGCGATGCTTAAATTTATTGGAATGCACAAGAATTTCACCTGCTCAGTACACTACATGGTTCAGTTCAGCATTCCAGCTAAGACCACAATTATAATTAGTTATTCTGGAATGAGAGAACCTAACCCTGGATGGTGGCAACAAGAAAAAACCAGAGTGAACTCCAGGAAATTTAAGCCTGCCGGGAGGCCCTTTGCTCAGAGAAGCCTTACTTGTTTTTTTCCTGATTTTGTAAACCTTCTCACAACTTTGTATTTTGCTGTGAACTAGTATATGTTTGTTATGTTCTACGAATCATTGAGATGTATAAAATTGCTTAACTTATGCTTTTCAAGTTTTTTATGAAGACGAGTTTAATGTGAGTGTTCCACATGAGCGCTGGACTAGCGTGTGAACATTTGGAATTTACATTGTGGCCTTAGTTAACTGCATGAACCACTGTAACAAGATACATAGTTGTTTATATGTCAGACAACAGATTGTTGATTGTTAGCTGGTCGACAGCCTAGTGTTGAAGCGAGCTGAGCCAATGTGCCATGTTTTGCACAACTGCTTACAAGTGGGGTAGCACCCACAATGTTTATAAGTACTTATGTATACGTCGGTGCACAGTTCTCGGACGAGTGCTCTATTTTATCAAAACACACACTGCTCGTATGATAAACCGTGACAACTTATGTCTTACCATGCCATATTCATGAAAAAACTAGCGAGGACGCATCTATTTCGGCAACAATTACGATGGTTCTCACATGATTCACGGGCACACAAAAGTAGCAACAGTTCCCATAGACGGATTCAAACAGAGTACAAGCCACAGAGGGGTCGATAACTTGCAAGGTTCGGATAATTATACACAATCCAAACTACTATTAAACACTAGTTGGGGCAAACATTTCATGCCTCGATCTAATTTGTGCTGAACACAAGACGGACCTTGCCATGAACATCATCGAGGACGTCCCGTAGCAGCTCAATCCTGTGAACCTTCATGAATACAACCTTGTGGCCTTGCCACTGATAAACTTGTTTGTGGAGGCATGCCACGTCATCTTCCTGCGTAAGCTTGACAAGAACATTAGGCCTCACAAACGAAGGAGTAGCTTTGAACTTCTTGTGCTTCAGTACACCCTGGACAACACGCCTGACAACAGTGAGGCTGGAATACAACTCTTCATTGGTATAACTTCAAATGGCTTCCAGGATCCAACAGCCTAAGAACTCTGTTTTCCCAGTTCATATATTCAGGTCATCCGCCTCATAGCGAGTGACATGTACAACCACACAATCCTTGTCTGCATCAGGGCTCTAATTGAAACAGAAACAAATTCTGAATTACTTTTCAGTATAAGAAACACAAGTTATTTAAACTACTATGTATAGCATGGCATCAAAGCTAATAAAATTTTGCATTATTAATCACCACATACTTATATGAAAAACCACAATCGAGATCGGCAAAGAAAAAAATCACCTTGGGCAGCTCG
>NC_041393.1:469210854-469211710 GCF_002162155.2 Triticum dicoccoides
ATCCTCGAAGGGGGAAAACTGCTCCTACAGTGCCACGGGGGCTGTAACCTCAAACGGGTTGTTGACCATCTCAGTAGTGGTCGTGAGTGTACCTGGGGTCGGCTCGGTGGCTGCCTCCATCTTCTTGGAGCTCTCCGTCTTGTGGGGATCAGCCTCCCGCGTCTGCTCCAATATCGGCAGATCTTTGCCTGGTTCTCCTTGGTCCATCATGAAACTGACGAATACTAGGAGACCATTGAAAGGAAAACACAATCACAATGACAATGAAACAAAAAAGAGAGTGAGGATCGGTTACTGCTTTGCAAAAGTTCTTTTTTTTTCTTTGAACGAAAATATACCATCATCATGGATCTGCTTACCTTCCCTTCGTTGAGAGAGAAGAATAGTGACAGATGCGAGTGTTGCCTTTCTTGAAGACGGTGAGGGAGAAGGGGGATTCAGCAAAGAGTGAAATGATGGTTGCTTCGTCCGTCAAACTTAGACTGCGGGGAGGTGGGTTTTGTAATACGACGGCTCGTTACTGCCGTGCTACGACCAGGGTGACTCTCCGCCTGCATACTGCCTTCTAATTTGGTGGATGGCATTTCGGCTCGTGCGCTGCATGGCCTGCATGTCGGTGAACAAAAGTATAACGACATTCAGTAGAGGGAGACGTTTCAATGACCTAGGAGGAGCCAGAAGCGGTAGAGTGTCTCCACTGTACTAGTAGTAATTGTTTTTCTGGGTAGCTGTAGAGTGTCTCCACTGTACTAGTAGTAATTGTTTCTCTGGGCCCAAGACAAAACAGCCCATCCACACTAGTAAATAGTAAAATCAATTCAAAAGCCCATATATTTACTGAATGAGAGGCGCTACC
>NC_041393.1:469211720-469223085 GCF_002162155.2 Triticum dicoccoides
CCCACCAACCTCACGTCAGCTCCCTCCACTCGTACCCCCAAATTCCTCACCTCACTCCTAAAGAAAACCCCATCTCCCCTTCTTCCTCACTCCTACAGAAACCCCCAGCTCCCCTTCTTCTTCACTCGCACTACAACTAGGCTCGTCATTTGTTACTCTGCTCAAATCTGTGAGCGCGACGCGACGCCCTCGAGGAAAATGGAGTCGGCTGACCCCCGCGCCAAGAAGATGAGGCTCCCGCCAGCGGCGATGCCTGTTGTAGATCCCGCACCTGGCAGCGTAGGGAGAAGCAGTGACCCCGCCCCCACCGGATCACAGGAACCCGTAGAATCTCGGGTGGACCGCATCAGTGATCTCTCGGACGCCGTCCTTGGGGAGATCATGTCGGTTCTCCCCACCAAGGATTGCTGCCGCACCCAAGTCCTCTCAATTCGGTGGCGCCCTCTATGGCGCACCATGCCCCTTAATCTCGACTGTCGTCAGCTATCTCTCTTCAATGATTTTGAAATCCCAGAGCCATCATCTCCTCCCACCAGGGCTCCGTTCAAAGCCTCTGCATCCCGTCATGCTACCTGAGCAAGCATACCATGCCCTGCATGGTGGATGCCTAGCTGAAATCCGCTGCTTGAGTTCTACTATTCCCCTGGAAATCACATACCACATACCGAACGCCATGAACGTGTGCCCTCAGCACCGATATCCATCTCGCGGTTTTCCTCCTCTCTCCACAACGCCACCTTTGCGCTGTGTTACCTACCAGACAATCTGGTACTAAACCTTCGACTCCCATTTCTCAAGAAACTTTCACTTGTGCGGGTTCGTATATCGAAAGCCTCATTGCATAGCATCATCCACTCTAGTTGCCCTTGCCTGGAGTTCTTGGTGCTTGTTTTCACAGTTAGAATCGGTTGTCTCCAAATAAAGTCGCCTAACTGTAACGCCCCGGATTCGATGCGCCAGGTGTCTGCCAGTTATTCGCTGTCATTGCCATGTCATTTGCTTGCGTGTTGCATTTTATCATGTCATCATGTGCATTGCATTGCACACGTGTTCGTCTCATGCATCCGAGCATTTTCCCCGTTGTCCGTTTTGTGATCCGACACTCCTATGTCCTCCGGCGTTCCCCTTTTGTCTCTTGTTGCGAGCGGGTGTTAAACATTCTCGAAATGGAACGAGGTTTGCCAAGCAGCCTTGGTACACCACCGGTAGACCGCCTGTCAAGTTTCGTGCCATTTGGAGTCCGTTTGATACTCCAACGGTTAACTGCGTAGCCCGAAACCCCTCTCTCTTTGCAGCCCAGCCCCTATTCACCACAACCCATGAGCCCATCCAAATCCCCTCCATGCTCTCCGCCATTCGATCACGATTTGGACACTCCTACCTCCTCCTACCTATAAATGTGTCTTCCCCCGTCCAAATCTGGGTCCAAACCCTAGCCCCCTTCTCCTCGCGCCGCCCGACGAAATCGCCGCCGCCGGACGTGTCCGCCGGACACGTCACCTCAACCAACCACAGACCACCACGTCACCCCCGCCGCCTCCTGGACCAATCTCCGCCCGCCACCTCACCCGCGCCTGGCACCCACTTCGCCGCGGCCCGCGGAGCCCATCGCGGGCCTGCGCAGGCCCGCCCCCGCCGCCGGCTGGCCCGCTCCAGCCCCGGTTCCCTCCGCCGCCCGACCCCTCATCGTCCCCGCTGCCAAGTCACCGGCGCCGCCCTTCACTACCCTCCGCCGGCATCCCCGTTGCCCGGCGCCGCAGTTCATCACCGGACTCCGTCGTCCCCGCCACCGTGACGCGCCTCGCCGACCCCTCCGCTGCTGCCCGTCGCCTCCTCGCCGGCTCCCCTGCGCCGCCATGCTTCCTCGCTGCCGGATCCGACCAGAACGGGTCTAGAGCGCCCGGATCCGGCGCCCTGCAGCCTCCCCGCCGGCCCCGCGCCCTCGCCGATGTCGCCGCCGCCCCTGCCTCCCAGGTCCCGAGCGGGATCGAGGGAGACGACGGTGACTGCCTCCCGCTCCTCCCCGCGTGGGCCTCGCAGTCGACCCGACCCGATATGCCTCCTCCCCCCTCGTCCTGGCCCAGGGCCCATGGTGAGCAAGCCCTCCATTCCTCGCCCGAGCACATTTTTGCTATATCCCGCTCATCTGTTTTTTTACTGAAATCGGCTAAGTCCCTAAATAGTTGCATTCTGGCGCATATTTCGACCTGCTATAACTTAATGTGTGTTGCTTCGTTTACTGCGTGTAATATGTCAAAATGTTCACCATGAGATTCTCTTCATTTCATTCCATTGTGCCATGCTTGTTTGAGGTCACCTTGATGCCCTAATCATCATTGCAAGAGTGCTATATGATGTTAACTGTTGTTTGTTAATAGAACTTGATGTTTTGTCATTTTTGTTGCATTTTGTGTGTGCATCCTATGAGCATGAGCTCTACATGTGTTTTGAACTAGATAGAGCCATATTTACAGGGGTGAAATCCATGTATTTTTGTGAGTCTTGTAGTGAGTGCATCAAGCTTGTGAAGTATGGTACTTGCTGTTGCTGTTTTGCTAGTCTGAATCTACTATATCATGATGCTATGTAAACCTGCTGCTACAAGTCATTTTATGCATAATCTGGAGATGTTCACTAAGGATGTTTTATTATAAATGTCATGCCCTATCCATCCATGACCCTGGTTTCATTTATAGCTTGCTTTAGCTTGTTGTAAGCTTGCTCCCAAATTGCTAAATAATGTTGCTGTCAACCTGTTAACATTAAGTTCAGTTTTGCCATGCGCTTTGCTAGTGATCCATGCACCCTATGGACTTGTTCTTGCCATTCTTAGCTTCATAAATATGCCAGCTTACTGTTGGTTACCTTTACATGCCATGTAATGCTCCGTGGTGAGTGGTACAAGCTCACCAACATGCCTACTTATTGTTGCTCCTGCCATGTATGAATCTGTCATATCACTTGCCATGTTTACATGGGTGCCATCATATCTTATGATCCTTTTTGGCTCATGGTCAGCAAATGACTTTTGTTCTATGCATTTAGTAGTATCATGCCATGCCTTAAGTTTCTATGATATGTTCCTGTAGCATGTTGTTTGAAAGCTCTAAACATTGAAACCTGATGTTATTTCTGCTAAGTCTGAAACTGTTATTATATGCAATCTTTCCATGTCCTTTTGAGCATGTTCTATTGATTTCTGGAGATATCTCAGTGTTCATGTTTTGTCATGCATTACTTGTACATCATGCCCATGCCTTTTGTTTTCATATTGTGGTACTGTAGCATATTGTTTTGATACTTTCTAGATGTCTAGTTGCTGTTTTGGACAGCTTGTCCTTTAAACTTGTATAGAGTGTTATGTGTTGAACCGTTGCTCCGTTTTGAGTGTGCTCTATATGAAACTTGCTTGATATTGCATGTAGTTTCATATTATCATGTTGCATCCATGTTTTGAGGTGTTTGCTTGATGTTTGGATGCATTTAGCATCAATGCCATGTTTTACTTGTTTTGCTCATATCTTCTAGGCCGTAGCTCCGAATTAAATGAACTTTATATGTAACTTGACTAGAATCTCGTGTAGATCATCTTGGTGCATCTTAACTTGCTGTTTAACAACTTGAACATAAGGTTTATTCAGATCTGGACCAATTTCGAAACTTGCATATGAGGACTTACCGGAATTGTTATATGTTGTTTCCGGCCTCATTTAAACTTGTTTTGATGTGTTGTTCTTGTTTGCATCATCTCTTGCCATGAATAGCTTCATGTAGCCTTGTCTTGCATCATACTTGGTTGAGCATCATGTCTTGTCTATGTGTGGTGTGTTTATCATGTTGTGTGCTTCTTCTCGATAGTTCCCGTTTCGTTGCGATCGTGAGGATTCATTCGTCTACGCTTGGTTCGTCTTCGTGGCTTCATCTTCTTCCTTACGGGATTTCATGCAACATGACCGTCACCTTGGATCTCATTACTATTATTGCTATGCTAGTTTCTTCGTTCTATCACTTTGCTGCGCTACCTATCACTTGTTCTTCAAGCCTCCCCAAATTGCCATGTCAGCCTCTAACCTTTTCACCTTTCCTAACAAACCGTTGCTTGGCTATGTTACCACTTTTGCTTAGCCCCTCTTATAGCGTTGCTAGTTGCAGGTGAAGTTGAAGATTGCTCCATGTTGCATTATGTTTATGTTGGGATATCACAATATCTCTTATATTATTAATGCATCTATATACTTGGTAAAGGGTGGAAGGCTCGGCCTTATGCCTGGTGTTTTGTTCCACTCTTGCCGCCATAGTTTCCGTCATATCGGTATTATGTTCCCGGATTTTGCATCCCTAACGCAGTTGGGTGATTTATGGGACCCCCTTGGCAGTTCGCTTTGAATATAACTCCTCCAGCAAGGCCCAACCTTGGTTTTACCATTTGCCTCACCACCACCTATTTTTCCCTTGGGAGTAATTAACCCAAGGGTCATCTTTATTTTAACACCCCCCCGGGCTAGTGCTTCTCTAAGTGCTGGTCCGAACCAGAGCCCTTTGCCGCGCCCCCTTAGGGAAACTTGAGGTCTGGTTTTAGTTGTACGGATTGCTCATCCGGTGTTGCCCTGAGAACGAGATATGTGCAGCTCCTATCGGGATTGTCGGCGCATCGAGCGGCTTTGCTGTTTTTGTTTTACCATTGTCGAAATGTCTTGTAACCGGGATTCCGAGACTGATCGGGTCTTCCTGGGAGAAGGAATATCCTTCGTTGATTGCGAGAGCTTATCATGGGCTAAGTTGGGACGCCCCTGTAGGGTATTATCTTTCGAAAGCCGTGCCCGCGGTTATGTGGCAGATGGGAATTTGTTAATGTCCGGATGTAGATAACTTGACACCAGATACGAATTAAAACACATCAACCGCGTGTGTAGCCGTGATGGTCTCTTTTCGGCGGAGTCCGGGAAGTGAACACGGTTTTTGGGTTATGTTTGATGTAAGTAGGAGTTCAAGATCACATCTTGATCATTGCTAGCTTCATGACCGTTCCGTTTGCTCTCTTCTCGCTCTTATTTGCGTATGTTAGCCACCATATATGCTTAGTCGCTGCTGCAACCTCACCACCTTACCCCTTCCTTCCCATTAAGCTTTGCTAGTCTTGATACCCATGGTAATGGGATTGCTGAGTCCTCGTGGCTCACAGATTACTACAACAACAGTTGCAGGTACAGGTTATGCGATGATCTTGACGCGAGAATGATGTTTATTTGTTTTGGAGTTCTTCTTCTGCTTCTTCTTCGATCAGGGGATAGGTTCCAGGTCGGCAGCCTGGTCTAGTAGGGTGGATGTCATTTGAGCTTCTGTTTGTGTTTCATCCGTAGTCAGATGTTGATCTTATGTATGATGATGTTGTATTCATGTGGCATTGTATGCCTCTTGTATGTAACCCCATCTATTATGTAATGTTGATGTAATGATATCCACCTTGCAAAAGCGTTTCAATATGTGGTTCTATCCTTGGTGGGACCTTCGAGTCTCTTTGGGATAGTATCGCATATTGGGCGTGACACTAACCTTGTAAGAATTGGAATTTCTTTTGATGGAAGGCAGCTCATCATCCAAGATGCCCCTTCACTTCAAAGGTTGATCATTGATTCTAGTTATTCACCGTTGCAAATAACCGTCCTCTCTGCGCCTAAACTGGAGACCTTGGGTGTAATACATGATCTTTGTGCTCATTTCAATATGGTGTTTGGCTCCATAGTTCTTCAGGTACTTTATATTGTCATCTACACTTGTAACCATAAGCTGCATTTTAAATTTCTGCGCATAAGTTATATATCATCTTGGAGTACACATTTTGTACTAATATTATGTTCTATGCTCAATGAAGAGTTTCTCCATGGATGGCCTATCAATGGTGCTGGATTCTGTCAAGATCTTATATATCCAAATGAATAGTTTTGATATGAACAAGATTATTGGCTTGCTACAATGCTTTCCATGTTTGGAGAAGTTGTATATAAAGGTGATAATTTCACGCACATTGGAAGCCCGTATATAGTGTACTAGAATTAACCGTTCAGCTGTTGCTCTTTCGATACTCTTTTTTTAGACCTTAACTGTTTTCAATCTTCATGTCTATTTAGGCAACAGTACAGGGTAAGAAAGTTATAACCAATCGGTGGATTCGTAAGCATCGGGATTTTCTCACTTCTCATGAGATTCGATTGAAGACAATAACGCTAGAACGATATGTAGCCAACCGTGCAAACACTAGATTTGTCACATTCTTCCTACTGAATGCGAGGTTACTATTGTCCATCAGGCTTAAGTTTATCAGCAGCATGGTTTTGACGGATGGGTATGTCGAAGAGCAAAAAAAGGAGTTTCAGGTGGGCAAAAGAGCTTCTGAATGTGTCGGGCTTCTATTTACAACATATTGTGGTCATAATCTAGTAAATTTTACGACCCAAGATGTTCATTGTATGGACCTGACCGATCCATTTGACTGTGACTGCCGAAAATAGTGTTGGAGTTAGATGTTGTTGCCCTTTTCAACCTGGGTTTTTTTGTAAACCTGATGAACAATTAACCCTCGTGCTTTTGTACAGTTTGTAAGATGGAGTTAGATGTTCCTGCCCTTTTCAACTCGGCTATGACTGTCATATTTCCTTTGAAACAAGGCAAATGGCTTGCCATTCGTTTAATTTAGAGTGAAATATCGTAACAAATCCCAACCAAGGGAAATAACATCACTCTCGCCGGCTGCTTGAGCTCACTGTGCATTACAAAAGCCAAGTGATTAGCCCCCACAAGCACCCACAAACTTATTTCACACTAGCACATCAAATGGGCTGTAAATTTTCATAGGAAAGGCTGCATGACTGTGATAGATTTGAATTCTGACATTTGGGACCCGCGAGGAAATAGCCTATCCAAGGTGGTGTCGACTTACTAGCCAGTCAACAAATGATTCTGCCTACCAGCCGTTGGATTGACATCCAACATCTGTCGTGTATCTTCTATCTCTTGTCTTCTTCTTCCTCCAACCGCCCAAACCAAACCACCCCGTCAGCTCCGCCTGCTCCCGCCTCCCATGGCTGGCTGTGCCTCCGCCGCCCTACCGTATGTACCCTCCAATGTTGGCCAGTCCCTCCCTCTATTCCCCCACACGTCATGTTATTCTCCGGCGATGTTAGCCCCAACAGGCACCCGCACCGGAACCAGTCAACCCTTGTACTCCCCTCCTCCTGCGACTGGACCGGTGCATCTTCCACGGCTCCTGTTCATTCCTTCCGAGGCCTCGCCTCGTCCTCCGCCTTGCGGCCTTGGTTCGCTCGCTGTGCGCGGTGCACCGCCCTCTTGCGTTGTCAACATCGTCAACAACCGAGAGGAACAAGGAGGTGACAATACATGGAGAGGATGACAGTAGGGACCCACCAGCGTCATGGCAGTACGCAAGCAAGTGCCTCTATATTACAAGCCCAAAAATATGGTTCCTCCTAATGCTTGGACATCTGGGGCTCACGCCATTGTCAACGTAGTCAATAAACGAGAGAATTACACTACGAGCGGCTGACACCAGGGACCCAACAGGTCACGCGGTTTTTTTTAGGAACAAGCACTTGTTATTTATACTAGTTTTAGCGACAGATCAGGGTAACAACGGGGCTGTGCGGGGGCTGTGGCCCGTCTAGCCAGGGTTTTATTTATGTTTACCACATCATGAGCCCAGTTGTTGTTTTTCTTGCTGAAAATGGCTAGCCCAGTTCTATTTTTTTAAGAAATACCCAAAGAAGGCCTACTGTCTTTATCGGCCCTGTTGGGCTTCAAATCTTTCAAGACGAGGAGAGTTTCATCCGGTTTGCCCAGAAATGGGCTGTACATTTTTAAAACACATCAAACCGGGAATTAGTTTCAATTTTTTTTTCATTACAAGATTTTAAATTCCATTGATTTTTATGCGTGGACAATTATTTGGATTTTATACTTATATAAATTATTTTTCAAAATAGTTTGAATGTGAATCGATATTTCTGGATTAAAAACAGTTGACCACACCGAAATATGCAAAATTTCGTATACTTTTTAACCATGGCCACAATATGGGGTGTAATGCTAACAAAAAGAAGATGGGCTCCAAAAAAATTCTTAAGAATTAGCAAATGGGTTGTACATTATTAGAAATAATGGCAGATGGGACGTATGCTATTTTCCACAGATTTGAGGCTGACTTGTGCGCCTACTACAGGTTGACGCGTATGCTTTAATAAAAAAAGGTTGACGCACACGCAATGCCCTGCCAACTTAGTCAACACATGAGAGCAGTGACTGTTGGATGTCCATGCAACGACTGTAGTGCTTCTTCAATCTATGCTCTTCATGCTCCAGCCGCTCAAACAAGACTGCCTGCTCCCTCTTCCCGTGGCCGGCTATGCTGCCGCGCAGGCCTCACGGCCCCACCGTACTCCCATCGCTGGCCTAGCCATCCCTCTACTCATCCACACCTGCTGCTATTCTCCGGGGACGGCAGACGAACTAGTAAACCCTCGTACTCCTCCGCTTGGGAAAAAACTGTCGAGTATTCCCTGGCTCGATGTCGTTCCCTTCCTAGGCCTCGCCGTCGTCCACCGACCTGGTGCTCTCGGCACAGCCTGGTCAACGTGGTCAATGCACAACATCCATTGGAAGTGGACTGTACGTGGAGAGGCTGACAGCTGGGTCCACGGCCGCACGCAACGAAATGCCTCCTTATTATGTGCAAAATAGTGATTCTTCCACCTGACAGCTAGGACCCATAGGAAGGGCCTCTGTATTTCGCGAAAAAACGTTCCCCCGCTGATAGGTCGGACCCACCAGCTATATCTTCGCACGCAAGGAAGTGCCTCCTTATTATGCCCAAAAAGAATGAATACCCCCTGCTAGCTGGGACCCACCATATTGTTGGGCTGACTTGTGGGCCTACTAAGTTGACGGGGACGGAGGGCTTTGTCAACTTAGTCAATACTCTAGTGACCGTATTATGTCCATACAACGGCCATAGTGATTCTTCAACCTCTGGTCTTCTTGCTCCAGCCGCCCAAAGCAGCGCCGGTCGTGCCGCCTGCTCTTGCCTCCCGTGGCCGGTTGTGCTACCGTGGATGCCTCACCGCCCCCATACTACTCTCACCATTGGCTAGGCCATCCCTCCACTCACCCACACCCCCTGTTATTCTGCGGCGACGGCAGCCTCACACCGCAGCCGAACCAGTGAACCCTCGTACTCCTCTCCGCATGGGCATCCACTGCCGCGGCTTCCCCGGCTCCGTGATGTCCCCTTCCTAGGCCTCGCCATCGTCCACCGCTATGGTGCTCTTGGTGCAGCGTGGTCAATGTGGTCAATGACTGACTTCCATAGAAAGAGTACTGTATGTGGAGAGGCTGAAAGCTGGGTCCACGGCAACCGCAAGGAAGTGCCTCCTTATTACACGGAAAATAATTATTCCTCTACCTGTCAGCAGGGACCCACCGGACGGGCCACCAGTATTTTGCAAAAAAAAAACAGTTCCCCCTGACTGCTGGGACCCACCGGACGGGCCACCGAATTTCACGAAAAAAACATTCCCCCGCTATCTGCTCGGACCCACCGGAAGTGCCTCCTTATTACGCACAAAAAAATGAATACTCCCCCTGCTAGCTGGGTCCCACCTTGGTGGGAGGATGACTTGTGGGCCTACAAAGTTGACGGGGATGGAGGGCTTTGTCAACTTAGTCAATATGAACGATTCTAGCTCCAGTGACCATACGATGTCCATCCAACGGCCGTAGTGCTTCTTCAACCTCTGGTCTTCTTGATCCAGCCGCCCAAAGTAGCACCGGACGTGCCGCATGCTCCTGCCTCCCATGGCCGGCTGTGCTGCCGCGAAGGCCTCACCGCCCCCTACTATTCCCACCGCTGGCCAGGCCCTGCGGCGACGGCAGCCTCACACCGCAGCCGAACCAGTGAACCCTCATACTCATCTCCACGCGGGCTTCTACTACAGCGTCATCCCTGGGTCCGCGTCGTCCCCTTCCTAGGCCTCGTCGTCTCCACCGCCATGGTGCTCTCTGCACGGCATGGTCAACGTGGTCAAGGAACGACTTCCATCAGAAGAGTACTATATGTGGAGAGGCTTACAGCTGGGTCCACGGCGGCCGCAAGGAAGTGCCTCCTTATTACGCGCAAAATAATTATTCCTCCACCTGACAGCAGGAACCCACCGGATGAGCCACCCTATTTCACGAAAAAAACATTTCCCCCCTGACTGCTGGGACCCACCAGCTACACCTTTGCACGCAAGGAAGTTTGTCCGGGCAAAAAAAACTATTCGCCCCCATGACTACTGGGACAAACCAGCTACATCTTCGCATGCAAGGAAGTGCCTGACAGTTGGGACCCACCTAGTCAAATCATGCGTAGCGTTGTCATTCTGGTCACGAACGTGTACGTACATATATACTAGTCCATGTAGAGGCGCGCACATGTCGTAGTAGAGGCGCGCACATAGCATGTACACGTATGTACAGCGGCCAGTGTGCAAGAAAGAAAATACAGCCACGTACGTACATACAGGCGGGGTCTCGATTGCCTACTCGTGCATACGTACGGCCAAGGCTCGTGTACATGGCTGGGTCGAAACGGAGAAACAGCGTCGTCGTCGTGTTCATGGGGAGCCAACCGGCTGGGCCGGAACAGAATGTGTCGTTGTGTTCATCGAGAGGGCTTGGATGGAACAGGCAATGGAAACAAGGCCTGGCGTACCGCAGAACAGAGGAAACGGCCTTGTGTTCGACCGGCCACATTCGAAACAGGATCCTGTTCATCGGGAGGGGTCTAGCGTACCGCAAAATGGAGGAAACGGACCTCCTACGGTCGAAACGGGGTCCTGTTGATCGGGAGGGGTGTGGCGTACCGCAAAACAGACGAAACTGACTTGTATTGGAGCGCTTCGGTTGAAACGGGGGTCCAGTTCATCGGGAGGGGTGTGGCGTACCGCAAAACGGGACTCCACGGGATACTGTTCATCTCCACCGTCGACCTCCTCCAGCCTCCATGGGCTACTGTTCATACACCATCGACCTCCTCCAGCCTCCACCTGCGACTGTTCATCCACGGGCTCCTGTTCATCCAGCCTCCACCGCGTATTACTCCACCGGCTCATGTTCGACCACCCCTCTCCACGGGCTCCTGTTCAACCACCCCTTCACGGGCTACTGTTCATCCACCCCTCCATCATGTACTATTCATCCAGCCCTCCACGAGGTCGTCATGTTCATCCAGCCCTCCACGGGATCCTATTCATCCAGCCCCAACCGGCTCGATCGATCGGGGTCCTGTTCATCCACCCCCACCTCTCACTATTCA
>NC_041393.1:469223557-469226993 GCF_002162155.2 Triticum dicoccoides
ATACTCACTGTTCATCCAGAGGCAACATCGATCGGCTTCAGTTAACAGTAGTAGCAAAGGAATCGCTCGATCAGGTTCAGTTAACAGCCATCGATCGATCGCTCAGGTTCAGTAATGTGTAGCCTGCAGTGCAATCGCTCGGGTTCAGTTAGAGCCCAACGCCTCGCTCGGGTTCAGTTAGAGCCAACGCCTCGCACACACGCACGTACGTGTACGAGAAAAACGCGCATCGCTCGGCCCCCGACCACCCACCGTAACCGGGAACTCCCCGAAGTTTTCCTTGACCTCGCTTCTACCATGGTTTTTCCCATCATGGACGGCCCAAAGAATGTCATGCAGCTGCGTCTCCGGCCCACCCAGGACGAAAAGCCCATTTTCTATCATGATTTTTTGTCATAGAAGTAGGAGCCCACCACATCTATGATGATACCGGGTTTTGTCACAATTATCGTCATAGAAGTGTCATAAGTATGACTGGAATTTTTTTCGTTCGGCCCAAAATGTCACGTATGTGTCTTTTTTTTGTAGTGTTCCCACACTTATATTCTGTCTATGCTGCTTTGTCTTAAATAGATATGATTCGAAGTGTATCTATCTTGATTTGGCAACATAAACTAGAATGATATAGACCATGAAGTGACCATACTACATAGATATATGTTTGTTTCGTGTTGTTATCCTGTCCACCTTACTACTGAACTGGTTTACCAAAATGAGTTTCATATACTATATTGTAAACCTGTGATGTGTTTGTTTGTTTCTCTTTTAGAACACGGATAAAATATTGGAGAAGAGTACCCCCGTTATGCAATGGTAAAGGAAGTAATGCAGATAAGGTTCAAGATAGTGAGACATCCCTGTTGGTCTCCAAGAAAGCTGATAAAAACTATACTAAAGACACTGAGACAACCCCAAAGTCCTTTCTTGATGTAGTGTTCGAGTTACTGGCTACTACTGCTGGCACCAGCTCTTCGAACTCGTTACCTGAATCAGTTTGGCTTCTTGAGTCTCAACTTCAAGTTGAAAGACATCGATCAGATGTTATGTGACAGGAAGCCGAAGGACTGAGGAAGTCCTTGCAGAATTCAGATGCATACTTTCTGGTGCAACAACAAGTGCTGGAGGATTTAAGCGCCAAACATGAGAAAGTTAATAAGCTTACTAAGCATCTTGCCAGCATTATGGGTACCCGGGATATTATTTCTTGAGCTCTTCTAAAGTGGTTTCAGTTCTGGACTTGTTTTGCTGTGGCAATTATATGCTGCTTTGTTCCCTATATTTGCACTGGTGGTGAACTTTGATGCCCAGTGGATGTAATATGTGTAATAGCCGTGATAGCCTAGCGTAAGTTGCTTGCTTATTTATTTCCTTATTGTCTTGTTTATTTCTTTGCTTGTAGTTAGTGCAGTTCTTTTTCCGCAGTTTTCTAGTTGCCGCAATAACCTATTTTTTAAAATTATGCCACAATAACCATGGGCTACATATTTATTGTAGTTACCATGGCACTCCTACGGGCCGTAGAAACAATGGGCCTTCTACGGGTCATAGAAACAATGGGCCTTATACGGGTCGTAGACACAATGGGACTTCTATGGGCCATATGATCGGTTGGCCAAACATGGGACAATAATAGACCACATTATGGCCGTAAACGGGATAGAGTTGGAATCGTCCGTTCATGGGCCGACCGTAACGGGCCGTCGTTAATCGGCCGTATTTGATGACGCTATGAAAGCGGCCCAACGTATTAACGGGCCACAAACGGGTCAACTGTAACCTCGGGCTGAATTTGGCCCACAAGCAAAAAATGACAGTAATGGGCCGTAAGTAAACGAATGCTGGAAATGAGCCCAAGAATAAATGGGCCCTGAGAAGGCCGAAAGATAACATGGGCTAGAAATAGCCCAACGGAATAATGGGCCGTTAATGTGTATAAAGTGATACACTGTTCATTACGGGCCAGTTTCACCAAGGGTCGTTAACGGGTATAAAGTGATACACAGTTCATTACGGGCAAGTTTCACCACGGGCCGTTAATGGGTATAAAGTGATACATTGTTCATTACGGGCCAGTTTCACCACAGGTCGTTAATGGGCCAAGAGTTACAAAGGGCCTCATATGGGCCGAAAGACGTCATGGGCCCTACATGGGCTAGAAGTTAAAACGGGTTGGAATCATATTGGATGGCCCAGATGACGCTACTGGGCCTAATTCGGATAGGTCGTAACGGGCCCTGGGTTAGCGGGTTGTAAATGGGCTATATGCGAACAAGCCATTAACAGGCTTTCCATGGGCCGGCCCGCCACCTTTTGACCAAGTCAAACGGGCCGGCATTTTCATAGAAATGGGCCTCTGTTGGGCCGTGCCAGGTGTCGACGTATCATAGGCACCTTCTGTCCAATGAGTGGATGACATCTGTCCCAACGGTGAGCCAACAAGTGTCTCCTCCAGCCAGTGATGATTTTACACGTGGAAAATCCCCATTGGTCGGGGTTGTTAACGGGTTATCGGATCCAAAACCCAACCTGATAGCTTAACAGCGTTCCGTTACGGTGGATGCCACGTGTCGGTCACCTTTGATGAAAGCACTTCTGTGACGTGCGATTTATCGTCATGGAAGTGGACACTTCCGTGATGATAATTTTGGTAATGTCATGGAACACTTCTACGACAGCACATGTATGACTATCTTGATTATGTCATAAAATCGTCATGGATGTACATGCATGACAGAAAACGTGACCTACTGTTACAAACACGTATCATCACAGTAGCGTATTTTTTTATAGTGGTGGAGAGAGGAGGAAAACCACGAGATGGACATCAGTGCTGAGGGCGCAAGTACATGGCATTCGGGATGTGGTATGTGATTTCCAGGGGAATAGTAGAACTCAAGCAGCTATAGTTCTGTGAATTCAGGGGATTTCAGCCAGGCATCCATCATGCAGGGCATGGTATGCTTGCTCAGGTAGCATGACGGGACGCAGAGGCTTCAAATGGAGCCCTTGTGGGAGGAGATGATGGCTCTGGGATTTCAAAACCGTTGAAGAGAGATAGCTAACAACAGTCGAGATTAAGGGGCACGACGCGCCTTAGAGGGCGCCACCGAATTGAGAGGACTTGGGTGCGACAGCAATCCTTGGTGGGGAGAAGCGAGATGATTTCCCCAAGGACGGCGTCTGGGAGATCACTGATATGGTCCACCCGAGATTCTATGGGTTCCTGGGATCCTGTGGGGCGGGGTCGCCGCTTTTCCCCGTGCTACCGAGTGCGGGATCTACAACAGGCGTCGCTGCTGGCGGGAGCCTCATCTTCTTGGCGCTGGGGTCAGCCGACTCCATTTTCCTCGAGGGCGTCATGTCGTGCTCACGGATTTGAGCAGATAACCAATGACAAGCCTATTAGCGCGGCAGTAACGAGCTGTCGTATCACAAC
>NC_041393.1:469227625-469465003 GCF_002162155.2 Triticum dicoccoides
TAAACACTTTTGGTGCTACCCCTCTTGTGAGTAGTTGTGCAAAACATGGCACATTGGCTCAGCTCGCTTCAACAGTAGGCTATCGACTAGCTAACAATCAACAATCTGTTGTCTGACATATAAGCAACTATCTATCTTGTTATAGTGGTTCATGCAGTTAACTGAGGCCACAATGTAAATTCCAAATGTTCACATGCTAGTCCAACGTTCATGTGGAACACTCACATTAAACTCGGCTTCATAAAAAACTTGAAAAGCATAAGTTAAGCAATTTTATACATCTCAATGATTCATAGAACATAACAAACATATACTAGTTCATAGCAAAAGACAAAGTTGTGAGAAGGTTTACAAATCAGGAAAAACAAGCAAGGCGTCTCTGACCAAAGGGCCTCCCGGCAGGCTTAAATTTCCTGGAGTTCACTCTGTTTTTTTCTTGTTGCCACCATCCAGGGTTAGGTTCTCTCATTCCAGAATAACCAATTATAATTGTGGTCTCAACTGGAATGCTGAACTGAACCATGAGTGTACTGACCGGCTGAAATTCTTGTGCATTCCACTAAATTTAAGCACCGCTATTTGCAGAAATAAGCAGACCACAAGCCTCTTGTCCGCGCACCTATTCAAAAAACTACCCTGCAGCCGTGCCGGCTAGTCCTCGGTCCATGGATGAACTGGTAGAAAGTGCATTCCAGACTAGGATGCTGTTGTTTTCGCTCGTCCATGCACTGCAATCAGGAAGTAAAACATACGAATCAGCTTCTTTTAGATTGCGTTGGTCATTCTACCTAGTTACTACCAATGTAGGAATACCTTGAACATTGGAGGTTAGAGGACGGCAGCTAGGAATAGCCATCTCATTTTGTGCAGTTGTACTCAAACTGAGGTGTGTACTTGTGATTGCGCAGACAAGAAACGATATGGAGACAAACATCCCTGTTTGCGCAAATACGAAATACGGTTATTTAAAAGTGACAGATATTTGCAGTGGAGTATGATTAACAGCAGCACCTATTGTGTTATAATTGGCACTAGATTGACAGTATGAGAGTTCCCTTAAGTAAGTAGCATCACATCACATCAACACTGCCACTAGATTAACATGCAGAACAATAGCATTAGTATTACTGTCATGAGAGTAACACATGGTCAGTAAATGTGCAATCAAATTTGTGCAGTTCCACTGGATGAAGCAATGTTAGCGGTGTGAGATTTAAGTGTAACTTCCAAAACACAATTCATGGGAAATAAAGCAAGATGAAAGCACTTCATAAAATGGTGGTTGCATTGCTTCAATTTATCGACGGCACTAGACCATTACTTATAGTGACATTACGTGGCATTGCTTAATGCTTCGTGTGATTTTACATTAACGGTAGCGATATGGGCGTAGGGACAGCAGGGGCATAAAGTGGTGAGGCAGATGTGATTGCCGAGAGCGGAAAACACTCAGGCAGCATGTCTGCATTTGTCCCATTTTTTATCTCCACAGCGACATTCTCCTATGTGAGCACAGGAAATCTAGACCTGCTCATTATCATTTGCGTTGTCCCCCAACACCCGTCACTTTCTTTCCTTTTTCAACCAAGAGACAGGTCCACTTCCCCCCACCCTTTGCCATCCACCATGCTTTCGTTGTCTTTTCAACCAAGAGACCGGTTGGGTAGCCAGTATCTACTACTTTCCCCCGTTTCCTCTTAGAACCAAGTCCTAGATTCATGCTACAGCTTTCCCACTTTCTTCCCTGTTTGAACCAACTCTTAGAGTCGACTGTATGAACTAGCTTTACCTCTAATAATAGTAAAAGTCTAGGTGGCTTTGGAATAGCGAACGGAAGTAGAAAAAGATCCACCCAAAGCCAAGTGGGGAGCTGGGGCAGTAGAGCAAGGCAGGTTTCGAAGGAATATATACCTGAGGGTCGATGACATGTGGCAAAGACGGCGTCGGGAGGCTGCATCTTAGCCACAATACCGCAGGGAGGAAGAAGGGGTCAAAGGCCCTCCCGAGCCGGCGCTCTCTCGGAGAGAACGGCACGGCCACCGATTGGGACGCGCGGGCAGCTGTTGGTCTCCTCCCTCACCGTCGACGACAGCGTGAATGATGCACCTACATCCCTGCCCCGGTGGAGGTTGTCCGGCTGGATTTGTGACCAGCCGTGAGCTGAGAGAGTGTGTGGCCACCTATATCTTGCTTAGATCTAGAGAGCATGAGAGAGTGAACAAGAGGAACCCTAGTAAAGCAAGCGCTAGTGGAGTGATTTTGTTGTACCAGCTTCAGAAAAATGTGCTCCTACGTGTACCCGTGAGTGGGTGTGAGAGAACTAGTGCGTGCGTGCACCGCTTCTCTTCGTGAGAGTACAATATAGTATGCCCAAAGAACGTTCGTCACAAGAGTAATAGTATAAGTGTGTGACGTGTGAGCTAAAATAAAATGTGCGTAATGTCTTCTATTTTTTAAAAGTTCTGAGGGTAGGGTGTGAAGAGCACATATGTGTGTGGCGTCTACCTACAGATAGACGGTGGGTGCGAGAGGACTCAGGAGAGTCGTGACTCGTGAGGGTGCGTGTGCGTGAGAGAGAGAGGGGGCACGTATGAATGCAATGCATGTGTCCGTAAATCATTATCCGACAAACGTTCGCCACAAGCCTTTTCCTGACGAACGCCGTAAGAACCGTTAGATCGGCATCCGAGAGTGTCAGTTTTGCCATGTCATTTAACAGGACAGCCACTCCTCCTACACACAAATCTTCCATGTCAGTGTTAGCAACTGCCGTATGATCCCTCCGTTCCAAAATGTAGTGCTATAGCTTTATTGAAAATTTGAACCTCGCAAACTTTTACCGAGTTTTTGTGTACCAAATTGCACATGTAGAATACCTAGTATATATCATTTCATTCATCTTCGAGAGTTAACTATAAAGATGGGGGAGGAGTCTACAAATAAATACCATCGTATCACCTGCAGCAATTTCAACCATCCTTTGGTGTGGAGCAATATCATAGGAACTCTATATGATATGATTTTTATAGGATTTTTCCTTTAGAGCCAATTGGTTCATAGGAATAGATTCATATACTGCACATTTCAAAGGAAATAAACATGATATCATTTTTATAGCTTTAGAGCCACTTGGTTCATATGAATGGCTTCCTATACTCCCATAATTTCAAAGGAAAATAAACATTAGCGTATATTCACTAGAAAATTTCCTATGATATGAACCAAATTACATCTCTTTTCTAATCCCTCCACATAGGAATTGAGATACATGTCATCTCTAGATTCAATAGAAAAGTCCCTATGATGTGAACCGAATGACATCTCTTTTCCAATCCCTACTCATAGGAATTGAGATACTCCATGTCATCTCTTTCCCTACAACTTCCATGTACACTTCTTCTATTCCTAAATAGCTAGTACAACCCACTAGTAGCTTTTTTCCAAGACATGCAACTATGGCACAAGAACTATATAGTGTGTGAATAACTTTGAAAGATGGTTGCTGGATGAAGCTAATCCGAGAGTGCAGAGATGGAAAATCCGAGCACTAATGGCCATTGGATATCATCAACATTCCACCAGATCTGCCACATGTACAATTTAGAAGACTCCATGGTTGAACTTAAGCATAATGCACAAACCTCAAACCACAAACACTTCTCCTTTGTTCTAGAATCTTTCGTATCATAATTGATTTTTTTCTAAATGAATTTCCATTATTTGTTTTTTACTTTATGCTTTGCAATGCACGACCCCATGAATCTTAACATTTTTATAAAACTAATTGATTTTGAATGAGATGAACTATAAGAACTAAACAAACATCTACATCATGCATATATGACTCAAAGCTTTACATTCTATAGTGTGTATTTATTCATATTTTGGTTTCCGGATCTCATGCGTTCAATGCATGTGTACCTTACTAGTTTTGGGTAGAGTAGCAAATTTCACGCGGCCCCGGTTATATCAAAATGCAGGGCCCATGCATCATTTCCTTTCGGTCGAACCTACGTCCATAATTTTTTGTGCATACTATATCTCCACTGGTCCCCGAACCCAAAATGCTGCCTTGTTCCCGTAAAACCAAGCGGCCCACACATATTTAAGGCTTCGACTCGAACTCAATCCCTCTCCCGTTTACTACGGCGTGGCCCCGCATGCTGTAGTACTCCTACAAACCCTACCGCCGCATGCATCATCAGTTTTCTTCAAGAGGACGAGCGAGAAGCCGATTTGTAGTGGAGGCGCTTTAAAAAAGGATCTGTAGTGGAGACCCCTACCCTAGGGTGCCCTAGGTAGATTCCGCACGCATTATTGGTTTTATCTTTTCTTTATGCTCTTGCGCCCTAGAGTGAAATGATGGTTGCTTCGTCCATCCAGCTTAATGCAGGAAAGGTGGGGCTTTGTGACTTGACCCCTCATCGCTCATTTTCTACTACTGCGGCACTACGACCGGGGTGCCTCCAATTCCAACCGCTGCTCCGAACTGTAATTTGGTGCATCAAATGTGGAACAAGACGGTGGATGAGCCACATGTCAGCCAAAGGGGTCCTGTTAAGTGTGTCGCCATTTCGTGTGCGGACTGACCCTGCTTGAGTTGCTACGCCAACACGACAGGAGTAGCCTACCACTTGGTTTTTCTCCTTGGTGAATCCCGAGTATATTGATCTAAAAAGATACATACTGAACTACCCTCTCCGTCTCGTTTTTTTAGGCGTCTCGGTTTATAGGGCATGCACATAGTTCTAGGTCATCCATTTGACTAACTAAATATGAGTTACTATGTCACAAAAAGTATATCATTGGATTCTTAAGCGGATGTAGTTTCTAAACATATACTGTTCATGACATATATAGCCAGTTAAATTCTAAACCTAGAACGACATGCATGCCATGCAAACCGATACGGAGGAAGTATAGTAAAAATGAGGTGATTTTACCGAGCGATCGGCGGGGGAGCATGGCCTGTCATGCGGTCCCACGTGTCATGATGTACCAAGGCGATGCGCATGTCCGTCTTGAGGCAGATGCAATACTACGTGGTTTGAGATGATGGCGAACTGAAGTGTGAAATAATGGTTGCTTCGTCCGTTTGGGAAGGTGCGGCATTGTGATTTGATGTCTCATTGCTAATTACTACTACTGGGGCGGTATGACTGGGGTGCATCCCCCTGCTATTCTGCATTGTTATTTTGTGCTTGACACGCCGACCCGGTTGCCATATGTCCCACATGTGGGCGACAGGAAGTACAGAATTCATGAAAGCAAGCGTCGACGGAGGAGTATAAGACACAACTTGGGTTTTTGCTGCTTCGCGCGATCCATTGATACAAACCCGTACTAAAAAAAGGCGAGGGCGGGTCTTTTCCCGCTCGGCAGGCAGGGGAGTTTGGCATAGTCTATTCGAGGCAAGGAGGCAGGAAGGGAAACAAGCAGAGCGACTTAGTTTTGGGAAAATCTGATTTTACGGAGTACGTACCCACTAGGGTTTATAGGGCTCATCTAAAAAACATTCGTTTTTCTGTTTTATAAGTCTCAATTCTACTGCTAGTAGTAGTACCATCACATGTTGGATTTCGAGGTGCGTTAGATCACCCGATGCAAGCAGTGTCAAGAGAAAACTCACCAATGCAGGTAGAAGTTCATTTAAATTTAGTGTTCATTCATGCATTCGTTCTAACTAATGCCTCGGTAAACATAACTTCTTGAGAAAAACAAGCATACTAATTACTTGTGCAAACTACAAAATTAATTCGACCACTCACCTTCTACCTTGGTTGGAGAGATTTTGAAATTGAGCCATAAACTAGAAAGGACGGAGTAGTAACTTTTGTCTTGACTACTATTTGTGGCCTTGTATAGATGCAAAATGTATTTTTTTTATAGTGGCCTTGTATAAGTAAATGGAGGGAGTACTAAAGGACATATATATTCCAAACAATATGATAATCTCTCTAACCAAGGTAGTAGGGACGAGGAGTAAACAGAGGGAGTAGTAAAATTTTCTCCTCGTCCTGTGAGCCACCGCGCGCGTGGGCGAGGGAGCGGGCGTAAGGCGTACAGTACTACTACTAGTAGTAAGCAAGCTTCACCTTATCCTGCGAGCCACCACGCCCATGGGCGGGGGAGACGGTGTACTAAGCAAGCTTCTCCTCGTTTTGTGAGTTGACGGGACACATCAAAAGTACTCTAGTGTATAGAGCCTTGCCTCTAAGGTAGGCCCCGCATGTTTAGCCTCTTTTTTAACATAACGCGTCAAGTTGCAATTTGTTTGTTCGCCCGTGGTAGATGATCCTCCCTCCATCAAGTGGGCAACCAGTACACGTGTCAAATTACCACGTGGGCTTCCTTTTCGTACAGAAATGAGCTCCACCGTGTACACGCGCGGGTGTGGTTGGGAAAGAGACGTGAGTACATGCGCCGTGCGTGCACCTCTTCTCTTCGTGCACGTCCCCCACCTACGTGTGTGTGAGAGAGAGAGATACAAACCTAGACATAATGCACCGTCCATCCCCATGCCTCCGCCCAGTCCGACCACCAGTCACCACCACGCCCCACTCCTCCTCACCTTATCTCTCATCTTTCTCCCTCCATTTGTATATACAAGGCCACTATCAAAATTACAATTTGCAGATATATAAGGCCACTAACACTAATCGATGCAATATTAATGGTGTTTGCCTCGTAGTACTAGCAAAGGAGGACATTAATTATCCCTTGCATGTATGCGGGAGTGTGAGCATTGGCTTGATGTGCATGAAAGAGAAGAATACACATTAATTTACACGGCAAACAAGGAAACAAAGTGGCTTGCAACATTGACTTAGAAGACATTAATTTTTGCCTTGGTACCTGTAATATGGGTTTGTGGCCTTGTATACAAAAATGGAGTCCGGTAAAAGTCTCGAGATACCATTTATCCGATAAAATTCTCGAGATATCATTAGTTTTTACAAAATGGGCCTGCATGGGTCAATCACAACAGGTGTTTTGTAAAAAAATGCATCTTGATGTTTCGTGTAATGCACGGCATCTTGCTAGTCCATGAAAACAACACATGGCAAAATTCCACGGCGAACGAGGGATTTGAATCTATTCGGAGGGGCTGTATGGATCTTGCCCGGGGTAGCCAAAATATTGGCGACCCTTTTGTCCACCAGTGCTTTTGCCACTGATGAACGAGGAATGGCTCGGGTGGTCATGCATCCTCCAGCGCGCATGTTGGAGACGAGCTCGCATGAGCTATGTTTTTTTGTCCCGCCATGCTTCCCGAGCCACCCACAAACCGACCGGCGACCCGCAAATTACGCTGTCCAACCGTATCCGCACACATTATGACAGCAACTCAACCAACCGGACGAAATTCATGCAAACACGGCGATATTTCGTATAAACAACGACGAAAATCATATAAAATACCGGATTTTCATACAAACATGACGGATTTCATTACATTCAAATGAACTACGCAGTGCTAGTTCTGGACATGACGGGTATATAATACCTAGCCTAAATGGTCGCCCGCCAATCGATTTGTGTTCCTCATGTCCGGCAGCATGATCACCGGACTGCCGGGAGCCCCGGAGGTATATGCTTCAGCGCAAAGGATGGCTCGCTTCCCCACTGCCCAACTGATATCATTGGCTGATGCCGAAGATGATGGTGGAATGGGGGCTTCCCCGCTTCCATGGAGCCTATGCGGGGTCGACGAAGGTCCTCGCAACAAAAGGATCTGGCAAGACACCTGTTGTGTACGCCGGCGTCGCCTCCGCGGTGGCCTTCATGGGACCCAAGCGGCGGCGGCCTCCCGTGTTCTACTTCTACTCGATGATGGCAGCGGACGCGGAGGCGCTGGCCATCGACTCGTCGCTCTCCGCGCACCCGTCTTCTGTCGTTGCTTGCATGGCGCGGCTGCCGGCATGGGAGTCTCGGCCACAAAAACGGGAGACGGGGTATGAGGCGGCGGCGTGGACGGCAGCAACGACGCTCGTGCGTCGCTCCTCATCGAGCTGGCCTGGAACGGTGAGTTCCTGAACCGCGCACCGGCTTGGGGCGGCAACTGGCTCTGTCGGGCGAGGGGCGGGAGGTGGATCAGCGAGTGGCATAGCTCGTATCCGGCGGGCTCGGCGGGCCACCCAGCCGGCTTGGATGCGAGATAACTACTCTTCATAAGCCATTGTAAGAGTGGACAAAATGGTGAAGGAGGAGATAGGGGAGCGGTGGAGGTGTGCGATTCTTGGCTGGTGTTTGGCCTCGTTTAAATAGGAGATTTAATAGACGATGGATGGGAGGAGCTCGGCCGGCGTTGCGTTTAATGCCGGCCCGTTAAAGAATGGACATGTGTCTAGAGTGGGTTTACCGGCTTCCACACGGGCGGGTTTCATGGAGGCGTTTGAATGCGGCAAGGAGGCGTGTTCAGCCAGACGTGCAGCGAGTGGCTCCCTCGACTCTGACATACGACACCGCGTCGTTCTTCCACTGAGTGTCCTCTTTGGGTACATGGCCTGCTTGTCAGTGACCCAACGCAGGCAGCGCACAACAGAGGAACCTTTGGTGGGCCAAGGCAGTCAGAAGCGGGCATTTCATAAACCGATGATTATTCATTGAGTGTGACGTCATCTTTTTCATGTAGATAAGCCTACTATGTCGATAACCCATTCGATACATTGTGATTCATAAAGACCGCTGCAAACATCAGTGTTCTACTTATCACAGATAAGATTGATTAATACCCGTAACAATCCATGTCCTTAACAAAGGGTGCATGTACGTACAGGTTGAGCATGTGTCTTGCGTCGTGTGTTTTGTGCATGCAGGCGTGCAAGTGTTGCGTGCGTGCAAGGGTACGTTACAGTGTTGCATGCATGTGTGCGTATGTGCGTGTGTTCGTGAGTGCATGTGTATGTGTCGGTGTTGCATGCCTGCATGCGTGTGTGTGTTCGTTATGTGTACGTGTCAGTGTTGCACGCCTTCATGCGTGCATGTCTTGCGTGCGTGCATGTGTACGTGCGGGGTGAGGCTACACGTCAGTCGACTGACTTTTTCATCTCTGGTCATTAGATTTTCCAGCTGTTGGATACGAAATCAAGGGCCTGCAGTTTATCATCAAACTCCACCCCCCTGAGCTGCCAGCCACCATCGGCCGAACCGCCGGCCCCCGCCGCCCGCGGCCGGCCCGCGCTACCACGCCGCCCTGAAACCACTCCCCATTGCCGGTCCACCGCCGCACCGGCCATCCCTCTAGGCCCCCCTGAGGGAGTCCTGGATAAGGGGGTATCCGGACAGCCGGACTGTACACATCGTCTGGGCTATAGAAGCGTCAAGATACAAGACTCAAGACTTCGACCCGTGTCCAGATGGGACTCTCCTTTGCGTGGAAGACAAGCTTGGCGATCCGGATATTATATTTCCTTCATTGTAACTGACTCCATGTAAACCCTAGCTCTCCGGTGTTTATATAAACCGGAGAGGATGGTCCTTAGAAGGCCGATCACAATTACAATCATACCATCATAGGCTAGCTCTTAGGGTTTAGCCTCTACGATCTCGTGGTAGATCTACTCTTGTACTACTCATATCTTCAATATTAATCAAGTAGGAAGTAGGGTTTTACCTCCATCGAGAGAGCCTAAACCTAGGTAAACATTGTGTCCCTTGCTTCCTGTTACCATCAGACTAAGACGCACAGATCGGGACCCCCTACCCGAGATCCGCCGGTTTTGACACCGACATTGGTTCTTTCATTGAGAGCTCCTCTGTGTCGTCGCCGCAAGGCTTGATGGCTCGTCTCGTTGTCATGGACGACATCATCTCTGGAGGAACGCTGGCTGTAGGCCAGACCCTCCGGCTTGGCGGCTTCATTATGGCTGCCCCATTGGCTGTCACGCCAACGATGGCCTCACGGGTCATCACGCATAACCTCCGCATCAATTCGGAGCTTGCCGAACAAATGGATCTGATAGAGCTCTCCTCTCTTAATGAGCTCTTGGATTGCATTGCCGCTTTGGGAGTCGCTATGAACTATGACCGGATTGGGCTTAAACCCGACCAGAAGGACATTAGATCCCCGCCGGCCACCCATGAGATAGCGGTAGTGGAAGAACCACACGCGGGTCGCCCCTCAACTTCTAGGACGAATTATGTCCGGATCACCGAACTCAGTAAGCTGAGTACCTACTCAAAGGAAGACATAACCCGAGTCCCGGACTTAGAGTTGGGCATCGGGCTGAAGAGATCGGTGATGCACCGGACCCCGAACTGTCGGGCTCGGAACCTTCCGTGCTCCCGGGTGTCAGATCTGATCAAAATCCGGATTCATCCAACAACACTCACTCAGACTTAAACCGTCTCTCTCGCATGAGGCAAGAGCCCCTAGAGACGGTACACCATTACTGGGCCAGATTCCTCCTTGCACTTAACAAGGTCGGGGACCACCACGAGGAGGACGTAGTCTCATTTTTCTGCAAAAACTGTGCGAACAAAGGACTCCTTAATGCTATAAGCCGACGTGACATAGCACACTTTGCGGACTTAGCGACCATAGTACGGAAGTACTGTGCGATGGAAAGTGCCTGGAAAACCCAAACAGAATTTTGGGATAGTACGGCCCTCACCAGAACCCTAGTCCGAACTAAACGGTCGAACTCTCATAAGTCGACCAATTCAATTCCCAAGAAACCAAAACACGCCCCAGGGTGTGGAACCGTATTGGAAGGATGGCTCAATGGGCCATGTAAGCTTCACATTACGCCAGATGCAACACCAACCCATAGCCTTAGGGCATGTTGGATACTCCGGTAGGTAGCTAAAAGTGGCGAGGATCTCCTCGAGAGCCATAAAGCCGAACAACATCCCGCCAAGGAACACAATACAATACTAATGGTCTTCGAGACCTTCGCCTCAAACAATAGGCGCAAGCGAGCTCATCGGAGCTCTGCTGAAATCTGCCGTGTGGCAAAAGTAAATCTGTGGAACAACACTGCCATAACTTTCAGTGCCAGTGACGAACCCCAATTCCAGACTGCCCGGGCACCAGCCGCTTTGGTCCTTAACCCAATAGTGGACGCCTTTCGGCTCACTAAAGTGCTCATGGACGGCAGAAGCGGATTAAACCTGGTCTACGAAGAAACACTCAAGAAGATGGAAACTGATAGAGGCTGCATTGAGCAAAGCGGCACCACCTTTAGGGGAATTATCCCTAGTCAGGAGGCACGATGTGCGGGGAAAATCACAACCGATGTGGTATTCGGTACCCCAGAGAATTACAGGTCCGAAGAAATCATATTCCAAGTGGCCCCTTTCAGCAGCGGATACCACGCCCTTCTAGGGTGGGACGCGTTTGCAAGCTTTCAAGCTATACCCCATTACGGGTACATGAAGCTTAAAATGCCCGGACCCAATGGAATCATCACTCTAGCTAGTGATCCGGACGTCGCACTCCGCGCCGAAAACAAAACCGCAGCACTAGCCTTGGAAGCACTGTCCGAAGCCCTAGTAGCCGAAGAATTAACAATGATGCGCGCCACCGTGGACAGGAACGACGTGATACTCGACAAACGACCCAATTCCACCTCATTTAAACCCGCAGATGAGATAGTCAAATTCCAAGTCCACCCTACGGACCCTACGAAGACAGCCTCCATCGGGACATAGTTAAGCCCTACTATGGACGCCGCACTGCGAGATTTCTTACACGAGAATTGGGACATTTCGCCTGGCAGCCATCGGACATGCCATGCATCCCGCGCGAATTGGCCGAACACAGCCTTAACATCTAAAGAGATACAAACCCGTCAAATAGACCCTAAGGCGATTTTCAGAGCCCAAACAGCAAGCCATTGGGGAGGAGCTAGCCAAGCTACTTGAGGCCAGATTCATCAGAGATATTAAACATCCGGATTGGCTGGGGAACTGGGTAATGGTACCAAAGAAGGACAAATCCTGGCGCCTGTGCGTCGACTTCAAAGACCTTAACAAGGCTTGCCCCAAGGTTCCCTTTCCCCTCCCTTACATCGATCAAATCATCGATGCCACAGCAGGACACGACTCGCTGTTTTTCCTTGACGCATACTCTGGATACAATCAAATAAAGATGGCAGAGTCCGACCAAGCTGCAACAGCTTTCATAACACCATATGGCCCTTTCTGCTTCAACACAATGCCTTTCGGGCTCAAGAATGCCGGAGCAACCTATCAACGCATGATTCAAACATGCCTGGAAAAACAAATTGGCAAAACAGTGGAGGCATACATGGACGACATAGTCATAAAGACAAGACATGTTGAAACCCTAATAGATGACTTGAGGCTCACGTTCGACAACCTATGAACATACGACATTAAGCTGAATCCGGAGAAATGCGTTTCGGTGTTCCCTCTGGAAAACTGTTGGGCTTCATTGTTTCCAATAGAGGAATTGAAGCTAATCCGGCAAAAATCCGAGCTTTGTCGCAGTTGGCTATACCAACAGACCTCAAACACATCCAGAAACTAGCTGGATGCGTGGCTGCTTTGAGCCGCTTTATCTCCAGGTTAGGAGAAAAGGCATTGCCCCTTTACCGCCTTCTTCGGTGCACCGAACACTTTGTGTGGACGGATGCAGCCGCGGCCGGACTCGATGAAATAAAGACCTTATTGGCCAATAATCCAGTCCTAACAGCGCCAAATATTGGCGAACCCATGCTACTGTACATAGCTGCAACACATCAAGTTGTCAGCGCAGTACTCGTCGTCGAACGAGAGGTTAAAGGATACAAATTCCCGCTACAGAAGCCGGTTTATTACATATCCATGGTCCTCACCCCATGCAAATCCCGATACCCACACTATCAAAAAATAGCATACGCGGTCTTCATGGCATCCTGAAAGCTATGGCACTACTTTCAAGAGTGTTCGATTACGGTGGCCTCTGAAGTACCACTAAACGATATAATAAACAACCGCGATGCCACAGGCCGGATAGCTAAATGGGAGATTGAGCTCCTTCCGTTTGACATAATATACAAGCCTCGGCGGGCTATCAAGTCGCAAGTATTAGCTGACTTTGTCGCCGAATGGACGGAAGCCGAACTCCCTAAAGAGTACGGCACATACTCCAACTAGATCATGCACTTCGACGGCTCTAAAATGCTGGCCAAATTGGGAGCAAGCATAGTCCTGACGTCTCCCACCAGAGACACGGTCCAATACGTCCTCCAGGTATTATACACAGACTCCAACAATGCAGCCGAATATGAGGCTCTGTTGCACGGTCTTCGGATGGCAGTCTCTATGGGCATTCAACGCCTAGAGGTGTGTGGGGATTCAAACCTCGCAATATCCCAAATAAACGGAGACTTTGATGCCAAGGATCCGAAAATGGCGGCCTACCGTAATGTCGTCCTTAAAATGTCAGCTCGGTTCGAGGGGCTCGAATTTCACCATGTGGTTCGAGAAAACAATCAAGCAGCAGATGTACTTGCTCGCATCGGCGCTAAACGCGACCCTGTCCCACCTAACATATTCCTGGAAAGGCTGTTCAAGCCATCGGTGACATGGGAAGGGGAGTCCGGCAGTACCAGCACGGATCCGAATACATCCCCAAACTTTGAACTATCAGACATAATCGGAGGCTCTACCACCGAAATAACATCGTCGTCCCATGAAATAATGGCTGTCATCACCCCGTGGACTGAGCCTTTCTTGGCCTACCTAAATAGGCAGGAGCTCCCCGAAGACCAAAATGAAGCACGCTGCATCGTCCGACGTTCTAAAGCTTACAAAGTCCATTAAGGGGAACTCTATAAGAAAAGTGCGATCGGAGTGCTTCAAAGGTGCATCTCCGAAGAGGAAGGGTGGCAGCTCTTGGCTGAAATCCATGCCGGACTAGGCGGGCACCATGCCGCGGCTCGAGCACTAGTCAGCAAGGCCTTCCGTACAAGTTTCTATTGGCCGACGGCCCGAGTAGACGCGCAGGACCTTGTCCAACATTGCGTCGGTTGCCGGCTCTTTGCCAATCAGAGTCATATGCCCCCTACCACTCTCCAAACAATCCCCATAACTTGGCCCTTTGCGGTGTGGGGGCTGGACATGGTTGGACCCCTTAAAGGGGGAAGCCACAAGAAAAAAATACTTATTGGTCATGGTAGATAAGTTCACCAAATGGATAGAAGCCAAACCAGTGAAAATGGCCGAATCCGGACCAGTAATCAACTTTATATCTGGGGTCGTACACTGATACGGTGTCCCCCACAGCATCATCACCGGTAATGGCTCAAATTTCACGGCCGATGAGGTGAAATCTTGGTGCGGCAAAATGGGCATTAAGCTCGACTATGCTTCCATCTACCATCCTCAAACAAATGGCTAGGTCGAACGGGCAAACGGTCTCATCATGAGTGGCATCAAACCCAGACTAGTGCAATCCTTGACAGAGTCGGATACTCATTGGGTCGAGGAGCTCGAATCCGTACTCTGGGGGCTGCGGACCACGCCGAATCGCACCACCGGATATACACCATTTTTATGGTGTACGGTGCGGAAGCAGTACTACCTTGCGACATAATACATGATTCGCCACGCGTACACATGTACGAAGAGAAGGAAGCCAAGTTAGATCGGCAGGATAACTTGGATGCCCTGGAGGAGGAGCGCGATGTCGCTAAGGCCCGTTCCACATTCTATCAGCAACAGGCTCGACGATACCAAAGCAGAGAAGTACGGGCCAAAACTTATAATATTGGCGAACTCGTTCTATGCTTACCGGAGAAGAAGAAGGATAAGCTCAAACCCAAGTGGGAAGGCCCCTTCGTCATCGACCAAGTTCTCACCGGAGGAGCATACCACTTACGTAATGCGTCCAATAACAGACTTGAGCCGAACCCATGGAACGCGGCCAGACTCCGGAGATTCTATGCCTAGCGCCGAACTCATAGTTTGTCTCCTTACCTCCCCCCCTTTTTATGCTCCCTCCCTCTTCCTTTCTCGATCTTTTTCTCTTCACACAAAGTATTTCATACAGTACGGACTCCCGAATTATTCCGGCCGCACTATGTGTGTAAGCAATACCTGGGGGCTTCCTATACGGAAGCTACATATAAATTACTCTCAAGGCTTTTTGCCCATCACACATGAGTTTCCTTTTTTCATGTGTGCCTTTTCTTCACCATTATATGCATCGATATGACTTAAGACGTGGCCAAGCTGGGTTGCCTGGCTCCTGTGTTTATGCCCTACGTTCCGGTTAATTCGGCTAGGGCATAAGGGGAGCACCTCTGCGATTGTTACTGCCAGTTGAGTCGGATGTGTACCTCAGGCTGGGTGAAGCCGAAAGCTAGTTTCCTTAAGAGAATATTCGGTCGGTGAACAAAATATGTCTTCGTTTATCATAACATAAATCCCCAGAAGTTTTGTATCCTGCACCTTCGTTCGCAGTCCGGACATGTGCTTTGCCGCATGCATTCCCAGGGAAAGGAACCCCTAATGGAACTATTCTCCCTGGAAGATGTTTCTTACTATCCATGTAATATAACATAACTAGTTGGGTGCTTGTCTGTTCAAGCACTTATGACCCCTACGCCTGGTCTCCACGCATACCCCAGTTTTTTTATAACTGAGCGGGTATTCGGACACACCCCGGACTATCGGATCCGGGGGCTGAAGCGAAAAGGTCCGCCATGACAAATGATTTTAATCCGGCTAGGGGCTACTTATGCCCATTAAATTACACAGTCACTTGGACTGACCATATTCCTCCTCTATGCCATCCAACAGGCTATCTAGTTTACAATCATGTTGTGAATACTTAGCAGCTAATGCTACCTGGTCATATACCAGACTTATGGGAATTTCTTGCCCATCGGGCCCCGCCGGTCCTACTTCAGCCATATGGTTCGGGTCCAGCTTGGTGTAGCGCGTCTTCACCATTGCCCAAGCCTCTCTTGCACCTTGCCGGCATGCCAATATCTTCCATAGCTGGAAGCGCCACCGGGCTCCTTGAAGCAGGTCTACAATCTCCCTCATGCCATTTGGCAAGGGGCTTGATGGCCAAAAGGCCTGAGTAACGACATGCATCACCCACCGAGCTCGCTCGTGCAACTGTGAAAGTTCTTGCAGTGCATCACCTGTAGATGAGGGCATCTCCTCCTCGGGGCGACCCGTTAACATTCCTACAAGCAAAATTCTTTTAACACACTTCCGCGCTGAATTATCATACAGTTCATCTAGGCACTCACCATAAATGCCGCGTCGAAGCCTTTTGTTCTCCTTTACGGAGTCTGCCAGCTAGGCACAGATGTCTTTTAACTCTACGTCCAGCCGGACATTGGCATCCTGAAGATTATTCTTCTCCTGCCGAACCTGCGTGAGAATGCGCTCGCCAGCCTTTAGTTGCCTCTGGAGATACAACTCGTCGTCTCCCCCACCCTCCGGATTTACTGCAGGGTTATATACAGAATTTTCTGTTAAATTTGTCATACCAGCTAGTTGCTAATTGGTACATTTTTGTATAATCGAGATAAATGTTACCCGCTGAAGCCTTTTGGGATTCCTCTAGCTTGGCAACTGTGGCCCTCAGTTGGGTCTTGCACTCCTCCAGCTCCCGAGACAATTGCTCATTCTTATCTACAAGAACCTGCGCATAAATTGATCCTTAAAACAGTTGTTCCAACCGTTTCAAGTCTCAGGGGCTACTGCTATACATACTTATCACAATTTCTTACCTGTATATCTTTGGTATAGTGGTTCGTCGCTTGGGCAAGCCCGCCTGGAGAAGCTCGGACATATGCGTCTGCCGAATTGAAGGCATTAAAGGCCTCTTCGGAAAAGATATTGTTCCAAAGCACGGCCCTCCGGCGCCGGTGATTCATGGTGCTCTCCACTTTGGAGTTTGTGGCCGAAAACATATCCGCATCCTCTGTCGGAGGACTATGCGGCATTGGCCCTATGTCGCCTCCTCTCTCGAAGTAGGTCCTGGTGCCCGACTGGTGGAGGCGTGGTTGACAGGATCTCCGGATATAGTCCGGATACCCCTCTTCCTACCAGGATGTAAAGGGCGTTGTTACACTTCAAGTAAAAATAATTACATGACAGGTTGTTTCCTTACCTCTGTAGAGGCGTGTCGGCCCTAACCGCCTTCCTCTTGAGCCTACCCAATCCGGACGCCTGTGGTTGACGGATCCCTAGGGGCTCGGTCCTGCGCTCCGAACGTCGCTTCTGCAAAAACACGATGCATCAGGGATAAAGCGAGGTATCAGGAAAGAGTCCTCTTCGGAGGATCGAGTTTTCGGCTTAGCTTACACGCGACGAAGGTAGCAGTCCGGGATAATCAGCAGTAATAGCCACTGAGGCTCCGTCACGGCTTGCCCGATAAAATATCCCGTCGACAAGCTCCATGGCTGCGTCCAGGTCTTCTTCGAGTCCTGGATCTAGGGCCCTTTCGGGGTCCTCTAGCTACGGGGAAGGGCTGGAGATTCCTTCTACGACCCTCCTCAGTTCCAGCTTGGAAATATCGAAGCAGGTAACCTTAGCAAAGGACGCCACGATAAGTGAAGCGAGAGCATAAATGACGACTTACCCAGTTTGGGGGATTGTACATGGAGAATCTGTCTCGCGGTTTGATATGAAGGAAGTCTTCCTCTTCTCCCTTGTATAGATCGGACAATATCCTTGCCAGAGCAGTGGCGGAGTCAGGACCCTTACGGCTGCAGTGGGTGGCATCATCTGTCCCGTTGTAATGCCACATGGGATTGCCTCGATATTGAAGCGGTTGCACTCCCCGCATCATGCATATTGCCATGACCTCGACTATCGTCAGTCTGGATTTGACCAGTAACTTTATACTGCTCATCAGGAAGTGTATTTCCCTGGAATCCTCTTCTTGGGGGCCTCGGGGGTGCCAGCTTAGACGTGCCCTCAGCGGGGTGTTACTGAACTTGGGGAGTCCTGTCCGGACTGGATTCGGAAGGGGAGCGTCCTCAATATAAAACCACTCTGAAGCCCAGTCATCTGGTGCCTTCTTGGGAGTGCCGGCTAGGTATCGGTCTCAGTGATACGCCATACTTCAGCCCCGCCCACTTGACATAGGGATTCTCCCTGGTTGCGGGGGACAAGGTAGAACAGCTTCTTCCACAATCCGAAATGAGCCTCGCAGCCTAGAAATAGCTCACAAAGGGCGACATACCCTGCTATATGTAGTACGGAGGCTGGGGTAAAGTTGTGTAACTGGAGGTCGTAGAACTCCAGGAGCCCGCGAAGGAATGGATGAATGGGAAACCCGACGCCCCTTAACAGATGTGGAATGAGGCATATTTGCTCCTCTGGAGATGGATTGGGAGATCTCTCCGCTTGTTCTCCGTCGTTATAGGTGGCCACTCCGGCTCGGACAGGGACCATGAACACCGGCGGGAGAAGCCCTTGGGTTTGTAGCTTTATCAAACGGCTATGAGAAACTTGAACACTCTCCCCAGTCCCCCGGCTTGGGGCAAGGGGAGCGAGCAGAAGAGCTGCGACGACCGGCCATGTTGGAATGGTTTTTTCTGGGCGCTCTGTTGGATGCTTGCTCAAGGAAGGAGAGTGAGGGTTGGATATGGGAATCCCCGTCTCTTCAAATAGATGGTTAGCCCGAAGGACTGAGGGTGGCAAATGCAAAAATGCCTCGACTCCTCGCATTCGCTTGACACGTGGAAACGATCATTATTGAAGCACTGAAGCCGAGGAGTACAACATTGATGAGATGTCGGACACTGTTCGTCGTGATGGGTACATTGGAGTATTCGGAGAAGGAACCTGCCTTGCAATGCCGAAGTCAAGACTACGCGCCGAACCCATCGTCATTGAATCCTGGTTCACGGGCTACTGAGGGAGTCCTGGATAAGGGGGTATCCGGACAGCCGGACTGTACACATCGTCTGGACTATAGAAGTGTCAAGATACAAGACTCAAGACTTCGGCCCATGTCCAGATGGGACTCTCCTTTGCGTGGAAGACAAGCTTGGCGATCCGGATATTATATTTCCTTCCTTGTAACCTACTCCACGTAAACCCTAGCTCTCCGGTGTCTATATAAACCGGAGAGGATGGTCCTTAGAAGGGCGATCATAATTACAATCATACCATCATAGGCTAGCTCTTAGGGATTAGCCTCTACGATCTCGTGGTAGATTTACTCTTGTACTACTCATATCTTCAATATTAATCAAGCAGGAAGTAGGGTTTTACCTCCATCGAGAGGGCCCGAACCTGGGCAAACATTGCGTCCCTTGCTTCCTGTTACCATCAGCCTAAGACGCACAGATCGGGACCCCCTACCCGAGATCCGCCAGTTTTGGCACCGACACCCCCCGCGCCAAGCTTTTTCTTCGGCAATCCCCACACCACCGCCCAATCACCGCGCGCCCCCACCGCCGGTGACTGCTAACCAGAGGTCTCACGACTTTGAATACCCACCAACCACTAATTTATTACCAGTTCTGTCCTTCGTATACGCGTTGATGGGTGGGCCCTATGGTAATGTGCGCTGTAGAATGCGGACCGTTTGACTGGTCAATTGATTGTGTCATCAACAAATTACGGAGCTGTATGGTGAGCCAGTGACCGTATGGTCACCCTAAAATGTATTTTATTAACACAGTATAGACTCAAACTACCATTTCTTTCTTTCATATACGGGCTGACAAAGTAGGCCCCATAGTTACACGCCCCGATGGTGTAACACTAGCGCCCCGATGGTGTAACACTAGTTGCGCCACATGGAACATTTGACTGGTCAATTGATTGTGTCATCAACAAAATACAGAGTTGTACGGGTGAGCCAGTGACCGTATAATCATAACATGTATTTTCTAACACGGTACAGATGCAAGGGCTCATATATACGTGCAAGCACTCACCGCTATAAGCGCACACACGTAGACCCTACCCCTATGAGCACCTTCGAGAGAGTGAGGCAGCATATGATCTTGAGATTTTACGAAGTCACCACAGGTGCCTCGTAGTCGAGTGGAACATCTCCTCCCACTGAACGCATATCACTGGAAAATACTGAAATTAACCTAGGATAAATGTGAGCACCAGGACTTTAACCCTGGTGGGCTCGAGAAACCACTGTCCTCCTAACCATCCATCCACATGTTGGTTAGCACGACAAAATGTATGTGGTGACCATGATGAGCTTATTCTATAGTCCAGTGACCATATTGTGCTTTCGCTTCAAATACAATGACCATAAGTGTCGTCAACAAAGTACGGAGCACGCATCAAATGCAAAGTCCGTCAGTGTCATCAAGAAAATACGGAGACGTATCATGAGCTAGATACTGTATGATCACCACGAGAATGTATACGGTGACCATAATGAGCATATTCTGAAGTCCAATGACCGTATAGTGCTTTAAGTTGAAATACAGTGACCGTCACGCATGAATGTGTCGTGGGCATGCATACTTTTAGAGAGTTGAGAGATAGTTTGTGTGCGTACGTGAAAGTGGTGTAGAAAGAGGGGGTGTCCGGTGGAGACAAGGAGAGATATTCCCTTTGTTTCTCTTTCTCGTGACTAATATTTGAGAATATATAAACATTCACAATGCAGAACAAATATTTATGGATGCACCATGCAATTAACTTTCATGTATAACATTGTACTATTGTATATGCTTATTTTCTTAGTGTCCGATTGCGTGTGTGGTGTGGTGGGCACATCATTTCTAGTTGTGGTGGGCCAACATGAGGACTCATGGGTCGGTTCCATCTTGCGCCATATAGGTTGGACCGAGACGCGTTATTACGAAGACCAATGTGGAGGAATCGGCGTACAACACGAAGCTACCAGAGTCGCGGAGGACTCTATCCCCACTGGTGATAAGCCGACCATATATGATTTGTAACCCTAGGCCCCTAGTATGTTATAGAAGCTTGGGGGCTAGTTCGTCGATAGTATACACACACGCACAATGCCTGGTATTCACGTGTACTTTGTACACACCCCTATCACTAATATACAGTACCAAGAGTAGGCTTTTTCCTCAACTACAAGGGTCCGAACTAGGGTAAAACTTTGCCTTGTATTACCATCCAGCCTAACAGTCAGGGATATCCTACCGAATCATATGATGGAATTATATCTGCTAACTACTAAGAGAGAGGTGTGTTTGGGGGGGGGGCAATGTGTGTGAGAGAGGCCTAAAGATAATGTGCATGCGGGAGACATGTAGGCACATATATGTGCGTATAGAGGGCTAGTAGAGATCGTGCGTGTGTGTATATATGCATGTGAGAGAAATAGTGTTTTCCAACTGAGATTAGTGAAAAGAGTGGTACATAGTAGTCAGAAAGAGAGAGAGAGAGAGAGAGAGAGAGAGAGAGAGCATGTGCGTGAGACACCCCGACACCCCGAGAGAGATTGTGAGCATGTGTGCAAGAGAAATGTCGATGCATATAAAGTGTGTGCACTTATGCATTAGATAGAGAGATATATAGCGCGTTTGTGAGAATGGGCCAAGACATAGTGCATCTACGTGTAAAAGGTGGTTCTACCCATAAATTAAAATATAAATCGCATTATTATTTTTGGATGAGATCATGAATTTTGCAAATTGCGTATGGACGAAAATCGGTCTATTAGACACCCATATTCTATTGAATTCTAGCATGTTCATGTGTTTATTTCATATTATCGATCCATAGAGTGAGAGAGGTTCAAAATACAGGCAATGGATGCTTTTGCATTTCATATACAGACATTAATTAGTGCACTCCATGTTGTTAGTGTGAAGCACTTTATACATTTGTCACTTGTATGGATACATTCCAAATTGCTAGCTATGAAATAGAATATATGTCGAATTCAACATAAAGGGGGTTTCGAAGATTCGAATTCATAGGAAGTGCATTCATCTATTTGAACCCGAGATAATAGCATTTGTAAATCAGATGTAAAAGGGGGCATCAATCTTTGTTGTGCGTTTGAACATGCTATATATATTCATACGCATGTCTAACTTTTTTTGCAACCAAGGAGATTATATCTGGAACCATGCATGAACTGAGGTAAGTTGCATATTTTTTTAATATATACTCGTGTACAATGTATATTCAAATGTACCCCCTCCATTCCAAAATAATCGTAGCTTTAGGATTTTCAAGAGTAAAGTTTTGTGAAGTTTGACAAATCCTGAAAGTTCAATTCAAGAGAACCGAAAACGTTAATGCTTCTGCTCCCAAATATTGAACAAAGCGCCAAATAGGCCTCTGGTCACCCGAAACCGCACAAGACCAATGTTTGGTGGTAGGAAATTATTGTCCTGACTCTGGCCCGTGTAGCCTATCGGCCCGATGTCCAAAGGTCTAAACCGGGGTAGGTTTGTAACTTCACCAAGACGTCAGTCTCAACCGCCTCCGAGAAGCATTCATACGCCATGGGCGCCTAAACACCCACGCGCTCGGACGAAATCTATCCCGCCCACATTTGGGACACCTAAGATTACTGTCCTACCCCCAACCCGTAATACGTCCAAAATTTTAGATGGGGGCAAAGTTTGTAACTTTCCCCAAATTTCAAACAAGCGTGTCCCAAACCGAAACATTGTTCCCCCTTAGTTCCCCGCCTCCCTCTGTTTCCCCATTCATACTTCATGCGCGCCAAAACACCCTCTCCACCAGTCGCGAAACCCCAGCCTCCTCTATCCTCCACCCCATAGCGCCCAATCCACCACCTACCTACTCCATCACGCCGAAGCCGGTACCCCGACGTCGTCGTCCAACGCAACCGCAACCACAACACCCTCAAGGACTTAGCAGTTGAAGCCGAGGCAGAGCTGCCTCCATGACGCCGACGCGGACACCGACGTGCACCATACCAGAACCTTTTCGACCACGCCGTCCTGTGCCTCACTGGTGCCGCTCCACTATCGCAACCGTCCATCGCACCGGAGCTGTTCCTGCTACGCTGTTGTTCGCCGCCTCAGATCTAGTTCCCTGCCGCCGACAGACGGCCGCCGCACCACACTCAACAACTTGGCCATGGGTTCATACAAGGCTCCACTGTCCTCCACAACTTCTCGTTTCCAGTGAACCACAAGAAGATCATCGGAAAAACAGAAGGAGGACACAGCACTGCCAGCAGAAAGCGGTACTCCTCTTCCCTTATTCGTGCAAATCTTACGTCTCTGCTCACACCGTATTCATCCCACGAAAGAAACTAGTTGAGCACTTATTACTGCATCTTCTTCGTGATACTAAATGCACAAGGTTTCCTTCCTTTACTATTTTACCTTTTCTAGAGGTCAGTAGCCCACCTGGATTTCAATTCAGGGTTAGTCGAACCGCAATTAAAAGAAGCAGCAACCGCTTAGGCGTGCGGAGCACCTAGTCCGCCTGTTCATCGGGGAAGCGGCGCATCAGTGTCTATCATAGGGGTGTGGGGTGCAGGAGCTGCTTGCGCCTGATCTGGAGGTCAACGGGGCTTGAATGGATGGCCGAGGGGCGGTGCCAAGCACGACGGTGCGGTGAGGTCGAGGGGAGGGCGCAGGCAGGGGACTGGGCCGGTGGTCGCTGGTGTTTCGAGGAAGATCATCAACACTGACTGGCTGGAGGTAGATGAAGGCGATATGCACGTTCTTTGTACATCGGACGGTGTAGAAAAAATGGACTGACGTATTTTTTTCAGTCGACTGTTATTTTCATAGAATCCTGTAGTAATTTAGTGTGTCATGCATGTAGTAGAGCTATCATATCTCCCCTGTCATTTATTTCTCACACACTTGCTATCTGCTGCCTTTACACTATACTAATTGGGCACACACTTCACCCATACTCACACTATTGTTTTTTTATGCATGACTATTCCAGACTCTGACGCAGTGTTGATGAATGTAGAAAAGAAAAGACAGAAGTCGCTCCAGTGTAATTCGAAGATAAGCATTAAGCGTTTCAGCGCTCTAAAGGGTGTAGTGACAGCAGTTGGAGACAATAAACGTAGCTCTGCAGTTGATGATCTCAATTGCCGCACACAACCATCCCAGGTGCTTGCTTTAACTTCGCGCTGTCAAATGTGGTTGCATGTTGCATATGGTGTCTAGCTTGTATTGCTTCCAATTTGGTTAAATTGCATCTTCTTGCTTCACACATTATACCTTTAATAATGACATGCCTTCCTGTTTTATACATACTACATATGTCTATTAACCATGTTCGTACATCAAACTAATGCTCTTTTGTATCCCCCGTCAATCACTTATGATGAGATAGTCACCCTAGTGGGTTACAGTGAGACGCCCTACTCGTTTAAAGAGTGCAGTGTCATCCTCCCCACATGATTCTCAAGAAACAACAAGGCTAAATGAAGATAGTCAACATAGCTCTCTAGTTGATGACCGAATTCCCCTACACCACCACCGCAGGTGCTTGCTCTTATTTGGCAGTGTGATATGTGGTTGCATGTTGCATATGGTGTCTACCTTGTAATGCTTCTAATTTGGGTATATTGCATCTGCTTAGTTAAGACATTATACCTGTGAATATGACATGCCTTCCTATTTTTGGTACATACTACGTCTTTCTATTAACCATGTTCTTACATCAAACTACTTTTCTTGTGTATCCCTCATCAATCACTTCTGACGATACACCTTCAAGTTGACAGTGTAATATTGGTTGCATCTTGCATATCATTTCAAACATGTATTGCCTCTAATTTATTGAAGTGCCACTTATAATGAGACACATCTAACTTGGTAGAGTGATTTTGGTTGGATCTTTCATATGATGTCTAGATTGCATTGCTTCCAATTTGTTGAAATGCCTTCTGCTTAGTGTTTTTCATAGATATTCCATCCTCTTACAATGTGGTTGCCATACATAAAAGTTGTGTTCGTCAGTATCATGCATCAACGAATTTGGAAGTGCGAATTTCATTCCTTTTTCTTGTGTGTTTAGTTGACAAGGCAAAATCTGAAAGGACGAAGGCATGGAATGATGGTGGTCCTCTGGAGCAACCGAAACAGGTGATCTCTGCAGATTCTCATGCTACTCGTACTGTAGTGCTAGTTCCAAATCTCGTCTCCCCTACCCCACAACCCAAGGTGCTTGCTCTAACACGGGAGTGTGATATCTGGTTGCATGTTGCATATGGTGCCTAGCTTGTATTGTTCCTAATTTGTTAAATTGCATCTCCTTAGCTTACACATTATACATGTGAATATGACACGCCATCCTGTTTTGGGTACATACTACATCTGCCTATCACACCATGTTCTTACATCAAACTATTGTTCTTGTGTATCCTGCATCTATCGCTTATGATAAGACAGTCATGCCTATGGGTTAATATGAGACACGCTACTCTTATAAAGAATGCAGTTTCATCCTCTCCACATGATTCTCAAGAAACAATAAGCCTAAATGAAGATATTGAACGTAGCTCTGTATTTGAAGACCGCACTTCCCCTACACCACCATCACAGGTGCTTGCTCTAAGTTCACAATGTGATATGTGGTTGCATGTTGCATACAGTGTCTATCTTGTAGTGCTTCTAATTAGGGTAAATTTCATCTGTTCAGTTTACACATTATACCTGTTAATATGACATGCCTTCCTATTTTTGGTACACACTACATCTATGAGTTAACCTTGTTCTTACATGAAACTACCTCTCTTCTATATCTTGCATCAATCACTTATGACGAGTCACCTTTATTCGTTGCATATTGCATATTATTTCTAGCCTGTTGCCATGTATTGCTTCTAATTTGGTCAAATACATTTGTTAGGGCACCCTTTTAATTTGGCAGAGTGATATTGGTTTCATCTTTCATATGGTTTCTATCTTGCATTGATTCTAACAAGTTCTAACACATTGTGCTTAGTTTACACTTTATACATCATACATGTCAATATGTCACGCTGTCCTGTTTTTCATACATATTCCATCCTCCTATCATGCGACTGCCTTACATGAAAGTAGTGTTCGTTCGTATCATGCATCAATGAATTCTGAAGAGCAAATTTAATTCCTTTTTCTTATGGGTTTGACTTGACAAGGCAAAGTCAAGAAAGAGGAATGAAAAGAGTAAGGAAGGCGATTATGGTGGTCCTCTGCAGCAACGTAAACGGAGCATCTGTACCGATTCTCCTTGTACTGATAGTGCATTACAAGGTCCAAGTCTCCGCTCCCCTACTCCACCATCCAAGGTGCTTGCTCTAACTTGGCAGTGTGATATCTGGTTGCATGTTGCAGTGTCTAGCTTGTATTGCTCCTAATTAGTGTAAATTGCATCTGCTTAGCTTACACATGATACGTGTGAATATGACACGCTTTCCTGTTTTTGGTACATACTATATCTGTCTATCACACCATGTTCTTACATGAAACTACTCATCTTGTGTATCCTGCATCAGTCACTTATGATGGGACACCTTTAAGTTGGCAGTGTGATATTGGTTTGCGTCTTGAATATGATTTCTAGCATGTATTGCTTCTAGTTTGATGAACGCCACCTATGACGAGACAGTTTTAAGTTGGCAGAGTGATATTGATTGCACCTTCCATATGGTGTCTAGTTTGCAGTGCTTCCAATTTGTTGAAGTGCCTTCTGCTTAGTTACCACATCATAGGTGTGAATATGTCAAGTCGTCCAGTTTTTCGTACATATTCCATCCTCGTATCATGACTTTGCCTTTCATCAGAGTAGTGTTCATCAGTACCATGCATGAATGAGTTCTGAAGAGTGAATTATATTCCTTTTTCTTGTCATTTTGACCTCACAATGCAAAATCAACAATGTTGAAGGAAATTGGCAAGGCATTGGATGATGGTGGTCCTTCCGAGCAACTGAAACAGAGGTTCTCTATAGATTCTACTCCGCCATCTTCCCAACAAGATTTGCAAGACAACGCAAGGCTAGACAGTCAATGTAGCTGTGTAGATGGTGAGCACATCTCCCATACTCCACCATCACAGGTGCTTGCTCTAACTTGGCACTATTATATGTGGTTGCATGTTGCATATGATGTCTAGCTTGTATTATTTCTAAATTTGTTGAATTGCATCTGCTTACTTTACACATAATGCCTGTGAATATGACATGTGTTCCTGTTTCTAGAACATACTATATCTGATCACATGATGTTCTTACATCAGACTACTATTCTTGTATATCCCGCATCAGTCACTTATGATAAGGAACCTTTAAGTCGCCACTGTGATATTGGTTGTGTCTTGCATATGATTTCTAGCATGTACTGCTTCTAATTTTTTGAAACGCCTTACGGTTTGAACTTGGCAGAGTGATATTGGTTGCATCTTTCATATGGTGTCTAGCTTGCAGTGCTTCTAATTTGTTGAAATGCCTTCTGCTTAGTTACCACATCATAGGTGTGAATATGTCACGCCATCCTGTTTTTCATACATATTCCATCCTCGCATCATGTGTTTGCCTTTCATCCGAGTATCGTTCATCAGTATCATGCATGAATGAGTTCTGAAGAGCGAATTTTATTCCTTTTACTTATTGGTTTGACTTCACAATGCAAAATCATTACAACTGAAGGAAATTAGTCCAGCGATGGATGATGGTGGTCCTTCGGAGCAACTCAAACAGGGGGTCTCTACAAATTCTACTCCGCTATCCTCCCAACAAGATTTGCAAGACAATACAAGGCTGGACAGTCAACGTAGCTGTGTAGATGATGAGCACATCTCCCCTACTCCACCATCACAGGTGCTTGCTCTAACTTGGCACTATTATATGTGGTTGCGTGTTGCATACTATGCCTAATTTGTATTGCTTCAAACTTTGTTGAATTGTATCTGCTTACTTTACACATAATGCATGTGAATATGACATGTGTTCCTGTTTCTAGAACATACGTGTACATGATGAGAACATATCCCCTACTCCACCATCACAGGTGCTTGCTCTAACTTGGAACTGTTATATGTGGTTGCGTTTTTCGTATGATGTCTAGTTTGTATTGCTTCTGATTATGTTGAATTGCATCTGCGTAGCTTACAACTTATACCTGCAATGATCACTTACCCATAAGACACATTTAACTTGGGACTATGATGTAGGTTGCATCTTGCATTCTTTTCTAGCTTGTACTGCTTCTAATTTCTTGAAATGGCACTTATGATGAGACACTTTTTACCTGATAGAGTGATATTGGTTGCATGTTCATATGGTGCCTAGCTTTCATTTCTTCTAATTTTGTTGAAATGCCTTCCGCTTACTGTTTTTTCATACATATTCCATCCTCCTATCGTACGTGTGAATATGCAACGCTGTCTTTTTTGTATATATTCCATCCTCCTATCCTTTGCTTGCCTTACATAAAAGTAGTGTTCGTCTGTATCATGCATCAACCAGTTATGCAGAGCTAATTTTATTCATCCTCTTGTGGTTTTGACTTCATAAGGCAATATGAGAAAATAGGAAGGAAAAGAGTAAGTTAGGGGATGTTGGTGGTCCTCCGCGCCGACGCAAACAGAGACTCTCTAGATTTGCCACTGCTACTGCTAATCAAGTTGAAGTCCCAAGTCTACATGATGAGTTCATCTCCCGTACTCCACTATCGCAGGTGCTTGCTCTATGTTGACAGTGTGATAATTGGTTTCATGTTGTATATGTTGTCTAGCATGTATTTCTTCTATTTTGATTAAATTGCACCTGCTGAGTTTATACGTTATACATGTGCATATGACATGGCTTTCTGTGTCTAGAATACACTTCATCTATCTATCATACCATGTTCTTACATCAAAGTACTGCTATCGTGTATCCCGCATCAGTCACTCATGATTGGACGCTTTTAACATGGCAGTTTGATAGTGGTTGCATCTTGCATTGATTTCTATGTTGTACTGCTTCTAATTTTTTGAATTTCCACTTATGACAAGACACTTTTAACTTGGCAGAGAAATATTGGTTGCATCTTTCATATGGTGTCTAGCTTGCATTACTTCTATTTTCTTGAAAATCCATCTGCTTAGTTTACACATTGTAGCTGTGAATATGTCATGTCGTCCTGTTTTTCTTACATATTCCATCCTCATACGATTGTCTTACATCAAAGTATTGCTTGTCTGTATCATGCATCAATGAGTTCTGAAGAGCGATTTTATTATTTTGTGTTGTGGGTATGGCTTGACATGGCAAAGTCAAAAAAGAGCAAGGAAAATAATATAGTAGGGAGTGGTGTTACTCGTCGGGTGAAACGGAAAAGGATCTACCTCGAGATTCTGCTGGTACTTATAGTGGAGTAGAAGGTCCAAGTCCACCGGCTAAATATGCAAACACAATATCACCTGCTCCACCAGCTGGAGCATCTGCTTCAATTGTACCAGCATCTCAATGAGTTACTCGTTCGTTTGCTCCGGAACTGGCCAGTTCCCAAGCTACCTTCACACCTAACATTACTTCCGAAGCACTGCTGACACAACAAGACTTGGCAAGATCAGATGAACCTCATGAGCATCAACACCAAGACGGTACCTGACCGAGTCAAGTTGCAGTTGCATGCTCCTTTATATGTACTCTCGCAGTTTGATGTACACTAACACTTTCCATACTCGTTGTTGAACTAGCACCACGGCACAAGCGGAAACAGACATCAGGGATAATGCTTGACAGATTAACAAAATCTAAAGGAGGAAGAATGGAGATCCATTTTGAGGCAGGTTTAAAAAGGCCACGTGATGCTTCAGATTCAGCCAAGTTAGTATCAGAGGCAGCCATTGCCGTTAGGTGCACGTATCCTCCCAACATGGATCTAGTACAGGAATGAGAAAGACAATACCCAGTTTAACACCTTCCTTGACCATTTATCCGTAAGTAATGTTATTCATCGCAATTAGTAATATTATCTTGCTCTATCCCATACTTTCTAGCTTCCTCCTAATAAGACTCACATTCTTTTTTCAACAGATGAGGTTCAAGTTGGATCGGAAAGATGATGCAACTAAACAAGCATGCACTCATGTTTTTCAGTTTGCTCTGCGATAGTATCGGTACCACCTTAGAAAATCTCACTTTGAAGGCAAGGCTAACAATGAAATCACCCAAACATCTCCAGTGGAATATAATACAGATGAAGACTGGACAACCCTCATTAAACACTGGTCTAATCCAAAGTATCAGGTAGGCTATATGTATTTGATCAGACCACATATTGAACTTGTGTTTATGTATGTGCCTTACAAGTGTATCTTCTTCTAGGCTAACTGTTTGAAGAACAAGACCAACCGTTCTAAAGTGAAATCCCAACAGACAACAGCATCTCGTAGCTATATTGCACACTGCGAGGCTCTTGTAAATAGCTGCTACTTCCTTCTTTTTACTGTGCCATATTATCGTATCTATATTGACTTGTTCCAAATACAAAGGAAAGCCCGTGCAGACCAAAAAGAACCTGAACCGAATGCAGTGCAAATCTTCAAGGATTGCCACACCATCAATATGAAGGGCATGAGCACACTAGTTCAAGCCGCTGTTGTAAGTCCTTACTCCTCCTGCCTTTGAACTGATTGGTACTGTGATGTGTTCATTTAACTACTTGGTTTGCAGCCAATGTCAGTTACTCTGTCCACTATATACAGTTGTCTTAATGTATCATTTCACCTTACATGGTTTAAAAGATATGAAGGATATTCTTTTGGTCTTGATCTGTAATCTAGTTGTTATGTTCACGTGCACACACAATGATAAAATAGCCTATTTGTTTTATATCTGTTTGCCCATGATATGAATGATGTCATACTATGTTCATCCTACTTTAAACCATGTCTCTTTATCCTTAGATGTCAACGAATGTGAGGAAATAGACAATAGAGTAGGCATGCTACATGGACATATGTTTTGAAAGTGGTTTTATTATGTAGTTGGCACTACAATACATGCTAATGTACTACAGTAGTTCACCAAAATAAGTTATGTATGTAACCTACTTTGTTTGTTTTTGTCTCATTAGTAACTATGTGGTACACTAATCTACAATTTCAAACTTTCAGGAAGCTGTGGAACAAATGATTGAACAACCACAACCACCTGAAGGTGACGAGGCTACCACAGGCACAATGTCACCTCTTGTTGCAGTGCGTCAGTATCTCTCCACTAATAGTGCAAAAAGCACCTTCCTACGTAATTCTGGATTGGTTGTCAAGGTAACCTCGTCCAAATCGCCTACTGAACAAAATCTTCCGGCTAGACAGAGTGATATATATGTGCTCCAGACACAAGTCCAATCCCTATTGGACGTCGTTTCGGAAACAAGAATAGTGGTTGACAAATGTCGTCAAGATATGAATGGTTTTGAAACCAGACTATCAGACATTTGCTTCGTTGTTCAAGAGCAATGGCGCAAAAAGGTGAAGATCGTGTTGCTCCATCAAATTCTACAGCCTGAAACATTAGCACTCAGGACAAATGATATGTGCTTCTATACATCTGATGGTGCTTTTATCTGCAAGGACTGTAAACTTTATGCCAACAGGCCTTTTGTTGTATGGTTGGAATTTATTTTGTTGTGATACAACATTTATGATGCTGCCAAAGGCTGCAGTAATTACGACGCTATTTTTGTATAGTGTAGGTTTATCTTAGTAATGTATTCGGCCGAAAGCTTCATAGGTGCCCAACATGCCAACATTCGTCGGGCCCATTCCAATTGGGCTAAAATTGATTATGGGCCAAAATTTGCATGTAGCCCACTAAAAATATCTGGGCCTAAATTAGCATAAGCTTTCATATTTTTCTGGTAGGCATGTGCCCATAGTGGGCCTTTAACAGGCCTAAACATAATTTGGGCCCTCGGTAACAATAGGCCGTTTATAGGTGTAAATATCTCGAGCCCATAAAAACATGGGACTTTGATATGCCGAAAGTGAGATTGGGCCCTGATTGTGCCAATTACCCAACTGGTCTTAGCAGGCCGAAATGGTGGCCCATTTACGATGCGGATCTTTCACAGGCTCAAATTCGGACGGGCCGTAAATGCATCGACCTAATACACTGGCCTCTAACAGGCTGGAAGTTCGGTCGGGCTAGATTAGCGTCAATTTTATATGGGCCGTTAATGGGCCTGATGTGATGTTAGGCCACATATGGCCCATGGATTTCGTCCGACGGAACAGGCCGAAAATCAGAACAGGCCGAAAGTGGCCCAAATCTATAGTGGGCCTCTAACAGGCCGAATGTCAGATATGGCCGAATATGACCCAAATCCTTCACGGACATTTATGGGCCGAAAGTTTCAATGGCCTGTAAATGGGCCCAAACGAAGCAGGACCTTTAATAGGCTGGAAATACACTGGGCCGTAATTCGGCCCAAACACTTAGCGGACTGTTAACGGGCCAGAAGTGACCATGGGCTGTGACGCTAATAAGTTTAGGACAGGCCGTTGACGGGCCGATTTGACACTAGTCGTACGGGCCTTAACTGAGAATGTTGGGCATTTAGCTGGGCCAGCCCATTATGGTCTGCAAAATCTTGTGGGCCTTTAGCTGGGCTGGCCCATTGTGGTCTACTAAATCTTGTTGGCCTTTAGCTGGGCCAGCCCATTATGGTCTGCAAAATCTTGTGGGCCTTTAGCTGGGCCGGCCCATTATGGTCCGCTAAATCTTGTGGGTCTTTAGTTGGGCCGGCCCATTTAAACTTTATGGGCCACTTTTGGGCCCGTCCACGTGTCAACATATCATAGGCCCATCTCGACCGTTGGATGAGTGACACCTGTCCCAATGGTGAGCCGACATGTGTTTCCTGCAGCCAATGATGATTTTACACGTGGAAAATCCCCACTGGTCGGGGCTGTTAATGGGTTATCGGATCCAAAACCGGACCCGATAGCTTAATGGTGTTCCGTTACGGTGGATGCCACGTGTTGGTCACCCTTGATGAAAGCAGTTCTGTGAAGCACGATTTATCATCATGGAAGTGGACACTTCCGTGATGATAATTTTGGTAATGTCATGGAACACTTCTATGACAGCACATGTATGACTATCTTGATTCTGTCATAAAATCGTCATGGATGTACATGCATGACAAAAAATGCGACCTACTATGACAAACATGTATCATCACGGAAGTGTATTTTTTTGTAGCGAAGGCGCCCCGTTCATGGACGCGAGGCTCGACGCGGCACCGTCAGGCATTGCCTCCTCCTGAGATCCCTGGTGCAGTAGCAGCTTCTTTGTCTTGGGGGCGACCTTAGGAGGGAGGACGGCGTCCTCGTCTTTAGGGTTCTCAACCGCTGCAGCTTGGTAGGCGCGCTCAAGAGAGCACACCGCATCCTTTTCCTCGCAGGCGACCGTGATGACACCGCTGCTCCCTCGCATCTTGAGGACGTTGTAGCCGTGGTGTGTTGCCGCCATGAACTTGGATAGGGCTGGGTACCCAAGTATGGCGTTGTATGGTAAGCGAATGTCGGCGACGTTGAAGTCGATGAGCTTGGTGTGGTAGTTGTCGCGCTTGCCGAAGGTGATAGGGAGGCTGACTTGCCCGATCGGATGCGTGGAGCTGTCAGTCACTCTTGAGAATGGGTTGGTAGGCTGGAGTTGGTGGTCTGGCACTTGAAGCCTGTCGAATGTCTGGATGAAGAGAACATTGAGCCATGCTCCGCCATCGATGTGTGTCTTGGTGACAAGGACGTTGCTGATGACGGGTGAGCAGAGCATTGGGAGCGTGCCGGCTGTGGCCACACACTTGAGCTGGTTGGAGGAGTTGAAGTTGATAGCGTACTTGGACCACCTGAGCGGGTGTGTCACGTTGAGCTTGGGGAGGACTGCGTTCACCTCACGTGTGAACTGCTTGCAGGCGCGATGACAAGCTGGGGCCTGGGAGTCTCCCAAGATGCAGGCGATGGCACGAGGCTCCTGGAAGCCCCCAGCCCCCTCGTCTTGGTGGTGGTCTTGGTTCCTTCTTAGCGGTGGAGGCAGCGGAGGAAGACCAGCGTTGCCCTGAGGCTGATCCTCGCGAGGTTGATCCCTCCAGGCACCTTCGTGAGGCTGGCCTTGCCAGCGGTCCTCCTGAGGCTGGTCATGCCACTCCTAGCGATGGTCACGTCCGTCCTAGCATCCTCCACCTCGGCCACCTCCACAGTCGTAGCCTTGATTGTTGTGCTTGGGGCGATGACTGAGGCGCCCGTCGCGGAGGTCCCTGAGCTCCTGGCAGTCGTTGGTGTTGTGGCTGTGCACATTGTGGAAGATGCAGTACGGACGGCTGCCCTTGGATGACTTAGGATGATCGCACGCATGCTTCATCTCTGGTTCGGCTGCAAGAACAGTCGGTCCCTTGCGCTTCACATCCTTGGCCTTGGCCTTCTTGTCTTCTGGGTCTGCATCAGGGAGATCGAGGAGGGAAAGATGTCCTTCCTTGGCCCTCGCGCACTTGTTCGCCTTGTTGAACATCTCCAGAGCTGTGCATAGGTCCTGATGTATGGCGAGCTCTTCCTTCATCTTGATGTCGCAGACGCCATCCGTGAAGGCTGAGATGATGGCCTCGTCCGATACCTTGGGGATCTTGAGGCGAACGTTGTTGAAGCACTGGATGTACTTCTGCAGGGTCTCTTCTGGCTGCTGCTTGATGCATCGTGGGTCACCGGGGCCGGCGGGCGGTCGTGAGTGCCCTGGAAGTTTGCAATGAAGCGGTCGCGCATCTCATCCCAGGAGGAGACCGACCCCACAGGAAGGTTCAGGAGCCAAGAGCGCGCACCATCCTTGAGGGCCATGGGGAACCAGTTCGCTATGATCTTCTCATCACCGCTGGCCGCCTCGATGCTCAGCTCGTAGAGCTGGAGGAACTCGGCGGGGTCGGTGGTGCCATCATAACGTGGGGGCAGGTCAGGCTTGAAATTCCCCGGCCAAACGATGTTGCACAGCTCCGAGGTGAACGCTCGGCACCCTTCTGTGGTCACGGGAGCCCGTCGGGGTGGTAGAGCCTAGTCTTGATGCTCATACGCCACCACCACAGGTGGCGCACGGTCTTGACGTGGAGGTGCGGGAAGCACACGTGCATCTTCTTGGGTCCGCTACACCACTTGACAACTTGCTTCTTCGCGCGCAGGCGCCTGACGCTGCGGGTCACGCCGTGGCGCTACCCGCCTCGGCTCGACGATGGCGCCTTGGACTGGAGGCAATGGAGGTGCCCCCGTGTGCCACGTCACCTGCAGCAGGAGGCTCCTGAGGCAGTGAGCGGGCCGGCACAGCAAAGTCTCAGGCGGCACTAACGAGCTCGGTGATGCGTTCGAGCCATTCCTCGTAGAAGTCGGCGACGGGGCGGTAGCGCAGCAGCTCTAGTGCCATGAGCAGAGCAGCCTGCGCGTTCGCCGGGCCACGGCGTGCGTGGGAGGACGAAGCGGCCGGAGTTAGCGACGGAGTGGCAGTGCGCCCGTCGCGGTGCACGGAGGGGTGTAGCGATGAAGCTTGCTGCTCGTGGCCAGCAGGGCCTGTGGCGGCATTAGCCGCTGGTGATGGAGGACGATGAGGACAGCCATTGCCCGGCGGTGCCATCTAAGCGAGCCCGACGTGCATCATCCATGGGAGTGTCGGAGTAGCGGTGGATCGATCAACGGAAGAGAAGATCCGATGCACCCCTACCTGGCGTGCCAAATGTCGAATTTCGGGTTCCGCAAACCCTTGAGAGATTTTCACTCTGGGGTGCATGCGGAGATCTCAACCTACCCAGTGTGCTACTCGCAAAACCTCACAGCCTAGCGCGTTGAGCTCAAAGGGAAAGAGAGACACGACAGTTTATCCTGGTTCGGGCCACCTTGCGGTGTAATACCCTACTCCATCTTTGTGGTGGATTGCCTCGAGGGGCTGAGGATGAACTAGTACAGTGGATGAACAACCTCAGGAGGTGAGGTATTCTTGAGCTCAAGTGAGCTGGTGAGATGGTGAGGGTGGAATGGATTTGATGGATCCAGATCGGTTCGTCCTATGCCCTCTTCTATCTTCTTTTTCTTTGCCCCTCTCTATGGTGGTGGCTAGGTCCTATTTACAGTGGCCTTGGTCCTCTTCCCAAATGTTGGCGGGAAGGGATCCCACAACAGCCAGATTCGAAGGGAGACAACAAGTACATCCTATCTTGACTAAAGTGGTCTTTGCCTGCAAAAGACTCTGGTCATAATGCTGTGGTGGGCTCGGCGATGACCTCCGTCCTACCGTCAGAGTGGTCTTGGTCTCGTTGCACAAGAATGGAAAACTTTGGTTGATTCCTCGGGACTCCGTGCCTGCTACTTGCCTCCTTTGCACCAAAGAGGAAACTGGCACACTGCACCCGCCTGTCCTTAGTTGTCATGGCTCACGTCAGCTGAGCCTCGTGAGGTGCACCTTGCATAGATATCTATGCTCCTCGGGAGCCTGCCTGAGGAGGCCTATCCCCTTGGAGGTCTTGGTGTTGTCCGCCTCGCGAGGCTTGGCCCCTCGCTAGGGTCTTGAGTTGTCGATGCCGAAGTTGGGCCATACCAGGCGTCGATGGAGCCATGCAGTGGGCCGCGGGCAGGCAAGTCTGGGTACCCCTGTATCGAGAACGCTGACACTCATGTCCATATTTTATTTTATCGACACCTCTATCTCTAAACATGTGGACATGATTATCGATTTCGGCTTTCGCTTGAGGACAAGCGAGATCTAAGCTTGGGGGAGTTGATACATCCATTTTGTATCATGTTTTTATATCAATATTTATTGCATTATGGACTAGTATTTCACATTATAGTACAATACTTATGCCTTTTCTCTCTTATTTTACAAGGTTTACACAAAGAGGGATAATGTCGGCAGCTGGAATTCTGGACTGGAAAGGAGCAAATCTGAGATACCTATTTTGCACAACTCCAAAAGTTCTGAAAATTTACGGAGAATTATTTTGGAATATATAAATGATGAAACTACCAGAGGGAACCCTCCAGGTGTCCACAAGTCTGGGGGCGCGCCCTACCCCTTGGGCGCGGCCCCAGGGCTTGAGGGCCCCCTGGCAGGTCTTCGGTGCCCATATTCTGCTATATGGAGTCTTTTGACCCGGTAAAAATCATAAGAGACCTTTCGGGATGAAGCACCACCATCTTGAGGCGGAACCTGGGCAGGAGCAATCTAGAGCTCCGGTAGAGCGATTCTGTCGGGGAAACTTCCCTCCGGGAGGGGGAAATCAAAGCCATCATCATCACCAATGATCCTCTCATCAAGGGAGGGTCAATCTCCATCAACATATTCACCAGAATCATCTCCTCCCAAACCTTAGTTCATCTCTTGTATTCTATCTTTGCCTCCGAACCTTAGATTGGTACATGTGGGTTGCTAGTAGTGTTGATTACTTCTCGTATTTGATGCTAGTTGGTTTATTTGCTAGAAGGTCATATGTTCAATACCCCTCTGATCTTGAACATGAACATGCTTTGTGAGTAGTTAATTTTGTTCCTGAGGACATGGGAGAAGTCTTGTTATAAGTAATCATGTGAATTTGGTATTCGTTCAACACTTTTATAAGATGTATGTTGTCTTTCCTCTAGTGGTGTTATGTGAACGTCGACTACATGACACATCACCATGATTTGGGCCCAAGGAAAGGCATTGGGAAGTAATAAGTAGATGACGGGTTGCTAGAGTGATAGAAGCTTAAACCGTAGTTTATGCGTTGCTTCGTAAGGGGCTGATTTGGATCCACATGTTTCATGCTATGGTTAGATTTATCTTAATTCTGCTTTCGTAGTTTGCAGATAGTTGTGAGAGGGGTTAATCAAAAGTGGGAGGCTTTTCCAAGTAAGGACAACACCCAAGCACTGGTCCTCCCACATATCAAATTATCAAAGTAACGAACCCGAATCATATGAGCATGATGAAAACTAACTCGACAGTAATTCCCATGTGTCCTCGGGAGCGCTTTGCTTTATATAAGAGTTTGTCTAGGCTTGTCCTTCGCAATAATAAGGATTGGTACACCTTGCTCCACCTTTGTTACACTTGTTACTTGTTACCCGTTACAAATTATCTTGTCACAAAACTATCTGTTACCAATAATTTAAGTGCTTGCAGAAAATACCTTGCTGAAAACCGCTTGTTATTTCCTTCTGCTCCTCGTTGGGTTTGACACTCTTACTTATCTAAAGGACTACGATAGATCCCATATACTTGTGGGTCATCAGTCCACCCCCCCTCCTGGTTGATCTTTTCTGGCGCTCCGATGACGCAAGCGGGGATACGGGCGGCTGCCGCCTACCACGCCCGCCAGGTGTTCGGCGATTTGTTTGCTCGGTGATGGACTTCGATGACGAGGATGCGTTCACGGCGCTTGCTACCTCTTGAGCACTGCATTGGTTTTCCCTTGAAGAGGAAAGGGTGATGCAGCAAAGTAGCGTAAGTATTTCCCTCAGTTTTTGAAAACCAAGGTATCAATCCAGTAGGAGGCTCCTCAAAAGTCCCACGCACCTACACAAACAAACAAGAACCTCGCAACCAATGCGATAAAGGGGTTGTCAATCCCTTCACGGTAACTTGCGAAGGTGAGATCTGATAGAGATAATATGATAAGATAAATATTTTTGGTATTTTTATGATATAGATTGGAAAGTAAAATATGCAAATAAAAGTAGATGGAAAACTTATATGATAAAAGATAGACCCGGGGGCCATAGGTTTCACTAGTGGCTTCTCTCAAGATAGCATAAGTATTAAGGTGGGTGAACAAATTACTGTCGAGCAATTGATAGAAAAGCGCATAGTTATGAGATTATCTAGGTATGATCATGTATATAGGCATTATGTCCGTAACAAGTAGATCGAAACGATTCTGCATCTACTACTATTACTCCACACATCGACCAACTCCTGCCTGCATCTAGAGTGTTAAGTTCATAAGAACAGAGTAACGCATTAAGCAAGATGACATGATGTATAGGGATAAACTCAAGCAATATGATATAAACCCCATCTTTTTATCCTCGATGGAAACAATACAATACGTGCCTTCCTGCCCCTGCTGCCACTGGGAAAGGACACCGCAAGATTGAACCCAAAGCTAAGCACTTCTCCCGTTGCAAGAAAGATCAATCTAGTAGGCCAAACCAAACTGATAATTCGAAGAGACTTGCAAAGATAAACAATCACACATAAAAGAATTCGGAGAAGATTCGATTATTTCTCATAGATAAACTTGATCATAAACCCACAATTCATAGGATCTCGACAAACACACTGTAAAAAGAATTACATCGAATAGATCTCCAAGAAGATCGAGGAGAACTTTGTACTGACATTCAAAGAGAGAGAAGAAGTCATCTAGCTAATAACTATGGACCCGAATGTCTGTGGTAAACTAGTCACAACTCATCGGAGAGGCCTTGGAGATGATGTAGAGGCCCTCCGTGGTCGATTCCCCCTCCGGCGGAGCGCCGACGAAGGCTCCAAGATGGGATCTCGCAGATAAAGAAGGTTGCAGCGGTGGAAATAGTTTTTCGTGGTGCTCCTGGATGTTTTCAGGGTACGTGGATATATATACGCGAAGGAGGTAGGTCAGGGGAGCCACAAGGGGCCCACAAGAGTGGGGGGCGCGCTCACCCCCCTAGGGCGCGCCGGGCACCCTTGTTGTTGCCTCGTTTGTTAATTGACCTCCACTCCAAATCTCCTGGATTGTGTTTGTTCCAAAGAGATCTCTCCCGAAGGTTTCATTCCGTTTGGACTCCGTTTGATATTCCTTTCCTTCGAAACACTGAAATAGGCAAAAAAACAGCAATTCGGGCTAGGCCTCCGGTTAGTAGGTTAGTCCCAAAAATGATATAAAAGTGTAAAGTAAAGCCCATAAACATCCAAAATGGGTAATATAATAGCATGGAACAATCACAAATTATAGATATGTTGGAGACGTATCAAGCATCCCCAAGCTTAATTCCTGCTCGTCCTTGAGTATGTAAATGGTAAAAACAGAATTTTTGATGTGGAATGCTACCTAGCATAATTCTCAATGTAATTTTCTTTATTGTGGCATGATTGTTCAGATCCAAATGATTCAAGATAAAAGTTCATAAAACATAAAAATAGTAATACTTCAAGCATACTAACAAGTAATCATGTCTTATAAAAATATCATAGCCAAAGAAAGCTCATCCCTACAAAATCATATAGTTAGGCCATGCTTCATTTTCATTACACAAAATACTCCCATCATGCACAACCCCGGTTTCAGCCAAGCAATTGGTTCATACTTCTTAACGCGCTTCAGCTTTTTCAACTCTTACGCAATACATGAGCGAAAGCCATGGACATAGCACTATATGTGGCATAGGGTGGTGGTTGTGAAGACAAAAAGGGAGAAGATAGTCTCACAACAACTAGGCGTATTAATGGGCTATGGAGATGCCCATTAATAGATATCAATGCGAGTGAGTAGGGATTGCCATGCAACGGATGCACTAGAGCTATAAATATATGAAAGCTCAACAAAAGAAACTAAGTGGGTGTGCATCCAACTTGCTTACTCACGAAGACCTAGGGCATTTTGAGGAAGCCCATCATTGGAATATACAAGCCAAGTTCTATAATGAAAAATTCCCACTAGTATATGAAAGTGACAACATAGGAGAGTCTCTATCATGAAGATCATGGTGCTACTTTGAAGCACAAGTGTGGAAAAAAGATGGTAACATTGTCCCTTCTCTCTTTTCTCTCATTTTTTTCTTTTTTTATTTTGGTGGGCTTCTTTGGCCTCTCTTTTTTCTTTATTTTTTATTTGTTTGGGCTTCTTTGGCCTCTTTTATTTTTATAAAGTCCGAAGTCTCATCCCGACTTGTGGGGGAATCATAGTCTTCATCATCCTTTCCTCACTTGGGACAATGCTCTAATAATGAAGATCATCACACTTTTATTGATTTACAACTCAAGGATTACAACTCAATACTTAGAACAAAATATGACTCTATGTGAATGCCTCCGGCGGTCTATCGGGATATGCAATAAATCAAGAGTGACATGGATGAAAAATTATGAAGGTGGCCTTGCCACAAATATGATGTCAACTACATGATCATGCAAAGAGCAATATGACAAAGATGAGGCGTGTCATAATAAACGGAACGGTGGAAAGTTGCATGGCAATATATCTCAGAATGGCTATGGAAATGCCATAATAGGTAGGTATGGTGGCTGTTTTGAGGAAGGTAAATGATGGGTGCATGATACAGGCGAAAGTTGCTCGGTATAATAGAGGCTATCAATGGTGGAAGGGTGAGAGTGCGTATAATCCATGGACTCACATTAGTCATAAAGAACTCATATACTGTCACACAACTTTTACCATACGTGCATGCTACGGGACTTGCCAACTCCAACACAAGTATTTCTCAATTTCATAATTACCCAACTAGCATGACTCTAACATTACCACCTTTATATCTCAAAACAATTATCAAGCATCAAATTTATCATAGTGTTTAATGCACTTTCTATGATAGTTTTTATTATACCCAACTTGGATGCTCATCATTCTAGGACCAATTTTATAACCATAGCAAATACCATGATGTTCTACAAGACTCTCAAAATGATATACGTGAAGCATGAGAGATCAACAATTTCTACAAAATAAAGCCACTACCGTGCTCTAAAAAAATATAAGTGAAGCAGTAGAGAAAAACTATCTAGCTCAAAAGATATAAGTGAAGCACATAGAGTATTCTAATAAATTCCAGATCAAGTGTGTCTCTCCAAAAAGGTGTTTACAGCAAGGATGATTTTGGTAATATAAAAAGCAAAGACTCATATCATACAAGACGCTCCAAGCAAAACAAATATCATGTGGTGAATAAAAATATAGCTCCAAGTAAAGTTACCGATAGACGAAGACGAAAGAGGGGATGCCTTTCGGGGCATCCCCAAGTTTAGGCTTTTGGTTATCCTTGAATATCTTGGGGTGCAATGGGCATCCCCAAGCTTAGTCTCTTGCCACTCCTTATTCCATAGTCCATCAAATCTTTACCCAAAACTTGAAAACTTCACAACACAAAACTCAACAGGAAATCTCATAAGCTCCGTTAGTGCAAGAAAGAAAAACCACCACATAAGGTACTGCTATGAACTCATTCTTTATTTGTATTGGTATTAAACCTACTGTATTCCAACTTCTCTATGTGTCGGCATTCTGGGAACGGGGGTCCCCAGACTTGCCTGCCTGCGGCCTATGGCATGGCTCAAGTAGGGGGGCCCAGTGTGGCCCATCTTCATCGACTCGAGCTCAAGACCCTCGCGAGGGGCCAAGCCTCACGGGGCGGACGACAGGAAGCTTCCTCGGGCACAGCCTCATCAGGCTGGCTCGCGAGGAGGCAGAGAGATCAAGGCGGGGTACCTCGCGAGGTGCCCGTGATGCAAGCCATGACGATCGAAGCCAGGCAGGCGTTAGGCGGGCACCGGCCTGGGAAGTGTCCTTGTTTCCCCTTTGGTGCAAAGGGGGCAAGCACAGGCCAAGGCATGAGGCAAAGGTTACCATTTCGGTGCAACAAGACCAAGACCAACAGAGTGGCAGGATGGAGGTCATCGTGGAGCCCAGGAAGGCGTCATCGTCGGAGCCTTTGGCAGGCGAGGACCAACTTTAGTCAGGATAAGTGTATTAGATGTTCCCCTTCAAAATGACCAATTGTTGGCGCCCTTCCAGCTCAATATTTGGGAAGAGGCCCAGGGCTTTCCCCTATAAATAGGAGTAGCCACCATAGTATAGAGGCATCTCGAATCAACCCCTCTGAAGGGACAAACACCACTACAAGAACACCCCTCGCGAGGTTGTTCTTCCTTTGTACTGTTCATCATCAACCCCTGAGGCAATCAACCACACCACAAACTAGAGTAGGGTATTACACCACAATGGTGGCCCGAACTAGTATAAACCTTACGTCCCTTGTGTTGTTCTTCGTGTAGCTTAGATCTTTTGCGAGGTGACGAGACGTGAGCCGGTAGGGGGAGTGATCTCCATGCGCACCCTAGAGTTCGAACCTCAAGGGTCTGCCCGAACCCGAAATCCGACATTTGGCGCGCCAGGTAGGGGTGTGCCGGAATCACACCTTCCGCCTTCTTGCGTTTCACCGTCCGTCGCATCCATGTCTGACACTCGTCGAGCCCGCGCCGAGCGCCGGGAAGCCCTCGCCACCCGCGTCACCCAGATGGCGCCCGTCGGCGGATGCCCCCGTCGTTCCCCATTGCCTGCCGCCAACGCCGCCACCGGCCCGGCGGGGAACGAGTAGCAGGCCTCATCCATGCATCCTTCGGTGCGGCGAGAGGGCCGCACCACCACCACGTCGCTGACTCCAGCCGTTTCGTCGTCCCACGCCTGTCGCGCCCCCGTGGACGCGCACGCCACGCTGCTCCTGGCGCGAGAGCTCCTGCACTACCGTCCCGTCGTCGACCTCTATGAGGACTGGCTCGCCCGCATAATCGAGCTCGTCAGCACTGCAGGGGGCTCCCCTATGCCCTCTCTCTCGCTGCCTCGCCCTCCATCATATGCAGGAGGCGTGGATCAGGAGGTGCCTCCGCCACCTCCCCCCCAAGAAGGCGCCCTAGCTCCACGGTGCGCGGCTCCGGCACAAGACCCACCATGTCTCATGCCCGCGCGACAAGACAGGAGCTGCCAAGAGATCCCTCGTCCCCAAGAAGCTGCCCGCGTGCTCCCTGCACTGGCACGTCATGACCGCGCTCCTGCTCCGGCATGCCAAGACCCTGCACTGCTCCTGGAGGCAGCGCGTGGAGACCTCCAAGATCAAGTCCTTCGTCACCAAAGGCCTCCTGTGACCACTGCGGGCTGTCGTGCCTTCACTGCCGAGCTGCACAGCGTAGCTTGGCCGGGCAAGTTCAAGTCTGACCTGCCTCCATGCTACGACGGCACTGCTGACCCTACGGAGTTCCTCCAGCTCTACGATCTGGGCATCGAAGCCGCCGACGGGGACGAGAAGGTCATGGTGAACTGGTTTCCCATGGCGCTCAAGGATGGTGCCCGCACCTGGTTCCTGAACCTGGCTCCCGGCACGATTTCCTCTTGGAACGAGATGCGCACCCGCTTCATCGCCAACTTCCAAGGCACTCACGACCGGCCCCCGGCCATGAGCGACCTTTGCCGCATCAAGCAACAGCCAGGAGAGACCCTGCAGAAGTACATCTAGCATTTCAACAACGCTCGCCTCAAGATCCCCACAGTGACTGATGAAGCCATCATCTCAGCCTTCTCTGACGGCATGCGTAACATCAAGATGAAGGAAGAGCTAGCAATCCATGAAGACTTGTGCACATCCCTGGAGCTGTTCAACTTGGCGACCAAGTGCGCCAGAGCTGAGGAAGGGCGTCTCTCCCTCCTCGAGCTTCCGGCTGCCGATCCAGAAGAGAAGAAGCCCAAGGCCAAGGACGTGAAGCGCAAGGGGGCTGATGTGCTTGCAGCAGAGCCACACACCAAGCAAGGCAGGGATCAGCCTGAGTCATCCAAGGGCAACCGGTACTACGTGTACCACGACCTCCACACCCACAACACCAACGAATGCCAAGATCTCAGGGCTGTGCGAGATGGGCGTATCGGCTGACGCCCCGAGCGCAATGACTGGGGCTATGGCCGAGGAGGAGGAAGAGGTGGAGGACGATGGGAAGACCGTGGCCCTCGCCAAGGTTGGCGTGACCGACCTCGAGAGGACCGCTGGCAGGACCAACCTCGCAAGGGAGGCTGGAGGGATCAGCCTTGTGAGGATCACCCTCAGGGCAACGCTGGCCTCCCTCCTCGGCCACCACCACCAAGGAGGAATGAAGACCATCACCAGGATGAAGGGACTGGGGGCTTCCAGGAGCCGCACACAATCGCTTGCATCCTGGGTGGCACTCAAGCCCCAGCCTCTCAGCGCATCTTCAAATAGTTTGCTCGCGAGGTGAATGCAGTCCTTCCCAAGCTTGAAACCACGCGCCCTCTCAGGTGGTCAGCGTGCGCTATCACGTTCAGCTCAGCGGATCAGCTCAAGTGCGCAGCCACGACCGGAGTCCTCCCGATGCTTTGCTCCCCAATCATCAGCAATGTGCAGGTCACCAAGACCCTCATCGATGGCGGAGCGGGACTCAACGTCCTGTCTTTCAAGACGTTCAACAATCTCCAAGTGCCATACGATCAGCTTCAGTCAACCAAGCCTTTCTCAGGAGTCACTGATGGTTCCACCGTTCCAATAGGGCAAGTTCACCTTCATGTCACCTTTGGACAGCGCAACAACTACCGCACCGAGCTCATTGACTTCGACGTCGCCCACATTCGCCTGCCATACGATGCCATCCTCGGGTACCCAGCTCTGGCCAAGTTCATGGCAGTGACTCATCACGGCTACAATGTCCTCAAGATGCCAGGAAGCGGTGGATTCATCACGGTGCCTTGTGAGGAGAAGGATGTGGTGTGTTCTCTTGACCGGGCTTTTCAAGCCGCAGCAATCGAAGACCCAGATCACAGGAGCGGAAGACTTCCCGAGGCAGTCCCTAAGAAGAAGAAGGCATCACCCAGTCCGAACCCTCGGGAGGCAGGCCCCTCCAGTGGCGTTGTGTCAGGGTCCGCGCCCGTTCAAGGGGCGCCTCCCTCTCTCGCATAGGAAGGCGCGGCCGGCGCCCTCCTCGGGCAAGGCTCGGGGGCTCTCTCTTGGAGGGCCACCGACTTTGCCAAGGTCACGGGGGAGGCTCTTGGGCACCACTTGGAGGCGTGTTTCAAAGCACGTTTCCCTCGGGAAGGAACAAGGCAAGGAGGGCCAAGCCCTCGGGAATTCATCGCGAGAAGCATTCAGGAGCTGCAAGAGTCAAGAGTCATGAGTGGCAGCCGCCGCTTACCCGCCGTAGCTCCCCATCCAAGCGAGGATGGTGAGTTGTGCGTCTGCATCGACGTACCAGGGCTCAACCGAGCCGCTTCTCAAGAGCACCTCTGGCCTTCGCGCGTGGGGCGTTGTGAGGGTCCACCTCACAGCTACGTTCGCATGCCTTTCGGCCTGCCGAACGCAGTTGCCACTCACCAGCGCATGCTGAGGAGCATTCTGGAGGCTCAGGAGGTCAGGCATTCCGCAGTCCTGGCAGAGATGGAGATGGCCCTTGAAGAGCCGCCTGTGCCCCCGGAGCCTCCCGAGGCTCCTAGGCCTGGGGGCTCGTAAGGGACGGTTTCCGCAGCGCGCGTCGTCTGCTACTTCAGCATTCCTTCGTCTCCAACACCCTCAGGTGACATCCTTCGAGTTTCCTTTTTCAGCTGGGAGCGCCCCCAGGGATGCATCATTCCCAGGCCGCGTGGGTCCATCCCTGCGGCATGTATCTCTTTTGTTCATGCCTTTAGGTTACTTTGTTGGGGGCGCCCCATGGTCTGCATTATCCCCAAGCCACTCGGGCCAGACCCGGCGGCATTTGCCTTTTTTGCATCTATCTAAATGGATTTGCTCTTTTATTGCCTAACATGCTCGACCTAATCGCCTGCTCGATTGACACCTACCTCTGGAGCCGCTCGCTTGTGCACGGGTCCATCCCTGCAATGCGGATAAATCCGAGTGGTCGAGCTCTGGCCATGGCAGCCCCGCAAGGCGCCACCACACCGGGCCCTTAGTGCCTCAATCACTCCCTCGGAGCGACCAATGGTTGGCTGGCAACCGCAACAACAGGCCCTGCTTTCTCTCGTGATTGGTATGCAGGACCCGCTCCAGGAGTAACACCAGGCATGATGTGAGCCTCCTCTCCTTCTCTCCGCCATAATCCACTTGCACGTTAAAAGGGGGGTACCTGAGCATCGCGACTCATGGGCTCTTACTGGCTCTCTAGCCCTCACCCCTTGGCCTTGACCCACGGCATCGCGACCTATCATACCAGCGGCGGCTGACCTCACTCGAGGGCTGGGATCTAAGGACGTAGAGCATGAAGGAAAGTGTGGGGAGAGGGAAGGAGCTCGCGAAGACCAGACCCAGCAACACCTCAGCTGCCACCATGCAGGCCTGGCGCTTCACCGAAAACTACTCCGAATCAATAAGATACGTTACTCTAGAACTGATTCGGCTCAGGTTAACCCCTCGCCTACTGCAGCTCTATCACGGCAACGTTGCCTACCTTTCTTGCCCAGTGGAAGCTGCTTGAGCGCTAAAGGGGACCCCCTGAGCATCGCGACTCAGAGGCTCTTACTGGACCTCGGGCCGCTCACCTCCTGGCCTTGACCATGGCATCGCGACCTGGCATACCAACGACAGCTTAAGCCTGCCTGGGGACTGGGACCTGTCAGCGTAGAGCACCAAGCCCTCGTGAGGAAAGAAAGGGGGAGCCGAGCCGGGACAGGACTGGCATCTTGCATCAATTCATAATGAGGATATATATTCACAGAAGACATGGCCAGCGCCTTACAATACCCTCGTGGGGTGATACATTGATTCCTCGCAGGGAACAGAAGATGGTGATCCTAAGGGACGCTAACTATGCACGCCTCCGCAGGAGACGCCATCATCAACAGTGGGCCGACAGGCGCCGGCACCAACCCCATCCAGATCAATGGTGTCGGCGGCACGACGCCGCTGCCACGCTCCGAGCCCGACGCGAGCTCGGGGGCTCATAGCTGTCGTCGCTCGTCTCCGGAGTCGCGTAAAGCTCGGTGGAGTCGCTGGACCCTCCGGCACCTCCGCTACTGCCTGAGGAGCCGCTGGGGAAGTGATTGGCGGCCTTGGTCCTCGCCACAATGATGCCCTGACCGCCTTTCTCGGGGTAGCATTCCAGCCAGCGTCCTTCCGCGTCGAAGACCTTGAAGAACATTAAGGAGGCGCCATCGTATTCAAGATGAATCATGAGGGCCCCCTCCGATCGACAGACCCAGGCAATCTCGCCCCAGCCCCGGGTCATGTAGACCTTGCCCGGAGCGACGACCTTGACCTCTGCTCCGGTCGCAGGGGTACTGCAGTCAGCGTGCTGTAGCCAGAGCTCAAGAGGCCCCCTCGGCGGGATCTCGAAGGCGAAGGAGGGAGGAAGGCGAATCCAAGAACGAGGAGGCATGGCAGCGTGAAGCACAAGCTCACGAGAGGAGCCCTCGGCATGGACTCCAGGAGGAACGACACGCACCGCCGTAATCCGTCGGCAACGACGACGGCTCCGGCGATGTCGCTTGACGCCTTCTCCTCTAGGGCCCTCGATCAGGGCGTACAAGGGCAAAGGAAACCCAGGCGGTGGCCGCTTGAACCAAGGCCTCGACACCTCCTGCCAAGCAGCCCCGTCTTTGCGGCAGAGAGCTAGCCGTTTCTTCGGCGGAAGCGGGTCAGGAACCTCTCAGGGGGCCTTCCCCTTCTCGTCTGCAGAAAACCAACGGATTGGTGCCATTGGCGTAAGGTGGAGCAAGGGCGAGGAAGAAGAAGAAAGAGAGTAGCGAGAAAGGATGGAGCGGAAGGGCTTGCGCCGTTCCATACTTATAGCTGGAGGAGGCCAACCGCCGGCCTCCACGATCGCAGGTAATCTTGACCCGATTTTGCATGCAGGGACTTGTCAAGTCACCCAGTTGCCGAGGCGTCATGGGGAAGCGAGGACGCCCATGTCCAATCAACCGCCACGCGACGCCCAAGGCCGCAGGCTGTTGGGGCCCGCGGCGCTTCGCACTTGCCCCTTCGCTTCTCTGCTAAGCCAAGTCCGGGCGCACCTTGGGCCCGGGGGCTACTATCGGCGTTCTGGGAACAAGGGTCCCCAGACTTGCCTGCCTGCGGCCTGCGGCGTGGCTCAAGTAGGGGGGCCCAGTGTGGCCCATCTTCATCGACTCGAGCTCAAGACCCTCGCGAGGGGCCAAGCCTCACGGGGCAGACGACAAGAAGCTTCCTCAGGCACAGCCTCGTCAGGCTGGCTCGTGAGGAGGCGGAGAGATCAAGGCGGGGTACCTCGCGAGGTGCCCGTGACGCAAACCATGACGATCGAAGCCAAGCGGGCGCCAGGCGGGCGCCGGCCTGGGCAGTGTCCTTGTTTCCCCTTCGGTGCAAAGGGTGCAAGCACAGGCCAAGGCATCAGGCAAAGGTTACCATTTCGGTGCAACAAGACCAAGACCAACAGAACGGCAGGATGAAGGTCATCGTGGAGCCCAAGAAGGCGTCATCGTCAGAGCCTTTGGCAGGCGAGGACCAACTTTAGTCAGGATAAGTGTACTAGATATTCCCCTTCAAAATGACCAATTGTTGGCGCCCTTCCCGCTCAATATTTGGGAAGAGGCCCAGGGCTTTCCCCTATAAATAGGACTAGCCACCATAGTATAGAGGCATCTCGAATCGACCCCTTCGAAGGGACAAACACCACTACAAGAACACCCCTCGCGAGGCTGTTCTTCCTTTGTACTGTTCATCATCAGCCCCTGAGGCAATCCACCACACCACAAACTAGAGTAGGGTATTACACCACAATGGTGGCCCGAACTAGTATAAACCTTGCGTCCCTTGTGTTGTTCTGCGTGTAGCTTAGATCTTTTGCGAGGTGACGAGACATGAGCTGGTAGGGGGAGTGATCTCCGTGCGCACCCCAGAGTTCGAACCTCAAGGGTCTGTCGGAACCCGAAATCCGACACTATGGTTCATACCCCCTGATACCAGCCATAGATGCATCAAAATAAGCAAACAACACACGAAAAATAGAATCTGTCAAAAACAGAACAGTCTGGAGCAATCTGTAACTTTCAAATACTTCTGGAACTCTAAAACTCCTACGAAAATTGGAAGTCCTGGGCAATTTACCTATTGATCTACTGCAAAAAGAATCAACGCAAAATCACGTTTCTATGATTTATTAAAATTATTCTCGTGCGTGCAAAAGTTTTTGTTTTTCAGCAGAATCAAATTAACTATCACCGTAGGTTATCCTATAGGTTCTACTTGGCACAAACACTAATTAAAACATAAAACCACATCTAAACAGAGGCTATATGAAATATTTATTACTAAACATAAGAAAAAAGCAAGAAACAAAAATAAAATTGGGTTGCCTCCCAACTAGCACTATCGTTTAACGCCCCTAGCTAGGCATAAAAGCGAGAATAGATCTAAGTATTGCCATCTTTGGCATTTAATTCATAAGTGGCTCGCATGATAGATTCATAAGGTAATTTGAATTTCTTTCTTGGAAAGTGTTCCATGCCTTTCCTTAATGGAAATTTGAATCTAATATTCCCTTTCTTCATATTAATAATTGCACCAATCGTTCTAAGGAAATGTCTACCAAGAATAATAGGACATGAAAGATTGCAATCTATATCAAAAACGATAAAATCTACAGGCACATAATTCCTATTTGCAACAATAAGAACATCATTGATCCTTCCCATAGGTTTCTTAATGGTGGAATATGCAAGGTGCAAGTTTAAAGAGCAATCATGGAAACCTAGCGCATCACATAAAGTTTTCAGAATCGTGGAAACACTAGCACCCAAATCACACAAAGCTGTGACAGCCTGATTTTTGGCCCATTCTTTTTCTTTTGTTTTTCCGAGGTTTTTGCCTGAGTTTTTCTTTTTCGTGGCTTTGTGGTCTGGAAACTGAAGAAGATGCCCTCTTCTTTGCTTCCAAAGTAGCTTGTCATTTCCAAATCCTTCCCTAGACCCTGTCATTTTCATCCTAGCCCAAATCTCAATATTCTTTTTATTGAAAATATTCCTTTTCTATTAAAGGAATAACTCAAATTGCCCTAGGTTGTGAGGCAACCTATATTTCCCTCACTCCTAAAATTCCCAAATAATTCTCATAATTTTTTTGGGTCATATATTGATCAAATATGGCAAAACTTTTCATTTCCATGTTCAAAAATAATTCCCCAATATTCATTTTTCTATTCTGCCTTGAATGGCACTTTGTGAAGGAAGTGTCATTTATATTTCTCCTATTGACTCCCAACCTCTTTGGGCATGTTTATATGTACAAATAATTGCCCCATGCACAAGTTCAAATTTATTTGCATAGCCAATCTTCCTTAGTGAAGTTTCAAAGTTTCTGTCAAACAGAAGGCTTTGTGAAGGAAGTACTAGCTAGGAGTACCCAAATGAGTTGAACTTTTGTGCACTCCTTAATGTGCTCATATTAACCCCTTACACCCATTTGCAGCCCCATCAAATTATCTATGTGAGCACAGGAGCAAATCTTTGTTTCTGACAATATTTTCAGGTTGTGAAGCAAGTGTATTTTAAATTGCTTTAAAAATCCTGATAACTTACCAGATCATTATTATACCCATAAAACATCTCTCCACCCAATTTGGCATCATTTTAATGAGCCATTTGATCACCAATGTTATTTCAAGTTTCTGGTCAGCAGAGATGTTTGTGAAGCAAGTACCATTTTGGCTTGGCCAAATGGTATGATACTTGGTCAGCATCTTCATATGACAAAATTACTAAGCCTTTCCCAATTTTAGCTCAAGTTGACACTCCATGTGAGTGCACCATCATAATCTTCATTTCTAGACCAAAAATACAGTTGTGAAGCAACTGCAGTAAAACTTGGTCCATTTACCCTCAAAACCTCCAGGATGAAAGTCCATCAATAGATAAACCTCCCAGACAAGTTATTTACCGAGTTACCTATCTGGTGTTCCCACTGCACATCACAAACAGTTGGCTGCTGATTTACTTGGAGCTAAGTGCAAATCTCTTCTTTACCCCTAGACTGATTTATTTCCTTATTTAGACTAAGGTCACTAGGATCAATCCACTAGACATGGTTGGTCCGGCCAAAACGAGCTATTTGCACCAGTGCGCATGGTGATCACGCTTGTGTCATGCAGATTGCGTGCTCTGGCATCTTCCCGCCCATGTGCCCGCCGTCTCCCTCCTCGTCTCGACCTCAAACCATGTCCTGGAGCTTACCCGTGATGCCCTGCATCGCCCTGCGTTGATGTCTGGTGTTGGTGCTCCATGAATGCGTCGCTAGGTCCATGCCCGTGCCATGCCCAGCCACTGCCCTCCATTAATGCTTGGTCGGGAGCTCGTTCATGAGCTCCAGAGCCTTCCCCGAGCCTATATAGGAGACCCCCGACCTCCTCCGCAGCTCCAAAGACCCTCCTCGTCCCTCCTAGTCCACCGAAGCAACGACATCTCACCGTTGTTCGCCGTCACCGTCCATGGCCGCCTTGGCCTCGGCTTGGGTCCGGCCACCACAGGCCTCCCCACGCCTCTCCTCCACGTCCACTGCACTCCCCTCGTCCCTCTCAGCCGCCCCACCCCCTGGCCCCCTCGCCGGAGTTCCCGCATCGTCGCGAACCGTCACTGCCTGAAGCTCCTGGTGCCTCCCGTCACCACGACCTCCGCTCCTCTCCGTCCCTCCCCGCGCCTTCCTTCTCCCCTGAATAGAGGAGGGGTAGTCACGCGGTCCCGCCGGTGCCCTCGGCCGGGCAGGGGATCACCGGAGTTGGTCGGCCCCTTGTCGTTTCCTTCCCCTGCCCCTGCTCTGTTCCACGAGAGGAACAGAGGCGAGCGGGAGGAAGGGGACGAGCGCCCCGTGCACCCAGCCAGCTGGCCAGGCGGGCCCCGCCTCAACTCTCGGCCCCACTTGTCAGCCTCTGGCCATTGACCATCCCCGGGCCCAGGTACGTTAAGTAGAAGCGGACTTTCGAAAGTACGTTTTCCAATAACGTAAGCGCATTACAGTTGTTCTTTGCGTATAAATGCGCTTTCCTGTCCGTAAAGCATATTTTCTGAAATCCGTTTCTGCCTTCTCCACTCAGGGACCTATTTGTGGTGATAGTTTTTGTAGATTGGTCCCTCGTGTTCAACCCTTCACAACTTTTCAACCGTAGCTCCAAATGAGGTGAAACCAACGCTCACTTCTTTGTTTCGTCGAGCCCATTAAGTTGGTCATGATTTCACTATGGTTTGACACTGTGAAAATGACCATTTTGCCCCTGCCCTTATTCATCCCCCTCCGAGAGAGAACGATTTCCGGTGATTCTTTTCGTGAGATTCTGACACTTCTCCCCGGTGCCTTCTTCATCCCCAGGAAAGCCACAATACCCACTTGCATGATAGTCATGCAGTAGCCATGGTTTTCAACTTGAATCTTTATTAAATATTTGCTTGTTGAAAAGATGGTTATTGTTGTTCTGGTGATGTTCAGATTTGCATGTTCACTTCTGTGCTATGTTGTTTTGTACTCTGTTATCATGTTCTACCTGCTAGTATTTTCTTTCATATGTTTATGCTTGCTAGTAGTACATGTTGATGTACTGGTGATGTTCATGCTAGTCAGTATGCCATGCTCGGTGGATATGATTTATTGTTGATATGGTGGATAGTTAAGTGATACCCTCACGGTGATGTTGATATCATGTTCATGCATTTTATCATGGCTCAGCATATTTGCATTCATGTTAACCAGAATAACTTGAACTTGAACAACTGTTGGCTGAGTCATGGTGCCGCTGAATTGATGCTGACCAGTGCAACCACGCTTACCAGTATGGGACGGTCCTAACTGGGTCTATTGTTGTGCCTCCCGCCGGTGCCTCCAACGAGGGAAGGTTATGGGCGCGCACTACCCTAATCAGGTAGGCGGACATAAGCCTTGTGTGCCCGTTGTTGAGTTAATTTTTGGATCCGGGTCCCAGTGTGGGACGGGCCACGACCGTTGTCGTTGTGTCTGGAGTTAGACACGGGGCCACCCATGACTTAGCCTAGTGGGGAGTGAGTCAGAGTGGCCGGGAGAGTGTCATGGCAGTAGAACGGTTTTGTCGGAACGCCATTGGTCCACCCGAATGGGAGTGCGAGGCCATGGGTTCTGTAGTGTGGGTACACTGTACTAACCTCTGCAGAGTGTATATTAAATCTATCAATAGCCGCGCCAGCGGATAAGGGCCCAGGTCGAAAGTCGGGTACACCATGAGTCAACAGTAATAAGAATAATGTGCTTAATAACAATGAGATAAGTTGGTTGTGATCGTCGTAAGGATCACGTTTGGGCCAAGTGTTGGTCGGGTTGTGATCGCCGTAAGGATCACGGTTTGGGGCCAAGTGTTTGTCGGGTTGTGATCACCGTAAGGATCAGCGTGGTATCGAGGATACCGAGTTGTTGGATATTCGTGATGTTGTGCGAGAGTCGTGGGTAAAGATCAAGCTCCTTGTGGTCATTTAATGATCACTACGATATTGTTCATACCAAGCTCGATTTGATCCTGAGATGATCGTGTGATGTCCGAGGTTGGTAAGTGATGCATGTGTTGGTTACGAGGTAACCCGAGCAGGATAAGTGGTGCATATAGTGTCATCATGTTGCATGCTAGTATTGTCGGATTAATATGTTCATCTTGTGTTAGCTGTATCATGTTGGTCATGCCATGTTATTCTGATGATCTCATGTTAATTCCTGTTTAACCTGTAATTGCCCTGCTGTTGTCTGTCTTAAATGCTCCTGGATTATTGTGAGCTTGCAAGTACATTCAGTGTACTGACCTGGCGTGTCATGCCAGCTTGCAGGTCATGCCGGATTTGATTGCTTGCTTGTCGTGGTTTCCGTTCGTGCGAGCTAGGATAAGCGTTCCAGCCAGAGTCCCTGCGGAGTGAAGTTCACCATTGTCGTTGTTGTTCCGCTGCTAGAGTTCTTCCGCTGCTTCGAGTTGTTCTACTGCTTGCATAGAGCAACTGAGGATGGTGTAGTGTCGCCGTCCCGATGTTATTCATTGTAATATCGGAGACCTTGTATTCATATTCGTGTAATAATAGAAGGCTGGTTTGTTCTATGCTAAGCAGTGCCGTATTCCAGAAGACTTCTTCTCGATCTCTGGGCTGGAATACGGGGCATTCTGGTTTTCTCTGAGCCGGGGTGCCACAGGCTTGGTATCAGAGCAGGTCTGGCTATAGGACGCCCTAGACCGCGCGAACGTTAGAAAGCGATAGTATAGACCCAGTTGGTTTGTTGCACTTGATTGCTGCATTTGTTTGTCGCATAGCATGCATATAGCCTTAGTATTTGTACTAACGGTTTATCTGGTGAGTGTAGCTGGCATCGGTCCAGATCCACTATAGCTCAACCTTTGCATTTCTCCAGTTCCTTTTTCCTTTGGTGTTTGGTGTCATTTCTGTCCCAGCAGAGTGATGCCAAGTGATCCCGACACTGTTTGCAAAAATGGTGCTCAGGTATCACGCTGATGTCTTTCTTTCAGTCTCGCCTATCGTTTCGGTGATGGACATGCTTCTATCCCGGATCGTTCTTTTATTCTGTCGTGTTGGCAACCCTTAATGATCTCAATTTTCAAGAAAGGGCAATGTCAGCAGCCTTAGTTTTTCCCTGCTATCCTATTTCTAGGATGAGTATGAATCTTTTTCCGCCCGCTTGATAATAATGTGGTTACAACCTTCGTGTCCCACTACATGATTACCAAGTATGTCCTCTCCTCCGAGCTAGTCCAGGTTGCTATCTGGCTAAGCTAGCACTTGGTGTAGCGCTGTTTACACCAATTCTTCCACACATTTATTCGTCCTCGTGCACATCGTCACAACATGCTAGATCGTCGAACCGGAGATCCCGCAAGATTTGTGTGCTTAGATGTGCACGCATATTATTGTGTGAGTAGCAGTAATATGTGATGATTGCTTGATTAATTATATTAGTAGAATGCTTGTGTGCTTTTGTTTTAGTCGTTTCTGTTGTTCCTTTCTTTGGCCTTCAGTGTTACAATTAAAGTTACTCGTTAGCCGACACTGGACCCGAAGAGTCAGCAAGAAATGCATATATTTGGAAACTCAGTTAAACAGAATGGAATTATCAGCTGACTGCAATGAAAATTGGAATATCTCGTCTGAATGCAAAAGAAATACTGGATGGGCCGTCAGTATCAAGTTTGCATTAGCATGCACCCATCACAACAAAATGATTAAATCAGCAGGAAGATAAATTGTGTGCAAGGTTGACAGAATATTATCAAAGGTATGGCTCAGATACAAGTTTAATTTTTCGTTGAGGATGATTTTGGAACTCGATGTACCTGGAAGCAAGCAAAAATATGGCATATACTCAGAAAGGAGGATAGTCCTGCAAAACCCTGTTTCATACAAGAAATCAATAGCAAAAATATTCACATGGTTATATATGTGGAAATAGGTCCGCATATCACAATAAGAAGCTTCTGGTGTAAGCAACCCACTTTTCCCTCGCAAGATACCCAAGAAGTTTCCAAGGCTAGATTCATCTATCTTCCTCAGTATGATACATGGTTGATTTTTCGTACAAGGTACTCTGCCTTTTTCAGTAAGCAACCGCAAAAACTTCCGGCATAAGGTACTGAGTCTTTCCACAGCAAAGTCTTTAAGGGGGTAAGCTTCTAAAGCACGATAACCAATCTTCTTCAGCAAGCTGTCCGATGAAAGTTTCGAGCACAAGCCAGCAAATATTCCTCAGTAAGACATTGGTACAAGGGAGTACACTATGAATTGACAGCATATGGCAATGAATCCCAAGAATCAGATCGGTAACATTTTGGTCAGAATCAAGAATCAGCCAGAATACACGTCTGTCTTGGAATCAGGTCCTCAAATATATGCAATGAGCATACCATCAAGATCTTACAAGTCACTCGGATGAGGATCTGATAACCACGTGAGGATGATTAAGAGAAGAAAGACAATATACACCGCAGTGTGACAAAGGATTATGAGGATTGACGACATCAATGAGCTCAATACAAGTACCCATGAACTGGAAAATGATCCTGATGAGCCCTTGTCCCCTTTTCTCCAATGACGGCACCACGCCTGTGATCTGAGCTGTTTCTAGCTATCCGGGGTGGATGCCGATTTTTGTTTCTCTCTTCAACGACTATCACAAGTCTGACCTGCTTTTTGGCCATCTCGTACAACTGTTGAGTTTCTTTTTGTGACAGTAGCCCTATAGCTGCTTTTTGGCTATTTTAGGGAGCTGCCACCTTCTTCTTATCGACCCGGTCTCATGCTCTGAGCTGTTTTTCGGCCGTCCTGAGCCGTGGTTGAGTTATTTCAGTAATGTCCCAGATCTAAGTTGTAAAGACCGTTCTGGTGGCTACTGATTGATTTGCCGATTTCTTGCAAGGGTTTCAGATGATCATTTCCCAACGATCAGAACTTGAGAGGTGTTGAACCTGCCATTTAATGGGTTACCTTATCAGAAAAATGAGGATAAACTACAATTGCAAAAAAATGCACCGACAGTATCTATGGTCATACGAAGAAACAATATGGCCCAGCTCTTTCAGCCAAGGATCCAGACCAAGAAAATAATAATGAAGGAGCAAGACCAGTGATGCAGGTATGAAAATTGTTGCATGACCCCGTGGTGCAGATTCCCGGATAGTCTAAGTCAGTATTGATCCACATGGATATGCCTACAACATGAGTAATCGGCATGAGGAATAACAGTCTGGAAGCCAGAGTACTCACTTATATGAATCATCGTGGATAGCCTGTCGTGAACAAAAGTTTATCGTCAGAACCACCGTCAGCCAAGTCTGCAGATATTATCATACAGGCCAAACCCTTAATGCTGGCCGCGACAGGAGACAATCAAATATTTGGTACGGATCCGATACACACGACAATGGAACCAGTTAAAATGATTCAGAAACTTCTGCGATGAGTCGGAATCTGTCAGGAGACGGTTATGTTTTAACTCACTGTTTGGAACCCAAAGGACATGCATTTAGTGGAGAAACCCAATGCAATGAGTCAGAGCTTGAGTTTTCATCAGAAAATACTGATCATCATTACATGAAAGGTTGTCAGTGCCGGGTGGCACACCCAGTGGAAATTACTTTTGTATTTGTGAGATGGACATATATTTCAGTCGTGATAATTAAATCACACTCAGCTAGTCAGCAGATCTAAAAAGAAATTGGAGCCTATATAAGCATGAGAAGGCCAGGTAAGATCTGTCAGAATGTGGATACAGTAAAGCAAACCACCCCATGGCCAGTCAGATAAAAATTTAATGGGAACAACAATAAAGGAAAAAGGATACCCGAGTTGGAAACGGGTTCCTTAAGTCAGAACATTCATACTTGTTCCCTGAGCAACCAAATCTCGAGGACGAGATTTATTTAAGGGGGTAAAGTTTGTGACAAGAGAGTGCCACAAAAGCTAAAAGGCAAGTTCTACAGGACGGCGGTTCGACCCGCAATGTTGTATGGCGCGGAGTGTTGGCCGACTAAAAGGCGACATGTTCAACAGTTAGGTGTGGCGGAGATGCGTATGTTGAGATGGATGTGTGGCCACACGAGGAAGGATCGAGTCCGGAATGATGATATACGAGATAGAGTTGGGGTAGCACCAATTGAGGAGAAGCTTGTCCAACATCGTTTGAGATGGTTTGGGCATATTCAGCGCAGGCCTCCAGAAGCTCCAGTGCATAGCGGACGGCTAAAGCGTGCGGAGAATGTCAAGAGAGGGCGGGGTCGACCGATTTTGACATGGGAGGAGTCCGTTAAGAGAGACCTGAAGGATTGGAGTATCGACAAAGAGCTAGCTATGGACAGGGGTGCGTGGAAGCTTGCTATCCATGTGCCAGAGCCATGAGTTGGTTGCGAGATCTTATGGGTTTCACCTCTAGCCTCCCCCAACTTGCTTGGGACTAAAGGCTTTGTTGTTGTTGTTGTTGTTGTTGTTGGTAATATTTTGTGATAGCCTGATTTTTTGCCCTTTCTTTTTCTTTTGTTTTTCCGAGGTTTTTGCGTGAGTTTTTTTTTCGTGGCTTTGTGGTCTGGAAACTGAAGAAGATGCCATCTTTTTTGCTTCTAGAGTGGCTTGTCATTTCCAAATCCTTCCCTAGACCCTGTCATTTTCATCCTATCCCAAATCCTAATATTCTTTTTATTGGGAATATTCCTTTTCTATTAAAGGAATAACTCAAATTGCCCTAGGTTGTGAGGCAACCTATATTTCCCTCACTCCTAAAATTCCCAAATAATTCTCATAAATATTTTGGGTCATATATTTATCAAATATGGCAAAACGTTTCATTTCAATGTTCAAAAGTAATTCCCCAATATTCCTTATTATATTCTACCCTGAATGGCACTTTGTGAAGGAAGTGTCATTGATATTTCTCCTATTTACTCCCAACCTTTTTGGGAATGTTTATATGTCCAAATAATTTCCCCATGCACAAGTTAAAATTTATTTGCCTAGCCAATCTTCCTCAGTGAATTTTCAAAGTTTCTGTCAAACAGAAGGCTTTGTGAAGGAAGTACTAGCTAGGAGTCCCCAAATGAGTTGAAATTTTGCACAATCCTTAATGTGCTCATATTAACCCCTTCCACCCATTTTCAGCCCCATCCAATTATCTATTTTAGCACAGGAGCAAATCTTTGTTTCTCGCAATATTTTCAGGTTGTGAAGCAAGTGTATTTTCAATTGCTTTAAAAATCCTGATAAATTACCAGATCATTATTATACCCATAAAACATCTCTCCACCCAATTTGGCATCATTTCAATGAGCCATTTGATCACCAATATTATTTCAAGTTTCTGGTCAGCAGAGATGTTTGTGAAGCAAGTGCCATTTTGGCTTTGCCAAATGCTATGATACTTGGTTATCATCTTCATATGACCAAATAACTAAGCCTTGCCCAATTCGAGCTCAAGTTGACACTCCGTGTGAGTGCACCATCATAATCTTCATTTCTGGACCAAAAATACAGTTGTGAAGCAACTGCAGTAAAACTTGGTCCATTTAAACTCAAAACCTCTATGATGAAAGTACTTCGATAGATAAACCTCCCAGACAAGTTATTTACTGAGTTACCTATCTGGTGTCCCCACTGCACAGCACAAACAGTTGTCTGCTGATTTACTTTGGAGCTAAGCGCAAATCTCTTCTTTGTCCCTAGACTGATTTATTTCCTTATTTAGACTAGGATCACTAGGGTTAATCCACTAGACATGGTTGGTCCGTCCAAAACGAGCTATTTGCACCAGTGCGAGTGGTGATCACGCTTGCGTCATGCAGATTGCGTGCTCTGGCTTCTTCCCGCCGCTGTGCCCGTCGTCTCCCTCCTCGTCTCGACCTCAAACCTTGTCCTGGAGCTTCCCCGTGATGCCAAGCATCGTCCCGAGTCGATGTCTCGTCGTGGTTCGCCATGAATTTGTCGCTAGGTCCATGCCCGTGCCATGCCCAGCCACTGCCCTCCATTAATGCTTGGTCGGGAGCTCGTCCGTGAGCTCTAGAGCCTTCCCCGAGCCTATATAAGAGACCCCCGACCTCCTACGCAGCTCCCAAGACCCTTCTCGTCCCTCCTAGTCCACCGGAGCAACGGCATCTCGCCGTTGTTCGCCGTCGCCGTCCATGGCCGCCTCGGCCTCGGCTTGGGTCCGGCGACCACAGGCCTCCCCACGCCTCTCCTCCACGTCCAACGCACTTCCCTCGTACCACTCATACGCCCCACCCCTTGCCCCCCTCGCCGGAGTGCCCGCATCGCCGCGAACTGTCGCCGCCCGAAGCTCCTGGCGCCTCCCGTCGCCACGACCTCCCCTCCTCTCCGTTCCTCCCCGCGACTTCCTTATCCCCTGAATGGAGGAGGCGCAGTCCCGCGGTTCCGCCGGTGCCCTCGGACGGGCCGGGGATCGCCGGAGTTGGCCGGCCCCTTGCCGTTTCCTTCCCCTGCCCCTGCTCTGTTCCACGAGAGGAACAGAGGCGAGCGGGAGGAGGGGGACGAGGCGACGAGCCCCCCGTGAGCCCAGCCAGCTGGCCAGGCGGGCCCCGCCTCCACTCTCGGCCCCACTTGTCGGCCTCTGGCCGTTGACCATCTCCGGGCCCAGATACGTTAAGTGTAAGCGTACTTACGGTAATACGTTTTCCTCCAACGTAAGCGTATGACAGTTGTTCTTTCCGAGCAAATGTGCTTTCCTCTCTGTAAAGCGTATTTCCTGTAATCCGTTTCTGCCTTATCCACTCAGGGACCTATTTGTGGTGATAGTTTTTGCAGATTGGTCCCTGGTGTTCAAACCTTCACAACTTTTCAACCGTAGCTCCAAATGAGGTGAAACCAACGCTCACTTCTTTGTTTCGTCGAGCCCGTGCAGTTGGTCATGCTTTCACTATGGTTTGACACTGTGAAAATGACCATTTTGCCCCTGCCCTTATTCAGCCCCCTCCGAGAGAGAACGGTTTCCGGCTATTATTTTCGCGAGCTTCTGACACTTCTCCCCGGTGCCTTCTTCACCCCCAGGCAAGCCACAATACCCACTTGCATGATAGTCATGCAGTAGCCATGGTTTTCAACTTGAATCTTTATTAAATATTTGCTTGTTGAAAAGATGGTTATTGTTGTTCCGGTGATGTTCAGATTTGCATGTTCACTTTTGTGCTATGTTGTTTTGTACTCTGTTATCATGTTCTACCTGCTAGTATTTCCTTTCATATGTTTATGCTTGCTAGTAGTACATGTTGATGTACTGGTGAAGTTCATGCTAGTCAGTATGCCATGCTCGGTGGATATGATTTATTGTTGATATGGTGGATAGTTATGTGATACCCTCACGATGATGTTGATATCATGTTCATGCATTTTATCATGGCTCAGCATATTTGCATTCAAGTTAACCGGATTAAATTGAACTTGAACAACTGTTGGCTGAGTCATGGTGCCGCTGAATCGATGCTGACCAGTGCAACCACGCTTACCGGTATGGGACAATCCTAACTGGGTCTATTGTTGTGCCTGCCGCCGGTGCCTCCAACGAGGGAAGGTTATGGGCATGCGCTACCACGATCTGGTAGGCGGACATAAGCCTTGTGTGCCCGTTGTTGAGTTAGTTTTTGGATCCGGGTCCCAGTGTGGGATAGGCCACGACGGTGGTCATTGTGTCTAGAGGTAGACACGGGGCCACCCATGACTTAGCCTGGTGGGGAGTGAGTCGGAGTGGCCGAGAGAGTGTCATGGCAGTAGAATGATTTTTTCGGAACGGCGTTGGTCCACCCGAATGTGAGTGCGAGGCCATGGGTTCCATAGTGTGGGTATAGTGTACTAACCTCTGCAGAGTGTATATTAAATCTATCGATAGCCACGCCCGTGGATAAGGGCCCAGGTCGAAAGTCGGGTACACCATGACTCAACAGTAATAAGAATAATGTGCTTAATAACAATGAGATAAGTTGCTTGTGATTGCCGTAAGGATCATGTTTGGGGCCAAGTGTTGGTCGGGCTGTGATCGCTGTAAGGATCATGGTTTGGGGCCAAGTGTTGGTCGGGTTGTGATCGCCGTAAGGATCACCGTGGTATCGAGATATTCGTGATGTTGTGCGAGAGTCGTGGGTAAAGATCAAGCTCCTTGTGGTCATTTAATGATCACTACGGTATTGTTCATACCAAGCTCGATTTGATCCTGAGATGATCACGTGATGTCCGAGGTTGGTAAGTGATGCATGTGTTGGTTACGAGGTAACCCGAGCGGGATAAGTGGTGCATATAGTGTCATCATGTTGCATGCTAGTATTGTCGGATTAATATGTTCATGTTGTGTTAGTTGTATCATGTTGGTCATGCCATGTTATTCTGATGATCTCATGTTAATTCCTGTTTTACCTGTAATTGCCATGTTGTTGTCTGTCTTGAATGCTTCTGGATTATTGTGAGCTTGCAAGTACATTCAATGTACTGACCTGGCGTGTCATGCCAGCTTGCAGGTCATGCCGGATTTGATTGCTTGCTTATCGTGGTTTCCGTTCGTGCGAGCTAGGATAAGCGTTCCAGCCAGAGTCCCTGCAGAGTGGAGTTCACCACTGTCGTCGTTGTTTCGCTGCTAGAGTTCTTCCGCTGCTTCGAGTTGTTCTGCTGCTTGCATAGAGCAACTAAGGATGGCGTAGTGTCGCCGTACCAATGTTATTCATTGTAATATCAGATACCTTGTATTCATATTCATGTAATAATAGAAGGCTGGTTTGTTCTATGCTAAGCAGTGCCATATTCCAGAAGACTTCTCCTCGATCTCTGGGCTAGAATACGGGGCGTTCCGGTTTTCTCTGAGCCGGGGTGCCACAAAATCATAGCATTCATGATCTTTAATTTTATTTTTTATAGTAGGTTCCCACTCATCATAAATTTTTCTAGGTATAGAAACTTCCAACTCAAGTTTTTCCTCATAAGATTTCATTAAGGCATCAACAATATATTTGGTAAAAGCCTTGTTTTGCCTATAAGCATGAGGAGAATTCAACACAGATTGCAACAAGGAAATACAATCTATTAAATAATAATTATCATAATTAAATTCCTTGAAATCCATAATAGTGGGTTCAACGCTATGTAAAGTTTTGACCTCTCCAATCCCACTTTTACCAAATTTAGCATCAAGATCTAAAACCTCTGACTCATTGGGACGCCTTTTAACTAAAGTTGACTCATCTCTAGTCCCATCCTTATCAAGATTCATATTGGAAAACAAAGATTTAATAGGGGACAGATCAATAACTTTCAGATCTTCATCATTATTTTCCCCTCACCCTTCTGGTTTGGCAGCCATCTTATTAACTAAGGTGGCTTGCTTATGAGAGATTTTGGCTATTGATTTTTCAAGACGAGCAATCTGAGAATTCAAACCATAAAATTCCTTAGACATATCATCAAGTTCTTTATTCATGTACTCCATAAAGCTTTTTTGTTCTTTAGGTTCTTTTCTAAAGAAATTATTATGCTCAAATTATAAAGTCATAAAGCTTCTAATGTTTAATTCAATCTCTTCCAACCTTCTAAGATGAAGGTTGGTGTTCTTTGGCAAAGCCATAAGGGCAAACAGGCACACAAGAGGGCAAGCGAAAGAGAGAGGAGATAGGGAAAGAGAGGACGAATAAAATGACAAGGGTGAAGTGGGGGTGAGGAAAATGACAGGCAAATGGAAAATAATGTAATGCGAGGGAGATGAGTTTGTGATGGGTACTTGGTATGTCTTGACTTGAGCGAAGACCTCCCCGACAACGGCGCTAGAAATCCTTCTTGCTACCTCTTGAGCACTGCGTTGGTTTTCCCTTGAAGAGGAAAGGGTGATGCAGCAAAGTAGTGTAAGTATTTCCCTCAGTTTTTGAGAACCAAGGTATCAATCTAGTAGGAGGCTCCTCAAAAGTCCCACACACCTACACAAACAAACAAGAACCTCACAACCAACGCGATAAAGGGGTTGTCAATCCCTTCACGGTAACTTGCGAAAGTGAGATCTGATAGAGATAATATGATAAGATAAATATTTTTGGTATTTTTCTGATATAGATTGGAAAGTAAAAGATGCAAATAAAAGTAGATGGAAAACTTATATGATAAACGATAGACCCGGGCGCCATAGGTTTCATTAGTGACTTCTCTCAAGATAGCATAATTATTACGGTGGGTGAACAAATTACTGTCGAGCAATCGATAGAAAAGCGCATAGTTATGAGATTATCTAGGCATGATCATGTATATAGGCATCACGTCCGTAACAAGTAGATCGAAACGATTCTGCATCTACTATTATTACTCCACACATCGACCGACTCCTGCCTGCATCTAGAGTATTAAGTTCATAAGAAGAGAGTAACACATTAAGCAAGATGACATGATGTAGAGGAATAAACTCAAGCAATATGATATAAACCCCATCTTTTTATCCTCGATAGCAACAATACAATACGTGCCTTGCTGCCCCTACTGTCACTGGGAAGGGACACCGCAAGATTGAACCCAAAGCTAAGCACTTCTCCCATTGCAAGAAAGATCAATCAAGTAGGCCAAACCAAACTAATAATTCGAAGAGACTTGCAAACATAACCAATCACACATAAAAGAATTCAGAGAAGATTCAATTATTTCTCATAGATAAACTTGATCATAAGCCCACAATTCATCAGATCTCAACAAACACACCGCAAAAAGAGTTAGATCGAATAGATCTCCAAGAAGATCAAGGAGAACTTTGTATTGAGATTCAAAGAGAGAGAAGAAGCCATCTAGCTAATAACTATGGACCCAAATGTCTGTGGTAAACTACTCACAACTCATTGGAGAGGCCTTGGAGATGATGTAGAGGCCCTCCATGGTTGATTCCCCCTCCGGCGGAGCGCCGACGAAGGCTCCAAGATGGTATCTCGCGGATACAGAAGGTTGCAGCAGTGGAAATAGTTTTTCGTGGTGCTCCTGGATGTTTTTAGGGTACGTGGATATATATAGGCGAAGGAGGTAGGTCAGGGGCCCACGAGGGTGGGGGGCGCGCCAGGAACCCTCGTGGACGCCTCATTCGTTGCTTGACCTCCACTCCAAGTCTCCTGGATTGCATTTGTTCCAAAAAGATCGCTCCCGAAGGTTTCATTCCGTTTGGACTCTGTTTGATATTCCTTTCCTCCGAAACACTGATATAGGCAAAAAAACAGCAATTCGGGCTGGGCCTCCGGTTAGTAGGTTAGTCCCAAAAATGATATAAAAGTGTAAAGTAAAGCCCATAAACATCCTAAACGGGTAATATAATAGCATGGAACAATCAGAAATTATAGATACGTTGGAGACGTATCAACGCTGCTGGAGGAGGAAGCCGATGCTGACGCCCAGGACGAAGAGCACCTCATGGTCCTTGCTTCTCTGGATGGCCTGTTCGCAAGCAATGCAAAGCCGCGGTGAGGTGGCTTGGTGCCGGGCTGGTTTAAGGCAAAGCAGAGGCATCGACTGGAAGGCTATAGCTTGCTCTATGCAGACTACTTTGTCGATGCTCCACTGCACAACGAGAAAGTATTTTGACACCTTTATTGGATGAGTCATAAGTTCTTCCTCAGGATTGTGAATTCCATCTGTGAGTTTGATAGCTACTTCAAGTGAAAGAAGGATTACACCGGCACACTTGGATTCACCTCATTCCAGAAGTGCATGACAGCTATGAGGATGCTTGCATACGGAGCTCCCGGTGATATACTGGAGGACTATGGATGCATGGCCGCGTCCACCAGTGTTTGTACAAGTTCTGCAGGGCATTGATGGCAGTGTTTGGACCACAATACTTGCAATCACCCAATGCTAAATACACTGCTCGGATCCTAGCACAGAATGCAGCAAGAGGATTTTCTGGGATGCTTGGAAGCATCAACTGCATGCATTTGGCATGGAGAAACTGTCCATTTTCTTGGCAGGGGATGTACAAAGGCGCCAAAGGTGCTTGTAGTGTGGTACTTGAGGCAGTAGCCACACATGACCTCTGGATTTGGCACTCATTCTTTGGCATGCCAGGAACTCACAATGACATCAACGTACTGTAGTGCCCGAATGTCTTTGCCAAGCTTGTTGAATGTCATGCTCCTTTAGTGAACTTCGCAGTCAATGGGCACCACTACAACAAGGGATACTACCTAGCAGATGGCATCTATCTGAGATGATCCACATTTGTGAAGACTATCTGAAACCCTGTGCCAGGTGGCAAGAACTCCTACTTTGCCATGTGTCAGGAGGCTTGCAGGAAGGATGTCGAGCGGGCATTTGGTGTGCTCCAATCTCGATTTGCTGTTGTCCGGTATCCCGCTCAGATCGGGTCAAAAGATCAAATGTGGGAAGTCATGACTTGCTGTATCATCTTGGACAACATGATCATTGAGAGCAAGCTGGAAGAGCTAATGTTTGACATTGAACCATATTACAGGCAGGGTCCTCTTGCCCAAGTTGATCACCAGCTACCGGCAACCTGGACTACCTTCCTCAATATGCGTCAGGAGATCCTAGACCCACAGGTGCATGAACAACTGCAGCACGATCTGGTGGAGCACATATGGAGGCTCAAGGGCAACGCCTAGCTGGGCGTGTGATAAAATATGAGTTTTTATTCGTTGAACTATTTGATTTGTATTTTGTTGAACTTTTTAATTTGTATTGGTTTTCTATGCTGAACTGTGTGATAAAAATAGTTTTTTGTTGAATTTATGTGGAGGCACGTCAAATATGGGCCGAAATTGGGCCAATTTGCACCGAAAGTGGGCCAAAATCGAAAGATGGCGCGCCCCCAGAATTGTGGCCACCTGGCGGGTCCCCTTTGGTAGATTCATCACCCAATAATTTTTATATATTCCAAAACAATTCTCCGTAAATTTTCAGAACTTTTGGAGTTGTGCGAAATAGGTATCTCAGATTTGCTCCTTTTCGGTCCAGAATTCCAGCTGCCGGCATTCTCCCTCTTTGTGTAAACCTTGTAAAATAAGAGAGAAAAGGCATAAGTATTGTACTATAATGTGAAATAACAGTCCATAATGCAATAAATATTGATATAAAAACATGATACAAAATGGATGTATCAACTCCCCCAAGCTTAGACCTCGCTTGTCCTCAAGCGAAAGCCGAAATCGATAATCATGTACACATGTTTAGAGATAGAGGTGTCGATAAAATAAAAATATGGACATGAGTGTCGGCGTTCTGGATATGGGGGTACCCAGACTTGCCTGCCCGCGGCCCTACGTGGCTCCATCAACAGCCTGGTATGGCCCAGCTTCAACATCGACAACTCAAGACTCTCCCGAGGGGCCTAGCCTCGGGAGGCGGACGACACCAAGACCTCCAAGGGGATTAGCCTCCTCAGGCAGGCTCCCAAGGAGCGGAGATCTCTATGCAAGGTGCATCTCACGACGCTTAGCTGACGTGAGCCATGACGACCAAGGCCAGGCGGGATTCAGCGGGCGGAGTGTGCCAGTTTCCTCTTTGGTGCAAAGGAGGCAAGCAGCATGCACGGAGTCCTGAGGAATCAACCAAAGGTTTCCATTCTGGTGCAATGAAACCAAGACCGCCAGGACGGCAGGACGGAGGTCATCGCCGAGCCAACCACAGCGTCATGACCAGAGGCTTTTGCAGGCGAAGACCACTTTAGTTAGGATAGGATGTACTTGTTGTCTCCCTTCAAATCTGGTCGTTGTGGGATCCCTTCCCTCCAACATTTAGGAAGAGGACCAAGGCCACTATAAATAGGACCTAGCCACCACCATAGAGAGGGGCGAAGAAACAGAAGATAGAAGAGGGCACGGGACGGACCGATCTGGATCCATCGAATCCATTCCACCCTCACCATCTCACCAGCTCACTTGAGCTCAAGAACACCTCACCTCCTGAGGCTGTTCATCCACTATACTAGTTCATCCTCAGCCCCTCGAGGCAATCCACCACAAAGCTGTGGTAGGGTATTACACTGTAAGGTGGCCCAAACCAGGATACACTGTCGTGTCTCTCTTTCCCTTTGAGCTCGACGCGCTAGGCTGTGAGGTTTTGCGGTTAGCAGGCTGGGTAGGTTGCGATCTCCGCACGCACCCCAGAGTTCGAACCTCTCAAGGGTTTGCGGAACACGAAATCTGACAATGAGGGCATCATGATCATCTTTAGAACAACAATATATTGTCATATAATTTCTCATGCTAAAGTGATAATTCGTTCACAAGGTAAAGTATGAAACAAAAACTTTGTTGAAAACTTACGAACTATGATCTCGTTCATTGGAGCAATTGCAATTTATCATAACATCGGAAAGAGTCAATATAAGAGCTTGTCTAGCATGTCCACATACTCAATGATATTTTAGTCTTTCATAATTGCTAGCGCAAATGCAATACTTATGGGTTCAAACCCTCAATTGTACAAAGATAGGGGCTTATAGCTTTGCCTCCCAACCTTTTACCTCAAGGGTAATGTCAACAATAATAATTTATGATCACCTACATCCGAGTGGATATATATGTCTAGATATTTCCATAATAAATGGTGCTTGCCAAAAGAAAAAGGCGAATATATGGAATCGTGAGGATCACCATGACTCTTGCATAAAGGTAAGTACTATAAAAAGTAAAGGATATGCCCTTCGTGGAGGGAAGCAGAGGTTGTCATCTGCTTTCTTGTTGGATGCACGAAATCTTAATGCAGAAGAACGTCACTTTATATTGCCTCTTGTGATAGAGAACTTTATTATGCAGTCCATCACTATTATTTCTTACCTATCACAAGTTCGTATAAAGTTTATTTTCCTCACACTAATAGATCCTACATATTTAAGGCGCAATTTTTATTGCTTGCACTGATGAAAACTTACTTGAAGGATCTTACTCAATCCATAGGTAGGTATAGTGGACTCTCATGGCGAAACTGGGCTAAGGGTGTTTGGATGCACAAGCACTATCTCTACTTGGTGCGGAAGTTTTGGCTAGTATGAGGTGGAAGCAAGCGTCACATGTTAGAGAATCCATGACAATATAACTGCTATTCAGAAATAAGTAAACATAACTCATCATGTTGTCTTCCTTGTCTAACATCAACTTCTTAGCATATAATATTTTAATGAGTGCTCACAATCATAAAAGATGTCCAAGATAATATATCTATATGTGAACTTCTCTTTCTTTATTACTTCATTTTAATTGCAACGGTGACCAAAACTATGTTTGTCAACCCAAAACAAGTTTCAATCCTCATACTTCTTATATGTGAAGTCATCACTCTCCATAAGATTATTATATAATCTTTTATTTCTTTTATTCTTTTTCTTTTTCTTCTTTTCCAAGATCAAAGCAATAAAGCAAAGCCCTTACTCAAAACTACTCTATATTATAACTTTCACACTCGACTACAAAGATAGATCCCGAAGCAAAACTAAAGGACTAGGTCATACTAAAAACTTTTATTCTACTAGATCAAGATATAACCAAAAGGATCGAACTAAGATAAATGATAAAGGTAAATATGTGATGGTGCCGGGCCACCTCCCCCACTACAAAAAAAAGACACATCCGTGACATTTTGGGCCGAACGAATTTTTTTTTCTGTCATACATATGACACTTCTATGACAATAATTGTGACAAAACCCGGTATCATCATAGATGTGGTGGGCTCCTACTTCTATGACAAAAAATCATGACAGAAAATGCGCTTTTCGTCCTGGGCGGGCCGGAGACGCAGCTGCATGACATTCTTTGGGTCGTACATGACGAAAAAAACCGTGGTAGAAGCGAGGGCGAGGAAAATTTCGGGGAGTTCTATCAGGACCGATTTTACAATAAAATATTTATTGAAAAATCGACCATTTTATCCGACCAGTATAGAAAAATCCTCCTTACTGGTAGACAAATCCTTGATACAGAAATCCAGAAGTACTAAATATTATACAAGGTTGAGCTGTGGTTGCTCAACAAATTATTACAAGCATGCCGATATTATACATAAAGGCGGATATGACACAAGGAGTTTGGTGGCATTACTACTGACTCGTAATAAAAGTGGTGGTGGTTATGTCACCGTGAGGTGGGTGAAATGACTCCTAAATCTTACAGCTCATCAAGCGTCAGAGTGAGGCTCAATGATTTTATTAGGGTAGCGGAAGCGTATATAATACAAGTGACCAACTCCAAGATCGCACGGGACTGACTAGGACTCCTCTAGGCATCGGACTCGCTATCGTACTCTTCATCCATAAGATCGCCTTCGTCAACATCTGGCCAAATCAACAAGCCAGGTGAGTACTTTGAATGTACTCGCAAGACAGTTTGGACATAAGATATAACAAATGCAAACATGATGCACATGAGTAGACTAGTAATGCGCACTCAGATAATAAATTTGCACTAAATGTTAAATAAAAAGGAAGTCAGACGGTAGTCCTCCCGAAATCCCAATAAAATAACTGAAGACCGATCGGGTGTCTGAAGCGACACCTTGAAAGGTAAAATAAATTAACATGCCGCAGTCGGGCGTCAGGGCGACACCACATAAAGGGCTTATATTGAAATGTACATGACAGTACGTGCCACAGTCGGACGTCTAGGCGACATCTCAAAAAGGGCTTAAAATGAAAGTAAACAACATGGATGCCACAGTCGGACATCTGAGCGACATCACATAAGGGGCTTATATCAAAAGTAAATAACGAGAATGCCACAGTCGGACGTCTGAGCGACATCACATAAAGGGCTTATATCAAAAGTAAATAACAAGAATGCCACAGTCGGACGTCTGAGCGACATCACATAAAGGGCTTATATCAAAAGTAGATAACGGGAATGCCATAGTCGGACGTCTGAGCGACATCACATAAAGGGCTTATATCGAAAGTAAATAACAAGAATGCCACAGTCGGACGTTTGAACGACATCACATAAAGGGCTTATATTTCACCATTCGAATTCAAGTAGCTCATGAATTTAAATCATCCCAGGGAAATACTCAGTACATAACAATAAACTGGTTAGTCCATTCCACAGGAATAACATTCAGCCAGATTTACCGCTCATGTTTATTCACCGGAGATTGTCACTGAGACTGACACTGGGACTGTTGCTGAGTCGGACGTTGAGACTGACACTGATACTGACATTGATATGTTGATCATAGTCCTTGACCATGGACATGGTTACTCGAATGGTTTTGACTCTACAGAGTTTGTACTCTTTACCCACAGCCAACGGATTTTTGTAGTCACAAAGGGCTAGTTCCGTTTACGGTATTTTAGAAGAAACACATCTAACCAGTACACACCCATTCCACATTCCGCTGCCAGGAATCACCCTAGGCAACGTTCAAGAAAAACTCTAAGACGGGGAGGCCACCACCTCGAGTAGCATGGGATCAAATTTATATCACGCGCTCTAAGGGGTGACCCCCTCTCGGTCCCAACCGGAAACACCCATGACCCCTGACCAGATGAAGGGCTTTAATCCAGGGCCATGGAACCCTCATCACGGCCCCTCTATTTGGTGTGTACAAGGAAAGAGGTTTGCAACTGACTAGACCGCATTCTTTGCAGAAAACATGTTGCGGGACGAAAAAGGGGACGAACGGGAACATGACTTATCCACGTTAATACTGGAGTTAAACGGTTGGCATAGGACTGGCATGCTTCAACAATACCAGCTTGCAAGCTATCATGCCACCACATGATCAGGTTATCTCACCATCATATAAAGACATCAAATTTCGAAGCTCACTTGTAGCTTGCCTTGCATGCAATATAACATTCACTAATGCTTATATAAACATGCCATGAGAACTACTCAAGTAAACATGCAAGACACTCATCATATCAAAGGTTAATGCTTACCTAGTTCGGAGTAGTCGGAGTCTAGCTCGGTGAAGTTTGCGGCTCCGTCACCTCCTTCGGTATCTACGTTATAAAAGAAAACGAATACTAACGTAAATACTGTGCGTGCATAAAACTTGTTCCCAATATTTTTCAAATAAATATGATAAAAAACTAGATAGAAAAATAAAGATGACATAAAGAATCAACTCAAAATCATCTTTTGTTTAAAAGTTATAAGGGTTTTAGTCCAGGGACTAATCTGTGATGAAACATAAACTTTCCAGGGGCTAGTAAAAAAACAGAAAAACGTTTCGGTTAGAAAACGTACTTTCCCCGAAGGCGCTTTCAGAAAACATTTCGAATAAAAGAGAAAAAGCTGACGAGGGGGTACCACCCGTCAGGTTTAAAAATCAGAACAGAGTCCCGCGGGCACCCGAGGCTTGCGGTGGTCGCCGGTGTCGATCCACGGCGAGGCAGGGGGAGTGGAGGGTACCTACGGACTCACGGAGCTCTCCCACGTCTGTGGTTTGTGGGGTTGGTCGTCGACGAGCATCACGTCGACGGCGGCCTCCTCTCCGGTGGACGGTGGTTCGGTCGAGGATGGATCTCACCGAGGAGGGCTGCAGACGCCAAATTGAAGCGCGGGTTAGAGGAGTGGGTGTACTAGGAGGCTACTGATGCAGTTTGGGAGGCGGGGGTTCTCTTACCATAGAGGATCTTTCCGGAGCCTTAAGCGGATCGGGGCGGCCGGAGTCAGGGAAGAAGGCTCTCCCGAGGCCCTCTGATGAGTGTGGCGAGGTTCTGAGGCGAGGAGGGGAGGTGCTGGGTCGAGAACGAGCTCGGGGCGTCCATTTATAGCCGGCCCGATGCGGTTGCCGAGAACGGGATTTCTCTGGCGAGTGATTACGGCGAGGCAGAGGTTGGACTGGAGGTTTAAGCAACTGGGCATCTTCGGATTGGTTCACTGGTTCCGTTCAACGGCTAAACCTGGTACAACTTGGGTGATACTCCAAGTTCTCGATGGAACGGCCTCACGGGCACGTCGGCGGCAGAGAGCGCGCCCTGTGCTTTCCAGGCCACAGCGACGGTCTTGCAGCGTGCGCAGAGAAGGGGACGGCCACATGTAGGCTCCTGCTGGTGTGGGCGGTGCTGGACAGCGCCGTATGGCAGGCCTGACCCCTGTTGGCCGCCACGGGCGGTTCTGCCACAGCGGAAGACGCAGGAGCTGATGTGCCACGTCGCCACCGACGCTCGCGACCGGCCAAACAACCATGCGGCGCACAGGATAAGAAGGAGGAGCAGTGGGCAACGAGCCAATGAGAGCACTGGCGAGATTGACGCTGCCGACTAACGAAAATGACACTGTCTCTGAACTGAAACACTGAATTTGTGAATTTGACAGAAACAGTGCACACCAGCCATTCGACGAAATGATTTAGGCACGTGGAAAACTTTTCTTGAGCTGATCCTTGGTGAGGTGATCTCTTGATGCATCTGGATACTGTCTGAATTATCTCAAAATTTTTGGGAAAGAAAAAGAATGAATTTCACCAAAAATGGCAAATCTGGTTCAAACTTGCAGCAAGCAAATTTTTTTAAAAATTGAACTGTGGACCAGCAGTTCTTGATGGATCTAGGTTGAGGGTACCAAGGAGTAGCTAGGGTAATTTGCTTGGGGTTAAAAGCTCAAAGGATCGGGTACTTCTTTTGAAAATCCCAAGAGTCCAAAATAAATGGCAGAAAAAGATTTGAGGATAAAATAAATAGAAATAAAATCTAAAAGAGGTTGAAACTTGTTGGAATTGGATGCTTGGCTTGACCCAAAGTAGGGAGGTGGGTTTTGAAAGCAAACTTTCTACATAGGCCATGCCAAGAGAATTTTTTTTTGAATGGGGAAGAATAAATCCATAAATTATAGGAATACTTTTTAATAAAAAAGGAATTGTAAAAATCTTCCAAAATTATTTGTGTTGAGCCAACACAAGATGAAAATCCTCAAGACCAAAATCAAGGTTGGGAATAACCCAAAAAAAATTGTCATAAAAGAATTTTTTTGAGAAGGAGAGTCTTTAAAAAAAATTTATAACCTCCTTCAAATTAATTAAAGAATTTGATAAAAACCAAATCAAAATTTTTGGAGTGTTACAACACCTACCCCCTTAGGAAAAATCTCGTCCCCGAGATTTCAGCTGATCCTTAAATAGGTGTGGGTATTCTGTCCGAAGAAAATCCTCTCTTTCCCATGTTGCTTCATCCTCGGTGTGATTGCTCCACTGAACCTTGAAAAACTTAATTGTTTTCCGATGGGTCCTTCTTTTAGACTCCTCCAATATTTTTATTGGATGTTCCCTGTAGGTGAGGTTTGGTTGCACGTCAATGCTCTCATGAGATACATGCTTTTCTGGGTTGCTTACACATTTCCTCAACTGTGAGACGTGGAACACATCGTGGACGTCTGACAGTTCTTCGGGTAGGTCTAGCTAGTAGGCTACTGTGCCTCTTCATGCAGTCACACAGAAGGGTCCAATAAACCGTGGTGCTAGCTTTCCTTTAACTTTGAATCGTTGCAGGCCCCTCATAGGAGATACTCGTAGATACACGTATTCACCAGGTTCAAAGCTGACTTCACGATGTTTTTGATCGTAATAACTCTTTTGTCGGCTCTGGGCTGTCTTGAGTCGATCCCTGATTAGTTTAACTTTCTCCTCAGCTTCCTTGAGCATGTTGGGGCCGAAGATACGGCTGTCTCCTGTTTCTGACCAATTTAATGGGGTACGACATCTTCGCCCATACAGGGCTTCAAAAGGTGCCATTTGCAGACTGTCTTGGTAACTGTTGTTGTATGCGAACTTGGCATACGGCAAGCTTTCTTCCCAACTGGTTCCATAGGTGAGAATACATGCTCTTAGCATGTCCTCTAGAATTTGGTTCACACGTTCAGTTTGTCCTCCAGTCTGGGGGTGGTATGCTGTACTAAATACTAGTTGAGTTCCCAGAGCTTTTTGTAAATGATCCCAAAATCTAGAGACAAATTGAGTGCCTCTGTCGGATATTATAGTCTTTGGAATTCCATGCAGACAAACTATACGGGAGAGATAAAGTTTGGCAAGCTTCTGAGTGGTGTGGGTTGTCTTTACTGGGATGAAATGTGCCACCTTAGTCAATCTATCTGTGATGACCCATATGGAATCATTTCCATGTCGTGATCGAGGTAGTCCGACAATAAAATCCATTCCAATTTCGTCCCATTTCCACTCAGGTATCTTGTTTGGCTGTAATAGTCATGCTGGTTTTTGGTGCTCGGCTTTAATGCGCTGACATGAATCACAACATGCAATGAATGTGGCTATATCCCTTTTCATACCGTGCCACCAAATTTTTTCCTGAATGTCCTTGTACATTTTGGTTTCTCCAGGATGGATTGAATATGGAGCGGTGTGGCCTTCGGCTAGAATTTGCTGTTTGAGGCCCTCAATATTCGGTATGCAAAGTCTGTCTCCGTACCATAATATTCCCTTATCGTATATGATGAATTCTGAGGCCTTTCCCAAAGTCACTTTTCTTTTCATGCCTTCGATGCTGGGGTGTCCATGCTAAGCGTCCTTAATCTATTCCATTAGGGTGGGCTGTATTTCCAAATTTGACACATTGCCCTCAGTGACCATCACCAAGTTGAGTTTGGCGAACTCCTGTTGAAATTCAGGTCTCAAGTTCTGTAGACTTTCGTTGCCCGAGCTGGGGTTTTGACTAAGAGCATCTACCACTACATTTGCCTTTCCCGGATGGTAGTGAATGCCAACATCATAATCTTTCACTAATTCCAACCAGCGCCATTGTCGTAAACTGAGTTCTGGTTGTGTGAGAATATATTTGAGGCTTTTATGGTCCGTATATATTTCACAATGATTTCCAAGCAAAAAGTGCCTCCACTCTTTGAGTGCATGAATGACTGCTGCCAACTCCAAGTCATGAGTAGGATAATTTTCTTCATGCTTTCGTAGTTGCCTGGAAGCGTATGCGACTACTTTGTCTTCTTGCATTAATACACATCCGAGGCCCTTCCGGGATGCGTCACAATACACTTCAAAACTTTTGTGTATGTCTAGCACAACCAATACTGGTGCTGTTGTTAATTTCCTTTTGAGTCTTTGGAAACTTTTCTCGCAAGCTTCAGTCCATACAAATTTGTTATCTTTCTTGAGTAACTGTGTAATTGGTTTTGCTATGGTGGAGAACCCCTCAATAAACCTTCGGTAATATCCAGCCATTCCTAGGAAACTTCGTACATCTGTTATGTTGGCTGGTGGTTTCCAGCCAAGTACGACCTTGACTTTTTCTGGGTCTACGGCAACACCTTCTTGGGTCAATACATGGCCTAGAAAACCAACCTGTCTTAACCAAAGTTCACATTTGCTGAATTTGGCGTATAATTGATGTTTCCTTAATTCTCCCAGTATAATTCTGAGATGTTCAGCATGTTCTTCTGGTGTCCTAGAGTATACCAGAATATCATCAATGAACACCACAACAAATTTGTCCATAAATTTCATAAATACTTTGTTCATGAGGTGGACAAAATTTGCGGGGGCGTTTGTCAGTCCAAACGGCATTACTGTAAATTCATATAATCCGTATCGGGAGGTGAATGCTGTCTTAGGGATGTCTTCTGTCCGTACCTTTAATTGATGATACCCCGACCTTAAATCAATTTTTGAGAAAACCTTGGCTTGTGCGAGCTGGTCAAATAAATCATTTATCCGTAGCATCGGATATTTGTTTTTGATGGTGACCATGTTGAGTGCTCGATAGTCTATACATAATCTCAGTGTCCCATCCTTTTTCTTGGCAAATAATACTGGTGAACCCCAAGGTGAGGAGCTGGCTCATATAAATCCTTTGTCCAGTAATTCTTTTATTTGCTTCTTTAATTCTACCAACTCGGAGGGTGCCATTCTATAGGGTTTCTTGAAAATGGGGGTGGTTCCAGGTGCTAGTTCAATGATGAACTCTATTTCCCAGTTTGGTGGCATGCCTGGTAGTTCTTCAGGAAATACGTCGAGGAACTCACACACCACTGGAACTTTTCTTAACTCTGAAACATCCACCTTGTTCAACCTTGGTTGCCATGATATTGGTCTTTCTTGAGCTGCAATTTTTATCGTCTTCCCGTGATGATGGGTAAGAATTACAGTCCGATTGAAGCAGTCGGTAAATCCCTTGTTGGTGGTTAACCATTCCATTCCTAGGATAACATCCAGTCCCTTATTTTCCAATACAATGAGGTTTGCCTGAAACTTTAGTCCCTCAAACTCAATAACCACACCTTGGCAGTAACTTTGAGTGATTTGCTTAATCCCGGGGGACTTGATGATCATGGATTTTTCCAAGGGAAGCATCAAAAAATCATGTTGCAAAGAAAATTTCTTTGAAATGAACGAGTGAGAAGCTCCAGAATCAAACAATACCGTGGCAGGTATTGTGTTGATAGGGAACGTACCGAGTAGGATATCCGGGGCATTCTGTGCTTCCTCCTTGGTCACATGATTCAAGTGACCCTTCTTGTGATTGTTATTGGGGTTGAAGTTGTTACGCTTGGGTGTTGAATTATTTCCACTGTTGTTTGGCTTGGGGGCCGAGTTTCTCGGTTTTGGGCATTGTTTGGCATAGTGTCCTTCCTATCCACAAGCGTAGCAAGTAACACCTGGGCATGGAACATTGGTCGTGGATTTGTTTGCTCCATTTTTCTGAAAATTAGTCTTGTTCTGGTTGTTGTGAGCATGAGTAGTCTTGTCCCTTTTGCGCTTGCAAAAATCCTCCAAGCTGCGATGCTCATTTTCCAATGTAATGGCTTTGTCCACAAGTGTTTTGAAATCCGGAAAGGTGTGTATGGCCAGCTGGCATTTAAGTGCTGGTGCCAGACCGTCCAGAAATTTTTCCATCCTTTTATTTTCAGTCATGTGCTCTTCGTTGGCATAACGAGATAATTGAGTAAACTGACTATTGTACTCAGTCATTGTCATGCTTCTCTGCTTGAGGTCATCAAATTCCCTTTTCTTGATCTTCATAATGCTTCTGGGAATGTGCGCCCCACGAAAACCTTCTTTAAATTCTTCCCAGGTGATGTTATTTTCATTGGGGTGCATGTGTAGGAAATTTTCCCACCATGATGCAGCTGCTCTAGTGAGGTAGTGAGGTGCGTAAAGTACCTTCTCACGGTCCGAACATTGTGCAATAATTAACTTCCTTTCAATGTCTCGAAGCCAATCATCGGCCTCAAGAGGTCTATCAGTGTGAGAAAACATTGGGGGACGCGTCTTTTGTAGTTCAGACAGTTTGGAATGTTGCTGATATGGTTCACTGTGATTTCCCATATTGATAACATGGTTCATCATTTCTTGATGCTACTGCTGGCTTTGCTCATAAAGGCGGCACACTTGAGAAAATGCTGCTTCATTGCCTTGCTAACTTGACTGCCCTTGTGTGAAATTGTTACTTGTCTGGGTACCATAATTTTCTTCCGGCGGACTTGGCATGGAACGAGTCCAGGGACGAGGCATTTTCCACTCTGGGGTATTTTTGCAGAACTCATGAGAAAAACTGAGTGGCAAAAATAAATAATTTTGCAAAGGCGGAATTTTTAAAGACTCCAAGATTTTTCAAGAAAAAATACTTGATTGCGCATGGAGAAGGACCGCTCAATACATATCTTACACGCAAGCCGTAATTATACAATACATCCCTCAGGATGTGCATACACATTCCTGACATGTTATTTAGGCTAGTGCACTTCTCCGAATTCCTACATGATGCGCACACAAACTACTTCTCACCAAACCTATATACATATAAACATATCATACAAGCTGGTACATCGCACGGCTGCTAGGCGCACTCAGTCGGAGATGGTAAAAACTTCCCTCGGCTTGCCGAGGGTAAGACCCAGTGATGCTGGAGACTCAACCTCCTCCTCACTAATAGGCTCCAGACGCAAAGTACTGAGTTGAGGAGCTGGTGCGGGCACGGCAGGTGGTGCAGCACTGACTGGAGTAGGAGCAATGACTTGGTCAAACTCCTCAGTGGTAGGCAGGCGGCAAGCGGAGGTTAAGATGGCAGGTGTATAGGATGCTGAGGACGAGACGAAAGTCAGTGGTGGTGTTGTATGGAGGAGCTCCCTCCTGTTGGCGGAACAGCCCTGCACGAAGTCCATACGAGCAGCCACAAAGTCGTCCACGAGGTTATCAAAAGTTGCCTCAAGAGCTTTGAGATACTCAACCAACATTTCAATAGCCTCATCTCTATCTCTCCCCTAGGGAAAGAGAATGCATAGTGACAAGTGTATGGCACGTGGCATGGGAGGTAGCGGTAGCGACGAGCCTTTATCGAAGGAAGAGCATCCCGGAGACGAGCTATCGCGTCACGGGCAGCCATCTGCATGGCATGCCTCTCCGTAGGCATGGCCCTTCCCACAAATCAGAAGCGGCGTGACTCAGAACGTCCTCCCTTGAATTGCACCGCGGCCTGGTGCATAGACACGCTATCGCTGATCTTGTGCTGGTAGAGTGTGAACTCCGGACGAGCCGATCGCCCGATCAAAACCTTGGTGATGGAGACGAGAAGCTTGATAAACCCCTCAGGTACATTGGCGAACACCTGTGACTCACAGTCGCTGCCAGCCATCTACAAAGGTAGACAAAAATTCCAAATAGTCAAATCATAAATTTATGATGACTAACAGAAAATTGCTACATTTGCAAAATGTTAAAATAGCACTTATTACGCTAATAACCGATTAGCGTTCGCACCTAGTGGCTTCCTACAGTCAGCCTGGCTCTGATACCAAGGTTGTCAGGACCGGTTTTCCAATAAAATATTTATTGAAAAATCGACCATTTTATCCAACCAGTATAGAAAAATCCTCCTTAGTGGTAGACAAATCCTTGATACAGAAATCCAGAAGTACTAAATATTATACAAGGTTGAGCTGTGGTTTCTCAACAAATTATTACAAGCATGCCGATATTATACATAAAGGCAGATATGACACAAGGAGTATGGTGGCATTACTACTTACTCGTAATAAAAGTGGTGGTGGTTATGTCACCGTGAGGTGGGTGACATGACTCCTAAATCTTACAGCTCATCAAGCATCGGAGTGAGGCTCAATGATTTTATTAGGGTAGCGGAAGCGTATATAATACAAGTGACCAACTCTAGGATCGCACGGGACTGACTGGGACTCCTCTAGGCGTCGGACTCGCTATTGTACTCTTCATCCATAAGATCGCCCTCGTCAACATCTGGCCAAATCAATAAGCCAGGTGAGTACTTTGAATGTACTCGCAAGATAGTTTGGACATAAGATATAACAAATGCAAACATGATGCACATGAGCAGACTAGTAATGCGCACTCAGATAATAAATTTGCACTACATGTTAAATAAAAAGGAAGTCAGGCGGTAGTCCTCCCGAAATCCCAATAAAATAACTGAAGACCGATCGGGTGTCTGAAGCGACGCCTCGAAAGGTAAAATAAATTAACATGCCGCAGTCGGGCGTCAGGGCGACACCACATAAAGGGCTTATATTGAAATGTACATGACAGTACGTGCCATAGTCGGACATCTAGGCGACATCTTGAAAAGGGCTTATAATGGAAGTAAATAACATGGATGCCACAGTCGAACGTCTGAGCAACATCACATAAAGGGCTTATATCAAAAGTAAATAACGAGAATGCCATAGTCGGACGTCTGAGCGACATCACATAAAGGGCTTATATCAAAAGTAAATAACAAGAATGCCACACTCGGACGTCTGAGAGACATCACATAAAGGGCTTATATCAAAAGTATATAACGAGAATGCCACAGTCGGACGTCTGAGCAACATCACATAAAGGGCTTATATCGAAAGTAAATAACAAGAATGCCACAGTCGGACGTCTGAACGACATCACATAAAGGGCTTATATTTCACCATTCGAATTCAAGTAGCTCATGAATTTAAATCATCCCAGGGAAATACTCAGTACATAATAATAAACTGGTTAGTCCATTCCACAGGAATAACATTCAGCCAGGTTTACCGCTCATGTTTATTCACCGGAGATTGTCACTGAGACTGACACTAGGACTGATGCTGAGACGGACGTTGAGGCTGACACTGATACTGACATTGATATGTTGATCATAGTCCTTGACCATGGACACGGTTACTCGAATGGTTTTGACTCTGCAGAGTTTGTACTCTTTACCCACAGCCAACGGATTTCCGTAGTCACAATGGACTAGTTCCGTTTACGGTATTTTAGAAGAAACACATCTAACCAGTACACACCCATTCCACATTCCGCTGCCAGGAATCACCCTTGGCAACGTTCAAGCAAAACTCTAAGACGGGGAGGCCACAACCTCGAGTAGGAAGGTATCAAATTTATATCGCGCGCTCTAAGGGGTGCCCCCTCTCGGTCCTAACCGGAAACACCCATGCCCCTGACCGGATGACAGGTTTTAATCCAGGGCGATGGAACCCTCATCACAGCCCCTCTATTTGGTGTGTACAAGGAAAGAGGTTTGCAACTGGCTAGATCGCATTCCTTGCAGAAAACATGTGGCAGCACGAAAAAGGGGACAAACGGGAACATGACTTGATCCACGTTAATACTGGAGTTAAACGGTTGGCATAGGACTGACATGCTTCAACAATACCAGCTTGCAACCTATCATGCCACCACATGATCAGGTTATCTCACCATCATATAAACACATCAAATTTCGAAGCTCACTTGTAGCTTGCCTTGCATGCAATATAACATTCACTAATGCTTATATAAACATGCTACGAGAACTACTCAAGTAAACATGCAATACACTCATCATATCAAAGGTTCAAACATGCTTGCCTGGGTTGGAGTAGTCGGAGTCTAGCTCGGTGAAGTTTGCGGCTCCGTCACCTCCTTCGGTATCTACGTTATAAAAGAAAACGGATACTAACATAAATACCATTCGTGCATAAAACTTGTTTGCAATATTTTTCAAATAAATATGATAAAAAAACTAGATAGAAAAATAAATATGACAGAAAAAGAATCAACTCAAAATCATCTTTTGTTTAAAAGTTATAAGGGTTTTAGTCCAGGGACTAATCTGTGATGAAACATAAACTTTCCAGGGGCTAGTTAAAAAAAACAGAAAAACGTTTTGGTTAGAAAACGTACTTTGCCCGAAGGCGCTTTCAGAAAATGCTTCGAATAAAAGAGAAAAAGATGACGAGGGGGTCCCACCCGTCAGGTTTAAAAATCAGAACAGAGTCCCACCGGCGCCCGAGGCTTGCGGTGGTCGCCGGCGTCGATCCACGGTGAGGCAGGGGGAGTGGAGGGTACCTACGGACTCACGGAGCTCTCCCGCGTCTGTGGTTGGTGGAGTTGGTCGTCGATGAGCACCACGTCGACAGCGGCCTCCTCTCCGGCGGACGGTGGTTCGGTCGAGGATGGATCTCACCGAGGAGGGCTGCAGACGCCAAAGTGAAGCGCAGGTTAGAGGAGTGGGTGTACTAGGAGGCTACTAACGCAGTTTGGGAGGCGGGGGTGCTCTCACCAGAGAGGATCTTGCCAGAGCCCGAAGCGGATCAGGGCGGCCGGAGTCGGGGAAGAAGGCTCTCCCGAGGCCCTCTGATGAGTGTGGCGAGGTTCTGAGGCGAGGAGCGGAGGTGCTGGGTCGAGAACGAGCTCGGGGCCTCCATTTATAGCCGGCCCGATGCGGTTGCCGAGAACGGGATTTCTCTGGCGAGTGATTACGGCGAGGCAGAGGTTGGACTGGAGGTTTAAGCGACTGGGCATCTTCGGATTGGTTCACTGGTTCCGTTCAACGGCTAAACCTGGTACAACTTGGGTGATACTCCAAGTTCTCGATGGAACGGCCTCACGGGCACGTCAACGGCAGAGAGGGCGCCCTGTGCTTTCCAGGCCACGGCGACGGTCTTGCAGCATGCGCAGAGAAGGGGACGGCCACGCGTAGACTCCTGGTGGTGTGGGCGGTGCTGGACGGCGCCGTATGGCAGGTCTGGCCCCTGTTGGCCGCCACGGGCGGATCTGCCACCGCGGAAGACGCCAGAGCTGATGCGCCACGTCGCCACCGATGCTCGCGACCAAACAACCGTGCAGCGCACTGGATAAGAAGGAGGAGCAATGGGCAACGATTCAACGAGAGCACTGGCGAGATTGACGCTGCCGACTGACGAAAACGACACTGTCTCTGAACTGAAACACCGAATTTCTGAATTTGACAGAAACAGTGCACACCAGCCGTTCGACGAAATGATTTAGGCACGTGGAAAATTTTTCTTGAGCTGATCCTTGGTGCGGTGATCTCTTGATGCATCTGGAGACTGTCTGAATTATCTAAAAAATTTTGGGAAAGAAAAAGAATGAATTTCACCAAAAATGGCAAATCTGGTTCAAACTTGCAGCAAGCAAATTTTGGAAAAATTTGAACTATGGACTAGCAGTTCTTGATGGATCTAGGCTGAGGGTACCAAGGAGTAGCTAGGGTAATTTGCTTGGGGTTAAAAGCTCAAAGGATCTCGTACTTCCTTTGAAAATCCAAAAGTCCAAAATAAATGGCAGAAAAAGATTTGAGGATAAAATAAATAGAAATAAAATCTAAAAGAGGTTGAAACTTGCTGGAATTGGATGCTTGGCTTGACCCAAAGTAGGGAGGTGGGTTTTGAAAGAAAACTTTCTACATAGGCCATGGCAAGAGAATTTTTTTTTGAATGGGGAAGAATAAATCCATAAATTATAGGAATACTTTTTAATAAAAAAGGAATTGTAAAAACCTTCCAAAATTATTTGTGTTGAGCCAACACAAGATGAAAACCCTCAAGACCAAAATCAAGGTTGGGAAGAACCCCAAAAAAATTTGTCATAAAAGAATTTTTTTGAGAAGGAGAGTCTTTTAAAAAAAATTATAACCTCCTTTAAATTAATTAAAGAATTTGATAAAAACCAAATCAAAATGTTTGGAGTGTTACAAGTTCCCGGTTACGGTGGGAGGTCGGGGGCCGAGCGATGCGTGTTTCTCTCGTACACGTACGCGTGTGTGTGCGAGGCGTTGGCTCTAACTGAACCCGAGCGAGGTGTTGGGCTCTAACTAAATCCGAGCGATTGCACTGCAGGCTACGCATTACTGAACCCTAGCGATCGATCGATGGCTATTAACTGAACCCGATCGAGCGATTCCTTCGCTACTACTGCTAACTGAAGCCGATCGATTGGATGAACAGTGAGCGGTGGCGTTGCCTCTGGATGAACAGGACCCCATGGTGTGGAGGGCTGGATGAATAGTAGACGGTGGAGGGGTGCCCATGGAGGGGTGGTTGAATAGGACCCTGTGGTGTGGAGGGCTGGATGAACAGTAGACGATGGAGGGGTGCCCGTGGAGGGGTGGTTAAACAGTAGCCGGTGGAGTAGCGCGCGGTGGAGGCTGGATGAATAGGAGCCCGTGGAGGCTGGAGGAGGTTGACAGTAGCCCGTGGAGGCTGGAGGAGGTCGACGGTGGAGATGAACAATATCCCGTGGAGTCCCGTTTTGTGGTACGCCACACCCCTCCCGATGAACAGGACCCCCGTTTCGACCGTAGGAGGTCTGTTTCGTCCGTTTTGCAATATGCCACACCCCTCCCGATCAACACGACCCCCGTTTTGACCGTAGCGCTCCAACACAAGTCCGTTTCGTCCATTTTGCGGTACGCCACACCCCTCCCGATCAACAGGACCCCCGTTTCGACCGTAGGAGGTCTGTTTCCTCCGTTTTGCGGTACGCCACACCCCTCTCGATCAATAGGACCCCCGTTTCGACCGTAGGAGGTCCGTTTCCTCCGTTTTGTGGTACGCCAGACCCCTCCCGATGAACAGGATCCCGTTTCGAACATGGCTGGTCGAACACAAGGCCGTTTCCTCCATTCTGCGGTACGCCAGGCCTTGTTTCCATCGCCTGTTCCGTCCAAGCCCTCCCGATGAACACGATGACACATTCCATTCCGACCCAGCCGGTTGGCTCCCCATGAACACAACGACGACGTTGTTTCTCCGTTCTGACCCAGCCATGTACACGAGCCTGGCCGTATGTATGCGTGAGTAGGCGTTTGAGACCCCGTCCGTATGTACACATATGTGGCCGTATTTTCGTTCTTGCACCCTGGCCGTTGTACGTACGTGTACATGCTACGTGCACGCCTCTACTACGACACATACGCACCTCTACTATGACACGTGCACGCCTCTACATCAACCAGTATATATGTACATACACATTCGCGACCAGAATAACAACGATATGTATGGTTCGACCAGGTGGGTCCCGACTGTCAGGCACTTCCTTGCGTGCTAAGATGTAGCTGGTGGGTCCCAGCAGCTAGGGGGGCGAATCATTTTTTTCGGACGCACTTCCTTGCGTGCGAAGATGTAGCTGGTGGGTCCTAGCAGTTAGGGGGAAATGTTTTTTTCATGAAATACGGTGGCCCGTCCGATGGGTCCCCGCTGTCAGGTGGAGGAATAATTTTTTTGCGCGTAATAAGGAGGCACTTCCTTGCTGCTGCTGTGGACCTAGCTGTCAGCCTCTCCACGTACAGTCCATGTCCGATGGAACCCGTTCCTTGACCATGTTGACCACGCTGCGCCGAGAGCACTAGGGCGGTGGACGACGGCGAGGCCTAGGAAGGGGACGACACGGAGCCGGGGAAGACGCGACAGTGGATGCCCACGCGTAGAGGAGTACGAGGATTCACTGGTTCGCTGCGGTGTGAGGCTTGATACATCCATTTTGCATCATGCTTTTATATCAATATTTATTGCATTATGGGGTGTCATTACACTTTATATCTCAATATTTATGGCTATTCTCTCTTATTTTACAAGGTTTACCATGAAGAGGGGGGATGCCGGCAGCTGGAATTCTGGTTGGAAAAGGTGCAAACGTTGGAAACCTATTATGCACATCTCCAAAAGTCGTGAAACTCCACGAAACAACTTTATGAGCGAAAGAAATAGGCCAGGGGGCCCACACCATGTCCAGGAGACAGGGGGGCGCGCCCTTCCCTATAGGGAACGCCCCCTATCTTCTGGGCCCCCTGGTGGGCCTCCGGCGTCCATCTTATGCTATATCATCACTTTTACCCTGGAAAAATTCGTGGGCAAGCTTACGGGGCGAAACTCCGCCGCCATGAGGCGGAACCTTGGCGGAATCAATCTAGGGCTCTGGCGGAGCTGTTCTCCCGGGGACACTTCCCTCCGGGAGGGGGAAATCATCACCAATGTCATCACCAATGATCCTCTCATCGGGAGGGGGTCAATCTCCATCAACATCTTCACCAGCACCATCTCCTCTCAAAACCCTAGTTCATCTCTTGTATCCAATCTTGTATCAAAACCACAAATTGGTACCTGTGGGTTGCTAGTAGTGTTGCTTACTCCTTGTAGGTTATGCTAATTGGTTTACTTGGTGGAATATCATATGTTATCCTTTATGCATATTATTACTCCTCTGATTATGAACATGAATATTCTTTGTGAGTAGTTACGTTTGTTCCCGAGGACATGGTGAAGTCTTGCTATTAGTAGTCATGTGAATTTGGTATTCGTTCGATATTTTGATGAGATGTATGTTGTCATGTCTCTAGTGGTGTCATGTGAACCTCGACTACATGACACTTCACCATTATTTGGGCCTAGAGGAAGGCATAGGTAAGTAATAAGTAGATGATGGGTTGCTAGAGTGACAGAAGCTTAAACCCTAGTTTATGCGTTGCTTCGTTAGGGGTTGATATGGACCCATATATCTAATGCTGTGGTTAGGTTTACCTTAATACTCCTTTTTGTGGTTGCGGATGCTTGCAATAGGGTTAATCATAAGTGGGATGCTTGTCCAAGTTAGGGCAGTACCCAAGTGCCGGTCCACCCACATATCAAATTATCAAAGTACTGAACGTGAATCATATGAACGTGATGAAAACTAGCTTGACGATAATTCCCAATGTGTCCTCGGGAGCTCTTTCCTCATTATTAGAATTTGTCCAGGCTTATCCTTTGCTACATAAAGGATTGGGCCACCTTGCTGCACTTTATTTACTTTATTTACTTTTTGTTCGTTACTATTTGTCCTATCACAAAACTATCTATCACCTACTATTTCTGTGCTTGCAGAGAAACCCAAACTGAAAACCACTTATCATTTCCTTCTGCTCCTCGTTGGGTTCGACACTCTTACTTATCGAAAGGACTACGATAGATCCCCTACACTTGTGGGTCATCAAGACTCTTTGCTAGCGCCGTTGCCCGGGAGTGTAGCGCTTTTGGTGAGTGGAACTTGGTAAGGAAACATTTATTTAGTGTGCTGAATTTTTTTGTTACTTGTCACTATGGAAACTAATCCTTTGAGTGGCTTGTTTGGGGTATCTTCACCCCAACCGGAAGAGCAAAGAGATGCTCCTCAACCTACTAAACCTTATGAAAATATTCACTTTGAGATTCCTTTGGGTATGATCGAAAAACTGCTAGTTAATCCTTTTGCAGGAGACGGAACTTGTGGCGACCGGTTTTCCGGGTATTAATTTCCAGAAAATGGCCCTTGTGCTCACCTGCCCCAGGATTACTGTTAGCTGATGAGGCAACAACTTGATACAGAAAATCCAAGCGAAATACAAAATATGTAGTACAAGACCATTCTGGCATGTGAGTACAACAATTTGGTTTCTAGTGGTTGATGGCGGAAGCGGTTTGTGGATCATCAGCGTCTATGGGACTCCATTTTCCACAGGAACAACTGACCAGGATAACTCCTATCTTCGCGAGGCTGCTACCACCGTTGCTTAGGTTCCAGGGCTGTCATCACGGTCGCTCCTCTCCGCGCAAGAAATCTGGCCAAGACAATAGCCAGGGACAAGCCAGTGAGTACTTTGAATGTACTCGCAAACATTATGAACACGGGTATAATATAACAACGATGTTCTGAAATATTTTATGTTCACGACGTCAGTCACAAAAGATAATAAAAACTCTGATGCATGCAAGCAGGTTATTTATGAATATGTAATAACATATTAATAATAAAATGCACCGATTGGGTGTCTGAAGCAACGCCTCGAAAGGTTAGTAAACAAAGAGAAATGCCTCAGTCGGGCGTCTGAGCGACACCACATAAAGGGCTTATAAAATAAATAACAAGCATGCCACAGTTGGGCGTCTCAGCGACACCACATAAAGGGCTTATAAGGTAAATAAATGACAAGCATGCCACAGTCGGGCGTCTCAGCGACACCACATAAAGGGCTTATAAGGTAAATAAATGACAAGCATGCCACAGTCGGGCGTCTCAGTGACACCACATAAAGGGCTTATAAGGTAAATAAATGACAAGCATGCCACAGTCGGGCGTCTCAGTGACACCACATAAAGGGCTTATAAGGTAAATAAATGACAAGTATGCCACAGTCGGGCGTCTCAGCGACACCACATAAAGGGCTTATAAATAATCACAGTGAATATCCAGGAGGTAGAACTATCCCAAGGATGTTCGAATATGCCAAAATATAACGGGTTAGTCCACAACAAAATAATAATCATAATCATCACAAGTCTCAAGTCGTGATCCCAGTTCTGGTTTAACAGTTTCTCCTCCGAAGACCGACACTTGACCCATCCCAGACTGTAATCCTTAACCATGGACACGGCTATTCGAATAGGTTTAATCTATGCAGAGGGTGTACTCTTTACCCACGAGTAACGGATTCCTTTAGTCCATCGGGACTAATTCCGTCTACGGCCTTTTAGTTGAAAACACACCTAACTTGCACACACCAGCTTAACTTACCGGTGTCTCGAATCACCCACGACACATGTCAAGCAAAACTCTAAGTGGGGAGGCTACAACCTCGCGTAGCATGTGATCAAATTTATATCGCGTGCTCTAAGGGGTGGCCTCCCCTCTCGGTCTCAACCGGAAACACCCATGCCCCCGGACCAGGTGGCCTGCCTACCAGCTACAACCGATATCTTCCACCATGGCCTCTCTGTATGGTGTGTGCTAGAAAGGGGTTAACGACTTACTGAACTGTACCCTACTTGTTGTAGAGACGAGTGGTAGTATGAAACAAGTATGGGGGTTACTAGAACAAGACTCAATCTATGGTCGACTCAGGAGATTTAAGTATTCCCTGCAAGATTAGCGTAACGAGTATATTTCATCCAATAGACAGAATCACCACTCATCATACCCCTCATGCCATGCCAGACACACTCGTCTCGATGAGAAACTAGGGACAAGCTCGGGTCTACCCAAGACAGAGACTTTCCCGTTTTCCTTCCGGTAGGCACGAAAGGCATACGAGGATGATCACTATCACAAGCATGTCCATTTCCAACAGCAAGGAAATTTCAAATAAGCATTCATGCAAACGATCACATCACCACATAAAATAACACGTTCCACGTATTGAGGTGATGTCATAATCGTGTCAAATAATGTGTGCAAAATATTATGCCAGGGTTCAGAATGCTTGCCTTCAATGTGTGGAAAGGCAGGGTGCACTGCAAAACTTTTGAAAGTTTGCTTCTCTCTCTCCAAAGTCCTATTTAAATAAAATTTGAATTAACACACAAATTTCAAAACAGCACAAAAAGTTGTTTGATTTTTTTTCAAATAAACCTTAAAATAAACTAGATTAAATTTGAGAGAGGTAGGAAAAAGAATCAATTCATTTGGAGTTATCATTAAAAAGTTATAAGCAGTCAAAGTTGTGGTCAAAATCTGTTTTAAAAAAAACAGAATAAAAAGAAAAACGTTTCGAAGTGTACACGTCGAATACGTACCTGCCCTTTACGCCTTCACTTAACCCACGTGGATCGGGCGGTGTGTCACTGACATTGGTCCCGGGGGACCCACTGGTCAGGTTTGACTAGTAGACCTCCCTCCTCTTCCTCTGCCCCGAGCGGAGGCGGGACTGCGGCAATGCTCGCCGGTGAACGGCGGCACCGTTCAGGAAATGAAGGCCATCCGCGGGCTCAGGGGATCGAGGCGGTCCCTCCGGTAGTCATTTTGGCCTCTCGGGTGGACAGAGTTGCCGGCGGCGAGCTTCGCAGCGGACGGTGGCTGTCGGGCAAAGTGGTTTTTCTCCCGCGGCGAGTCCCGATCAAAATCGAGCAGGGGGATGGATTCACTAGGGGGAGAGGGAGCTCCTGGTGAAGAGAGTGGAGAGGGGGATGCTCTGGTGGCGCCGGAATGGTCGGGGCACTGGTGGTGGCTGCGGTTGCCGGAGATGGGGAAGAAGACCTCCCCGGGTCGATTGGCTGCCACGGGAGAACTAGGGGAGCATTCTGAGGCTGCCTATGGAACGGAACATGCTCAGAGGCTTCTTATATAGTGTAACGAGGTCGGTTTGCGGCGGTTGTGGATAAGTTCGCCGGTGAACCGCCTCTCTATAGCGGCAGGGCGTCGTGGCGGCAACGAGAGCTAGAGGACACGCGGGAGGATGAGGCTGAGCTGTTCCAGGGGCAGGTGGCGAGCGGGAGAGGCTTGGGCGACACCAACCGTGGCAGAGACGCGCTGCGGACGCCGGCGTGCCACCAAGGGGCTCTGTCGGTGGTGCTGCAGGGCACCAGGGCTGCTTGGCGCGATGCGGTGAGAGGGAGAGTGCGTGGTGTGGCTCTGCAGTGGGGGCAAAACCAGGGGCGCGGCGTGGTGGCTTGGGCGCGACACGTGCAAAACGCACGCTCTGCTCGCGCCTAGAGCACGCACGGGATGTGCTCGACAAAATGCCAGGGCGTCTAAGGTTGCTAGAGAGCCACTGCAAATCCACAAGACTAGGTTAGAGACATGCAGAAGGCTACTAGACAACTTGGTTTGGGGCAAGGGAAAAGTTCACAACACAAATCCTTCAACCATGCCAGATCTGTTCATGCACACAGGGTGTTCGACAAAATGCCAGAGGCACCTAGGAAGTACTTGGGGTGGTCAAAACTTCCAGAGTGGGGTCTCTTTAGATGCAAGAGAGGGTGGTGAGGTTAGTTTGCCAAAAGAAGAAACTTGCTAGTGCAAGTTTTGCAAATCTCCAGTTCTAGACAGAAGGTAAATGGCAACATTACATGAACCAAAATTGTCCCAAAGGGTGCATGCTCCTGGACTTAGGGGTTTTGCAGGGTTGACTAGAAGCAGGAGAAAGCACAAGGTCACTAGAGCAAAAATAAATAGGGTTGCAGTAGAAAACACAAGGCTGGACCAGAATGAAAAAGAGGTTGATACACTCAATTTTTCCAAAGAACATCACTAGGTTTTTGCATAAAGTTGTATGGCATGCTACCACTGACATCCCAACATTTTGGTAGAAGTTTTAAAGAAATATTTAAATGGGTTGTAGTGCAAAATTGTCCTCTGGACCAGATTTGAAAACTTAGTGTAGAACTCAAAATATCCAAGGAATGAAATATGTTTTTGCATAAAAGTGTTTTAAAAACATCACATGACATCTCCAATTTTTGGTGGAATTTTTGAATGAATTTATCAAAGGGTTGCAGTGCAGAAGAGGCCCTGAAGCTAAAAAAATCATTTTTACAGAAATAAGGCATCAGGGAAAAATAATTATGCAAATAATCCCACTGATAAAAGAATTGTTTTATTTGAGAGGGCAAATGAGTCCAATAAAATTGGGAAGTTTTTCACTTGAGGTAAAACTCCATAAAAATAAAGGGAAGAAAGGTTCTGAAATCAAAAGAAAATCCAGAAAACAGAAGTTTAAGTTTCCTGGCAAAATTTTAATTAATAAAACAAGGTCAAATTTTTTGGGGTGTCACAGAACTTTGCATCCCGACTTACACCTTATCTTTGTGGATTATTTAAGCTTGCGGGTATCCACGATGATGTTGTCAAAAGGAAGGTCTTCCCTTTATCTTTGAAGGGAGATTAAATGACATGGTATAGGCTATGTGATGATACGAGATTTTGGAATTATAAGCGACTGAAGTTGGAATTTCACCAGAAGTTCTACCCTATGCATCTTGTTCATCGTGATCGTAATTACATATATAATTTATGGCCACGCGAAGGAGAAAGCATCGCTCAAGCTTGGGGGAGGCTTAAATCCATGTTATATTCATGCCCCAATCATGAGCTCTCTCGGGAAATGATTATTCAGAATTTTTATGCTCGGCTTTCTCTTGATAATCGCAACTTGCTCGATACTTCCTATGCTGGTTCCTATATGCTGAAGACTATTGATTTCAAATGGGACTTATTGGAAAGAATTAAACGCAACTCTGAAGATTGGGGTTCCGACGATGGTAAGGAGTCAGGTATGACACCTAAGTTCAATTGTGTTAAATCTTTTATGGATACCGATGCTTTCCGTGGATTTAGCCCTAAGTATGGACTTGACTCTGAGATAGTAGCTACTTTTTGTGAAACTTTTGCTACTCACGTTGATCTCCCAAAGGAGAAGTGGTTTAAATATAATCCTCCTATTGAAGTGAAAGTAGTTGCACCTATTACAGTCGAAGAAAAGACTATTACATATAGTGATCCTATTATTCCTACTGCTTATGTCGGAAAACCCCATTTTCCTGTTAGGATAAAAGATCATGTTAAAGCTTTGACTGTTGTTCGTAAGAGTAATACTAGGACTTATACACCTCCTGAGAAAATTAATGTTGAACCTGGTATTGCTATGATTAAAGATCTCTTGGATGAAGACTTAGATGGGCATGTTATCTCTTTCGTGGGTGAAACTGCTAATATTGATCGACCTGATACTAAGACCCGGAGACCTGTTGTAGGCATGTCTGTTATTTCTGTTAAAATAGGAGATCATTGTTATCATGGCTTTATGTGATATGGGTGCTAGTGCTAATGCGATACCTTATGATCTTTATAAAGAAATTATGCACGATATTGCACCTGTTGAATTAGAAGACATTGATGTTCCTATTAAGCTTGCTAATAGGGACACCATCAAACCTATAGGGATTGTTAGAGATGTTGAAGTCTTGTGTGGAAAGATTAAATACCCTGCTGATTTCCTTGTTCTTGCTTCCCCACAAGATAATTTTTGTCCCATTATTTTTGGTAGACCTTTCTTGAATACTGCTAGTGCTAAGATTAATTGTGAAAAAAATATTGTCACTGTTGGCATAGATGGTATGTCTCATGAGTTTAATTTTGCTAAGTTTATAGACAACCTCGTGAAAGGGAACCACCTAGTAAGGATGAAATTATTGGTCTTGCTTCCATTGCTGTTCCCCCAACTAATCCGTTAGAACAATATTTGTTAGACCATGAAAATGATATCTTTATGAAGGAAAGGAAAGAAATAGACGAAGTGTTCCTTAAACAAAGAACCTATGCTAAAACATAACCTTCCCGTTGAAATTCTTGGGGACCCCCCTCCACCCAAGGGTGATCCCGTGTTCAAACTCAAACCCTTACCTGATAATCTCAAGTATGCTTATCTTGATGAAAAAGAAATATATCCCGTTATTATTAGTGCTAACCTTTCAGAGAAAGAAGAAGAAAGATTATTGAAAACTCTGAAGAAGCACCGAGCTGCTATTGGATATACTCTGGATGATCTTAAGGGAATTAGTCCCACATTATGTCAACACAAAATTTCAGTGGGGAAAGATGCCAAACCAGTTAGAGATCCTCAAAGACGATTAAATCCCAAAATGAAGGAAGTGGTAAGAAAGGAGATTCCAAAACTCCTTGAGGCGGGTATTATTTATCCCGTTGCTGATAGTGAATGGGTAAGCCCTGTCCATTGTGTCCCTAAAAAGGGAGGTATTACCGTTGTTCCTAATGATAAAGATGAATTGACCCCGCAAAGAATTATTACAGGCTATAGGATGGTAATTGATTTTCGTAAGTTAAATAAAGCTACTAAGAAAGATCATTACCCTTTACCTTTTATTGATCAAATGCTAGAAAGGTTATCCAAACACACATATTTTTGCTTTCTTGATGGTTATTCTGGCTTCTCTCAAATACCTGTGTCCGCACAGGATCAATCTAAAACTACTTTTACTTGCCCTTTTGGTACTTTTGCTTATAGACGTATGCCTTTTGGTTTATGTAATGCACCTGCTACCTTTCAAAGATGCATGATGGCTATATTTTCTGATTTTTGTGAAAAGATTTGTGAGGTATTCATGGATGACTTATCCTTCTATGGATCCTCTTTTGATGATTGTTTGAGCAACCTTGATCGAGTTTTGCAGAGATGCGAAGACACTAGTCTCGTCCTGAATTGGGAAAAGTGTCACTTTATAGTTAATGAAGGCATTGTCTTGGGGCACAAGATCTCCGAGAGAGGTATTGAAGTTGATAAAGCCAAAGTTGATGCTATTAAAAAAATGCCATGTCCCAAGGACATAAAAGGTATAAGAAGTTTTCTTGGTCATGCCGGCTTTTATAGGTGGTTTATTAAGGACTTTTCTAAAATCTCTAGGCCTCTGACTAATTTATTCCAAAAAGATATTCCTTTTGTCTTTGATGATGATTGTGTAGAAGCATTTGAAACACTTAAGAAAGCTTTGATCACTGCACCTATTGTTCAGCCACCTGATTGGAATTTACCTTTTGAAATTATGTGCGATGCTAGCGATTATGCTGTAGGTGCTGTTTTAGGGCAAAGAGTCGGTAAGAAATTGAATGTTATCTAGTATGCTAGTAAGACTCTTGATACTGCCCAGAGAAATTATGCTACTACTGAAAAAGAATTCTTAGCAGTTGTGTTTGCATGTGATAAGTTTAGACCTTATATTGTTGATTCCAAAGTTATTATTCATACTGATCATGCTGCCATTAAATATCTCATGAAAAAGAAAGATGCTAAGCCTAGACTCATTAGATGGGTTCTCTTGCTCCAAGAATTTGACTTGCATATTATTGATAGAAAGGGAGCTGAGAACCCCGTTGTAGACAACTTGTCTAGGTTAGAGAATGTTCTTGATGACCCACTGCCTATTAATGATAGTTTTCCTGATAAACAATTAGCGATTGTCAATGCTTCTCGTACTGCTCCCTGGTATGCTGATTATGCTAATTACATTGTTGCTAAATATATACCGCCTAGTTTCACATACGAGCAAAAGAAAATGTTCTTCCATGATTTCAGACATTACTTCTGGGATGATCCACACCTTTATAAAGGAGTAGATGGTATTATTAGACGTTGTGTGCCTGAGCATGAACAGGAACAAATCCTATGCAAGTGTCACTCTGAATCTTATGGAGGACACCACGCGGGAGATAGAACTGCACACAAGGTACTACAATCTAGTTTTTATTGGCCTACTCTCTTCAAAGATGCTCGTAAGTTTGTCTTATCTTGTGATGAATGTCAAATAATAGGTAACATTAGTAGACGTCAAGAAATGCCTATGAATTATTCTCTTGTTATTTAACCATTTGATGTTTGGGGCTTTGATTATATGGGACCTTTTCCTGCCTCAAATGGTTATACACATATTTTAGTTGATGTTGATTACGTTACTAAGTGGGTAGAAGCTATTCCAACTAGTAGTGCTGATCATAACACTTCTATTAAAATGCTTAAAGAAGTTATTTTTCCGAGGTTTGGAGTCCCTAGATATCTTATGACTGATGGTGGTTCACACTTTATTCATGGTGCTTTCCGTAAGATGCTTGCTAAGTATGATGTCAATCATAGAATCACATCTCCTTATCACCCGCAGTCTAGTGGTCAAGTAGAGTTGAGCAATAAAGAGCTCAAATTAATTTTGCAAAAGACTGTGAATAGATCTAGAAAGAATTGGTCCAAAAAACTTGATGATGCATTATGGGCCTATAGAACTGCATACAAAAATCCTATGGGTATGTCTCCATATAAGATGGTTTATGGAAAAGCATGTCATTTACCTCTTGAATTTGAACACAAAGCATATTGGGCTATTAAAGAGCTCAATTATGACTTCAAACTTGCCGGCGAGAAGAGGTTGTTTGATATTAGCTCACTTGATGAATGGAGAACCCAAGCATATGAGAATGCCAAGCTTTTCAAAGAAAAATTCAAACGCTGGCATGATAAGAGGATACAAAAGCGTTTGTTTAACATAGGAGATTATGTGTTATTATTCAACTCTCGTTTAAGATTTTTTGCAGAAAAACTTCTCTCAAAATGGGAAGGTCCCTACGTTATCGAGGAGGTCTATCGTTCCGGTGCTATAAAAATTAACAAATTTGAAGGCACAAATCCGAGGGTGGTTAACGGTCAAAGAATCAAGCATTATATTTTAGGTAATCCTATCAATGTTGAAACTAATATTATTGAAACCATAACCCCGAGGAATACATAAGAGACACTTTCCAGAATGTTCCAGACTCCAAAAAGGCATAGGTACGTGGTACGGTAAGTATACCGACTCCAAAACAACTCTAATGGCATTTTTTATCAGTTTTGGATTATTTAAGAATTTTAGGAAGAAAGAAGTAGTCCGAAAGGGACACAAGGCTCCCACGAGAGAGGAGGGCGCGTCCTCACCCCTGTAGGGCGTGCCCCCTATCTCGTGGGCACCTCGTGTGCCTCCCGGACTCCGTTTTCTTGCATGTTACGTATTTTGGTCGGTAAAAATTCATTATATATACTCCCGAAGGTTTTGACCACAGTATCACGCAAATATCCTCTGTTTTCGTTTCGAGCTGTTCCTATTGCAGATTTGGAACGAGATGTCGTCCCAAGATTCGGAAGGAGAAAGCTACATGGACGATTTTATTGCAAATCCAAAAGTATATGGGGATGTGGAACATTATGGCTGGACCACAGAAGAAGAAGAAGACTATGATCCAAAGAGGAAGGAGGAGACAAGCTCCGATGAAGAGGACGATCCACTACCTCAACCTGGTGATATGCATGTGGAGTTCAAAAAGTCAAGCCTCCCTAAGGTCCAATCTATCCCACCATGTTTTTTGCAGGACAGCAAGGCAGCACTATGCAAAAAGATGATGAAACTTGAGCTCGAGAATGAAGATCCGAGGGAGGAAAATTTTAGCCTCAAACATAAGCTAGAGAAGAAAAATGCAACAATTCCCACTTCACCACCTCCGAAGAAATAATTACATGGGTATGGGCACTCCCCTTGGCAACCGCCAAGCTTGGGGGAGGTTCCCCGATATCGTATCACCATCACACTCCTATCTTTACCGCTTTATTTAGTTCGATCCTTTTAGTAGTATCTTGATCTAGTAGATTGAAGTTTTGATATCAAGTAGTTTTGAGTTTTGCATTGTGATCTCTTTATGTAAGCGAGTCCGTGTGCTATCTATAATAAAAATTAGTGTTGAGTCAAGGGCTTTGCTATGTTGCTATGGTCTTGAGAAAGTAGAAAGAACAAAAGAGTTCATATTGATCTTATGGATAGTGATAAGTTCACACATAGAAAGTATGAGGTATAAAAATTGTTGAGAGTTGATGAACGTAGCCTTGGTCATCGTTGCAATTAATAGGAAGTGATAAGGAAAGAGGGGTTCACATATAGATATATTATCTTGGTCATCTTTTATGATTGTGAAGCACTCATTAAGTATGACATGCTAAAAGAGTTGATGTTGGACAAGGAAGACAACGTAATGGTTTATGTTTCCCGACATCTCAGTTAAAGTATATTGTCATTGACCTTCCAAACATGTTGAGCTTGCCTTTCCCACTCTTGCTAGCCAAAATTCCTTGCACCAAGTAGAGATACTACTTGTGCTTCCAAATATCCTCAAACCCAGTTTTGCCATGAGAGTCCACCATACCTACCTATGGATTGAGTAAGATCCTTCAAGTAAGTTGTCATCGGTGCAAGCAATAAAAATTGCTCTCTAAATATGTATGACTTATTAGTGCAGAGAAAATAAGCTTTGTACGAACTTGTTGTGGAAGTAATAAAAGCGACGGATTGCATAATAAAGGTCCACATACAAGGGGCAATATAAAGTGACGTTCTTTTGCATTAAGATTTCGTGCATCAACCCTAAACATGCATGACAACCACTGCTTCCCTCTACGAAGGGCCTATCTTTTATTTTATGTTTTTCTTTATGCTTGAGTCAAGGTGATCCTCACCTTTCCACTTTTTCATTTTATCCTTTGGCAAGCTCCTCGTGTTTGAAAGATCATGATACATATATCAAATTGGATGTAAGTTGGCATAGGCTATTATTGTTGACATCACCTAAAGGTGAATACGTTGGGAGGCAAAATAAGCCCCTATCTTTCTCAGTGTCTGGCTGAAACTCTATAACCACAAGTATTGCGTGAGTGTTAGCAATTATGGGAGACTACGAGATAGTTGAGTATGTGAGCTTGTTGAAAAGCTCTATTATTGACTCTTTCTGATGTTACGATAAATTGCAGTTGCTTCAATGACTGAGATTATAGTTTGTTAGTTCCCAATGAAGTTTATGAACCATACTTGACATTGTGAATTGCTTATTACTTGAGCATAAGAAATCATATGAAAAAATCTACATATGTTGTTGTTATTAGAATGTTCATGATGCCCTCATGTCCGTATTTTATTTTTATCGACACCTCTATCTCTAAACATGTGGACATATTTTTCGATTTCGGTTTCCGCTTGAGGACAAGCGAGGTCTAAGCTTGGGGGAGTTGATACGTCCATTTTGCATCATGCTTTTATATCAATATTTATTGCATTATGGGGTGTCATTACACTTTATATCTCAATATTTATGGCTATTCTCTCTTATTTTACAAGGTTTACCATGAAGAGGGGGGATGCCGGCAGCAGGAATTCTGGCTAGAAAAGGAGCAAATGTTGGAAACCTATTCTGCACAACTCCAAAAGTCCTGAAACTCCACGAAACCACTTTTTGGATTTATTAAGAATTTATGAGCGACAGAAATAGGCCAGGGGGCCCACACCCTATCCAGGAGACAGGGGGCGCCCCCCCTATAGGGCGCGCCCCCTATCTCCTGGGCCCCCTGGTGGGCCTCCGGCGTCCATCTTCTGTTATATCATCACTTTTACCCTGGAAAAATTCATGGGCAAGCTTACGGGACGAAACTCTGCCGCCACGAGGCGAAACCTTGGCAGAATCAATCTAGGGCTCTGGCGGAGCTGTTCTGCCAGGGACAGTTCCTTTTGGGAGGGGGAAATCATCACCAACGTCATCACCAATGATCCTCTCATCGGGAGGGGGTCAATCTCCATCAACATCTTCACCAGCACCATCTCCTGTCAAAATCCTAGTTCATCTCTTTATCCAATCTTGTATCGAAACCACAAATTGGTACCTGTGGGTTGCTAGTAGTGTTGATTACTCCTTGTAGTTGATGCTAATTGGTTTACTTGGTGGAAGATCATATGTTCAGATCCTTTATGCATATTATTACTCCTCTGATTATGAACATGAATATGCTTTGTGAGTAGTTACGTTTGTTCCTGAGGACATGGGTGAAGTCTTGCTATTAGTAGTCATGTGAATTTGGTATTCGTTCGATATTTTGATGAGATGTATGTTGTCTTTTCTCTAGTGGTGTCATGTGAACGTCGACTACATGACACTTCACCATTATTTGGGCCTAGAGGAAGGCATAGGGAAGTAATAAGTAGATTATGGGTTGCTAGAGTGACAGAAGCTTAAACCCTAGTTTATGCGTTGCTTCGTTAGGGGTTGATATGGACCCATATGTCCAATGTTGTGGTTAGGTTTACCTTAATACTCCTTTTTGTAGTTGTGGATGCTTGCAATAGGGGTTAATCATAAGTGGGATGCTTGTCCAAGTTAGGGCAGTACCCAAGTGCCGGTCCACCCACATATCAAATTATCAAAGTACTGAACGCGAATCATATGAACGTGATGAAAACTAGCTTAACGATAATTCCCAATGTGTCCTCGGGAGCTCTTTCCTCATTATTAGAATTTGTCCAGGCTTATCCTTTGCTACATAAAGGATTGGGCCACCTTGCTGCACTTTATTTACTTTTTGCTTGTTACTATTTGTCCTATCACAAAACTATCTATCACCTACTATTTCAGTGCTTGCAGAGAAAACCTTACTGAAAACCGCTTATCATTTCCTTCTGCTCCTCATTGGGTTCGACACTCTTACTTATCGAAAGGACTACGATAGATCCCCTACACGTGTGGGTCATCAAGGCTGCCGTCGCCGCAGAATAACAGGGGGTGTGGGTGAGTAGAGGGATGGCCTGGCCAGCGGTGGGAGTAGTAGGGGGCGGTGAGGCCTCCACCGCATCGCAGCCGGCCATGGGAGGCAGGAGCACGAGGCACGACCGGCGCTGGTTTGGGCGGTTGGAGCAAGAAGACCAGAGGTTGAAGAAGCACTACGACCGTTGGATGGACATCGTACAATCACTGGAGCTAGAATCGTGCATATTGACTAAGTTGACAAAGCCCTCTGTCCCCGTCAACTTAGTAGGCCCACAAGTTAGCCTACCACTATACTGGGTCCCAGCTAACGAGGGGAGTATTCATTTTTTTTGTGCGTAATAAGGAGGCACTTCCTTGCGCGCAAAGATATAGCTAGTGGGTCCGAGCTGTCAGCGGCGGTAATGTTTTTTTCGCGAAATATAGAGGCCCTTTCGGTGGGTCCCCAATGTCAGGTGGAGGAATCATTATTTTGCGCGTAATAAGCAGGGATTTCCTTGCATGCGGCCGTGGACCCAGCTGTCAGCCTCTCCACGTACAGTCCACTTCAGATGCATGTCGGTTGTTGACCATGTTGACCAGGCCGCGCCGAGAGCACCAGGGCGGTGGACGATGGCGAGGCCTAGGAAGGGAACAACACGGAGGCAGGGAAGACTCGGTGGTTCGTCTGCCCTCACCGGAGAATAACAGCAGGTGTGGGTGAGGGATGGCTAGGCCAGCGATGGGAGTACGGTGGGGCGATGAGGCCTGCGCGGAAGCACAACCGACTGTGGGGAGGAGGGAGCAGGCAGTCCCGCCGGCGCTTGTTTGAGCGGCTGGAGCAGGAAGAGAGATTGAAGAAGCACGACGGCCGTTGGATGGACATCGTACAGTCACTAGAGATAGAATCGTTCATATTGACTACGTTGACAAAGCCCTCCATCCCCGTCAACTTAGTAGGCCCACAAGTCAGCCTCCCACCATGGTGGGTTCCAGCTAGCACGGGGAGTATTCATTTTTCTGTGCGTAATAAGGAGGCACTTCCGGTGGGTCCGAGCTGACAGCGGGGGAGGGGGGGGAACATTTTTTCGCGAAATACAGTGGTCCGTCCGATGGGTCCCAGCAGTCAGGGGCAAACGTTTTTTTCATGAAATACGATGGCCCGTCCGGTGGGTCCCAGCAGTCAGGGGGGAAACATTTTTTCCGTGAAATACTGGTGGCCCATCGAGTGGGTCCCTGCTGTCAGGTGGAGGAATAATTATTTTGCGCGTAATAAGGAGGCACTTCCTTGCGGCTGCCGTGGACCCAGCTGTCAGCCTCTCCACGTACAGTACTCTTCCGATGGAAGTTGGTCGTTGACCACATTGACCACGCTGCACCGAGAGCACCACGGCGGTGGACGACGGCGAGGCCTAGGAAGGGGACGACGCGGAGCCGGGGAAGACACGGCAGTGGATGCCCACACGGAGAGGAGTACGAGGGTTCACTGGTTCGGCTGCGGTGTGAGGCTGTCGTTGCTGCAGAATAACAGGGGGAGTGGGTGAGTGGAGGGATGGCCTGGCCAGCGGTGGGAGTAGTATGGGGACGATGAGGCCTCCGCGGCAGCACAGCCGGCCACATGAGGCAGGAGCATGCGGCACGACCGGTGCTGCTTTGGGCGGCTGGGGCAAGAAGACCAGAGGTTGAAGAAGCACTACTGCCGTTGGATGGACATCATTGACCACGCCGCACCGAGAGCACCAGGGCAGTGGACGACGGCGAGCCCTACGAAGGGAACGACACGGAGCCGTGGAAGACACGACAGTGGCTGCCCACACGGTGGAGAGTACGAGGGTTAACTGGTTCGGCTGCCATCGCTGGAAAATAATAGGAGGTGTGGGTGAGTAGAGGGATAGACTGGCCAGGGATGCGAGTATGATGGGGCCGTGAGGCCTGCCCGGCAGCAGTGCCGACCACGGGAGGCGGGAGCAGGTGGTTCCGACGGTGCTAGTTTGGGCGGCTGGGGCAGGAAGATCAGAGACTGAAGAAGCACGATTGCCGTTAGATTGACATCTAACGGTCTGACGCTGGTAGAGTCGATTGTTGACTAAGTTTCTTTTTTGAGAAACCTTGTGTACACGTGAACTTAGTAGGCCCACAAGTCAGCCTCCAAATATGTGGCAGACAACATAAAGCCCATTTGCTATTTTTTATAATTTGCAGCCCATTTGCTAATTCTTAAGTAATTTATTACAGCCCATTTTCTGCCGAGGACCACGGTCAAAAAGTTCAACCTTATTTTGCATATTTCGGTGGAGTCCGAACTGTTGTAATCCCGAAATGATAAACATTTTTTTAAGAACTTATTGATTTGCCAAAAAATCATTTTGTTTTTGTAAGCAAATAAGACGTGGGACAATTGAGTCGGTTTAAGGGAAAACCAGTGGTAAAAAATCAGCGCTGGGTGGGAAAAAACAACAAAAATAAGGATGTAAATATGAAAAGTGAATTTTATGTGTTTTCAATATAATGATACATGTATATGAACTAGTAGAACTATAGGTAGAGATTAGAAAACGGATGTAGGACATGTGTTTCAAGAGGAAAATAGAACTAGGCTGTGTGTTTGATTCAGTAAAAAAACTGCCTGCGGATATTGTAAGACAAAATATAACTTACGCTGGTGGGCCAGAGGCCAGTAGATACCTACTGGATCTTTGTGCCCCGTTGTCGTCATGGGCTGGGCCTGTAAAAACAAAACCAACCCTGGGCAGTCTACAACCCAGTTGAAACTTGCTCGACCTGAAAAAACAATATACGTGCTCAATAAATGAGAGAATTCTGCAAGTACAGACTGATAACTGGGATGCAACACGGATACTGTTTTTTTATCGTGATAATAAGTGCATGCACTTGTTTCGAAAAAATTGGAGAACTGGGAATTCAAATGGCGGGTGCTTATGCTACGCATCAAATAAAAATCAGGTGCCTGAAAATTCGTTTCGAAACAAATGATTCAGCTTTATATCCATGTCAACCCTCGGCATGATGGTTGGAAGCAAATGCAAGTTCATACCAAAAGATCGTTAACAACAATACCAACTTGCTGACTACAAGGTAGTACAACTACCAATACCAAACTAACTTATAATATTTTTACTCCTGGCCCTAGTGTTCGTCTGGTAGAAAATCTTGTAGAGGACCAGCTCCCGCTCCTTCTCTTGCTCTAGGTCCCCGAGGTGGTACTGGTGCATCACCCAGTTGGTCCTCTGCTAGTCGAAGTTCTTGTTGGTGTCCAGCACCAGAACCTTTTTGCTGCCTGTCTGCCGGCCGTTGACCATCACCGGCAAGGTATTGCCGGTCTTGTGCCACATCCCGTGCATGCCGCACTCCGACTGTATCTTGTGACGCATCCACGTGCCCCTTTTCAACGCCCTGGAATTGCGCTGAAAGAAATGCTTCGTTAGGCCACTCAGTGTGATACCTGTAGTATTGTGGAATACAGGTTTTAGTGTACCTAGTTGTCATTTGGCATGTTGTAATTGGCATGTTGCAGTCACTTGTTTCACTTTTTATTAACTGTCAAATTGTAATTGCTTCACCAGGTCTGCGTCTAAAAAGAAAAATAGAGCTATAAACAAAGGAATATGTTTGTGCAAGTAGACGGCCGATCGGTGTCTTACCTGGAAGTTTCTCAGGTTGGGTGTAGCGTATGCCATGCTCGCTGTCGATGGTTGGTATGAACAAATCTATGAGAGACTGAAATCTTGCGCCGTCAGCACTCACTTTGGCCTCAAGGTGCTCGACCAGCTCCTGATCCGTGGGATCGAACTCGACGCCAGCCGGCAGCACTGGCCAATCCTTCTTCGACTTGCATCGGTAATTCCAGTTATATGGTACTCAATGTATGATCAATCGACTATTTTAAGTGAATGATGAAAGATGTCGACAGATAAGTGGTACTCCAAATCTGAAGTCTAGAATACCCGAACACGCCACCGGGATTCTTGTGTCACCTCACGCGCAGCGTGTTGTCACATCAATTCAATGTGTTGACATGATGAATAATTTGACCGACGTATACTAGTACTGCTACTGTACTACTTACTAGTCGTATTTAGTGTCACAATTTATACATAGGTTTAACTAACAAGTACGCACTTGAATCCTAACTGATATATATATATATATATATATGGCTTCTGCACAGCATCTCCATCATCATTATCAGTACATCCTACGCAGGTGAGTTAGGATGCACTTGATCCCAGGAAGGTATCTATCCTTCAAACCAGAGGAGTGCTTCAAACTAACAACAGTACATAATATCCAACAAAAGAGGGTCGTGCGACAGCAGCAGAATACATGGCTCAGTCTAGATATAAGCACAAATCAAGTTGTGTATATTTGCTGTTGGCATGAACTACATCGCCACATGTCGGGTTTGCAAAAGCCATCAATCGCATGGAAGCTTGATGCCTTTCACACACTGAAGATTATCTGGCAACAAGCTATGTCGACGAATCTCTGGATATGGTGATTCATGAAACCCATGGTATGATGTGTAAACACATCCCCCCCCCCCCTCGCGAATGGAAGTTGCATAGCACAGTAATCATTGCCGGTGATATGATTGATGATTGGTTGGATGATCCGATAATTGAGCCCGAGGAACAAGGAGTGGTTGCCAAGGCTGTAACCCTGCCTCCAGTTGAATACGCCTGGCCCAACGAAGCTGGGATCTTTCTCGAACACGAAGCAGCCATAGCCATCAATGTCACGAATGCCCCATGCATTGTACTGCATGTGGTTTGATGTAATGGTTTGATCAATTTGGTACGTGCGAATGAGCGTCAAATGACCGCCGTCAGCTAAACGAGCGATAAACCACCACCCATCGGCTGGTATGATTCCAGGTCCTGGAATCATGAAGGCCAGCGCATTTGCGTCTGCTGCAACAATTCAAATTGGAGACCAAAAGGACAGAAATAAACAATCATGTTCAGAGTATGTGTGGAATTAACATTATTATAACAGTGACACATATCGTAGACAGAGAATTGCAATGCCGTGGTCATAATCATACCCCAAGTTTAAAAAATAAGCTAATGGCTTTCATATTCTAGCAATATGTCATGGTTCAAACATCATGTAACAATGAGAGGAAAACAGCTATGACAATGCCTACTCATATTCTACCATAGTACTTACTACTACTGTTCTCATATCAACTCTAAGCAATAACATGCGTTGTTATAAAAATCTTGTAAACAAGAGTAACATATAGCAATCATGATGTTATGCTCAGAATATTTATTCTAACAATCATTAGATGCCAATTGTTCTCATATCAACTCTAAAAATAACATGTGTGGTCATAAAAATCTAGGAAATGAGAGGAACATATAGCAATGATGTGGTTGTAGACATGCTATGCATTCTAAATTTGTAACAAATGAACATGCAATCGTATTCATAAGGTAAAGATGAGATGAGATAGAACAGTTACACAACGATAGATTCCACCAGTATAGGCAGCCAATCTGTGCATCGACCGCGTAAACGATGCCATCATGCACTATAGCATCAGACAGAAATGTTGCCTCAACAGGATTGATGATGAGCCATAACCATGTATGGCCACCGGATTCCAGATAGACTAATCCCATGTTGAACAAGGCAATGAGCTTGTAATCCATGTAGTCTTCTGATGGTGTGGGCACTTTACAGATTACAACTTTCTGCAAACAGAGGTCGAGCCAAAAGCTTGACACGTCTCGTGCATAGTAGGCAGGAGTGTCCGGCGGGCCGCGAGGCTAGATGGCGGTGGTATCCAACGATGGAAGGGTGATCTCTCGCTGGGTGTAGATATCCACGAGACACCACAGATTACCGGTGTGGTGGATGAGGACGATCCAGTTGGCCTTCATGGCCGCCCAGTAGTGGTCGCGCATGAAGGACATGTGGGCGGGTAGTGGTAGCATGTCGAGGGGCACCACGGCAACCTCCGTAGGATCGTCAAGTCGGTGTCTGGGCCACGTGCGAGGATCGGGCGTCAGCAAGCAGGGTGTCTTGAAAAGAGCCGGTCGGTTGCAGACGAGTAGACGGTACAAGGACACCGAGCATGCGGCCAGACAGACGGTGCTGAGTAGGTCCATACGACTATAGATCTGCTCCAAGAGAACATCGGGGAGGGAATTCCAATCGTGGCTCTGCGTGTCAGTCGGTTCTGCCATTGGAGTTTTCGGTGCCTGCGAGCCAGTGGGGAAGTGGATTCGGGCGGGCGAGCGAAGAAGCTTCTCCTCATGTGGCCGAGCAGCGAGCGGGGGGATATGGTACGCGTGAGCTACCAAGGAAGGTGGCGCGGGCGGGTGAGCAGTGAGCGGGGGTAAATGGTGTGCGGCCAACGATGGGGAAGAGAGGAGGAAGAAGAGGGGAAGACGGGGAAGAAAGTGCATTAAATCTCAATTCTACTAGTACTACTACCAGGATATACCGTCCTTCGGAGTGTAAATAGTTACACCGATGACATGTGGGTCTACCACAAGAGGGCCCATATGTCAGTTAATGGAGGATAGAGGTGCGTAGGCATATTTGCGGAAGCATGCTCTACTGGCAAACATGATGGTAGTACTGGGTAAGGCTGATTTAGTAACACCAACACGCTGGTTCAGCTTATTAATTACGTGTCCCATCTGCTGCAGCGTGTATTGTCACTTCACTATGAAGACTAGTTGAATAGTTCTCTCTGACCGAGATGGGGAATAATGGATCGCGAGGACTTCCTTTCTACAGTATCCCTATGCCTCTACGCTCACTTCACTTGTTTTGCTCTGTACCTAGTCACTTGTTGAAATCTGTAGAAAGACAAATACTCCGTATTTGGGAACAGAGGGAGGCTTTTACTCCGTACTATTTGGGAACAGAGGGAGTATCACCATACGGAGGGAACAGAGGAAGCTTGAAATATGAACATGTTAATGGGAGGGAGTAACCCCATGCATGCATGCATGCATGCAACATGCAACACTCACATGTTCACATGGACGCACACAACACTCACGCACCCATGCGGCACATAGCACACGACACAGCAGACACACTCACGCTCAAGTGCTCAACCTACTCCATACGTCCGTGAAAGACTGTACAATTAGAGATTTACACATTGACTAGGGCATAATTAACGCCCAAAAGTAGCAGACTTATGTGTGCATGCGACCATTGAGATAAGAAGATTAAATGAAGGCCGTTGCATGCTGTAATTAAGGATAGACATGTAGCCTATACCTACAACACAAGTTGGTGCATTAGTCAATCAAGATTAAAGGCTAAATGCATTGGAAGTGTAGATGTACATCATGTACTACACTCTTTGTTTTATAGCCGATGTACACTCTTTGTTGGAAGACCGAGGGAGGACACGCGCATGCACTCACATACACAGCCAGGGCGGTTCGCGCGCAAGGGTTGGACTCGTGTCGCGCCTGCGTAAAGTTTTGTTTAACTGATTTCTTTGCTCTGCCAACTGACAGGTGGGACCCAGAAACCAGGTGACAATTTAACCAGTCAACAAAGTGCCACGTCGACTATGTGGCCGGTCAATAGGGTGCAATACGGTGCTCTACGATGAGCTAGTGATCGTATAATCGCGGCAAAACTATATATAGTGACTGTAAAGAGCGTATTGTTACATACATTGACCGCGAGTGTATTTTTCTCGTTTCAAATTAAGCCATATTAATCGGAAAGGACGCAGTAAGGATTACTACTAGTACTAGTACTGCTTTGATGTGTCCCGTCAACTCGCCGAATGAGGAGAAGCTTGCTTACTACACCTCTCCCTCGCCCACGCGCGCGGTGGTTCGCAGGACGAGGAGAGGGTTTTGACTACAGTGCCCTCTCCCTCTGTCGGTGCCAAAACCGGCGGATCTCGGGTAGGGGGTCCCGATCTGTGCGTCTAAGGCTAATGGTAATAGGAGGCAAGGGACGTGATGTTTTACCCAAGTTCGGGCCCTCTCGATGGAGGTAAAACCCTACTTCCTGCTTGATTGATCTTGATGATATGAGTATTACAAGAGTTGATCTACCACGAGATCGTAGAGGCTAAACCCTAGGAGCTAGCCTATGATGATTATGACTGTTATGATCGTCCCTATACGGACCAAACCCTCTGGTTCATATAGACACCGGAGGGGTCTAGGGTTTACACAGAGTCGGTTACAAAGAAGGAAATCTAATATCTGGATCGCCAAGCTTGTATTCCACGCAAAGGAGAGTCCCATCCGGACACGGGATGAAGTCTTGAGTCTTGCATCTTCATGGTCCAATAGTCCGGCCAAAGTATATAGTCCGGCTATCCGGATACCCCCTAATCCAGGACTCCCTCAGTAGCCCCTAAACCATGCTTCAATGACGATGAGTCCTGCGCGCAGTTTATCTTCGGCATTGCAAGGCGGGTTCCATCTCCGAATACGCCAAAGCTCCTGTTGTAATGAACAGTATCCGGCTTCCCATCAATGTTATCCTCCTCGGCTTCTGTGCTTCAATAATGGCCATCTCCACGTGTCGAGCGAATACGAGGAGATGAGGCATTTTGGCATTTGCCACCCCGGCCCTGCAGGCAAACCATCTATTTGAAGGGACGGGGATCCTCAGATCCAAACCTCACCTTCTTCCCTTGAGCAAGCATCCAACAGAGCGCTCCAGAAAAAACCATTCCAACATGGCCGGTCGCCGCAGCTCTTCTTCTTGTTCTCTTCGCTCCAAGCCAGGTGACTGGGAAGAGTGTTCAGTTCCCCAAAGCCGTTTGATAGAGTCGCAGACCCAAGGGTTTCTTTCACTGACGTTCATGGTCCCCGTCCGAGCTGGACTAGCCACCTATAATGGCGGGGAGCAAGCGGAGAGATCTCCTAATCCATCCCCGGGGGAGCAAATATGCTTCATCCCGCATCTGCTAAGAGGCATCGAGTTTCCAATCCACCCATTCCTTCCCGGGCTCCTGGAGTTCTACGGCCTCCAGTTGCACGACTTCACTCCGGCCTCCGTACTGCACATCACAGGATACGTCGCCCTTTGTGAATTATTCCTAGGCTGTGAGGCTCACTTCAGGTTATAGAAGAAGTTGTTCTGCCTCGTCCCTCGCAACCAGGGGGAATCCATATGTCAAGTGGGCGGAGCTAAAATATGACGCGTCACTGAAACCGAATACCTGTCCGGCACTCCCAAGAAGGCATCTGCAAACTGGCCCTCAGAGTGGTTTTATGTTGATGACGCTCCCCTTCCGGATCCAGTCTGGACGGGCCTTCCTAAGTTCGATAATGCTCCGCCGAAGGTACGCCAAAGTTGGCGCCCTCAGGGCCCCCAAGAGGAGGATACCAGAGAGGTACACTTCCTGATGAGTAGGATAAAGATACTGCCAAATAAGGGCTGACAATAGTCGAAGTTATGGCACTATGCATAATGCGGGGAGTGCAGCCACTCCAATATCAGGGGAAGCCGATGTGGCACTACAATGGGGAAGATGATGCCACCCACTGTGGTCGTAAAGGTCCGGACTCCGCCACTGCTCTGACAAAAATATTGTCCGATTTGTATAAAGGAGAAGAAGAATAATTCCTTCGTATTAAACCGTGGGATGGATTTTCCATGTACAACCCCCCAAGCTGGGTAAGTCGTCACTCTTTCCCCCACTCTATTCATTCCAGCGCTTTTCATCAAAATCATTAACCTCGATATTTCTGAGCAGGAACTGAGGAGGGCCGTGGAAGGATTCGACAGCCCCTCCCCGCAGCCAGAGGACCCTGGAAGGGCCTGCGATCCAGGACTTACTATGGAGCTAGTCAATGGGACATTTTATCAGGCCAGCTGCGATGGCGCCTTAGTGGCTATTATCACCGACTATCCCGGACTGCTACCTGCATCGCGTGTAAGCAAAGTCAAAACCTTATCCTCTGAAGAGGACTCCTTTCCGATATCATTCCTTATGCATAAAACATCGCTTTTTTATAGAGACGACCATCGGAACGCGGCGCCGAGCCCCTAGGGACTCATCGACAAAGGGCATCCGGGTCAGGCAGGCTCAAGAGGAAGGCGGTCAGGGTTGAAACGCCATTATAGAGGTATGGTAAAAACCTGCTCTGTGATTATTCTGTTTGAAATGTAATCGCGTCCTTCGTATTCTGGCAGAAAGGGGAGCCTCCGGATTATATCCGGGGAACCTGCCGATCACGCCTCGACCAGCCGGATTCCAGAACCGGCTTCGAGAGAGGAGGCCAATGCGGGGCCGATGCCGAATTGTCCTCCGACAGAGGATGCGGATATGCTCTCCGCTACAAATTCCTAAGTGGAGAGTGCCATGAATCACCGGCGCCGACGGGCCATACTTCGGAATAACATTGTTTCCGAAGAGGCATTTAATGCTTTCAATTCGGGAGACGCATATGGGCTGCTCAAGGCGGACTCGCCCGAGAGACAGACCAGTATACAAAAGATATACGGGTAAGGAAATTTGATAAGAATGTATAGCAGTAGCCCCTAAGACTTGAAATGGTTGGAACAACTGATTTAAGGATCATGTTATGCACAGGTCCTTGTAGAGAAGAATGCCCAATTGTCTCAAGAGCTGGAGGAGTGCAAGACCCAGTTGAGGGCCGCGGTTGCCAAACTAGAAGAATCCCGAAAGGCCTCCCCTGGTAACATTCATTTGTAATAACAAATTTTTATGGAAATGTACCAGTTAGTGATTGGCTTGTTTGATAAGTCTAACAGAAATTTTTGCAGACAATACTGGGGAGAATCCGGAGATTGTAAAAGATAGCGAGTCACATCTCCAAAGGCAGCTAAAAGCTGGTGAACGTGTTCTTACGCAAGTTAGGTGGGAGAAGAACAATCTTCAAGATGCCAATGTCCGGCTGGGCATCAAATTAGGAGATGTTCATGCTCAGCTGGCGGACTCCGTGAAGGAGAACATAAGGCTTCGTCGCGGCATTTATGGTAAGTGCCTAGACGAACTGTAGTACAGCTCGGTGAGGAAGCATATTGAAAGAGTTTATATCTGTAGGTATGTTGATGGGCCGTCCTGAAGAGGAGATGCCCGCGTTCATAGGTGATTTACTGCAAGACCTCTCACAGCTGCACCAGCGAGCTCGACAGGTGATGCAGGGTATTGCCTAGGCCTTGTGGCCATCCACTTCCCTGCCGAAAGGCATGGGGGAGCTCGTGGATATGCTCCAAGGAGCACGTCGACACTTCTGTTTGTGGAAGATGTCAGCCTGCCGACAAGGTGCAAGGGAAGCCTAGGCCATGCTGAAGATGCGCTACACCAAGCTTGACCCGAACCATATGGCCAAAATCGGACCGGCGGGCCAGATGGGCAAGAAATTCCTGTGAGTCTGGTGTATGACCAGTTAGCGTTAGCCGCAAAGTATTCCCAACAGGATTGCAAGCTAGATAGCCTATTGGAAGGTATAGAGGAAGAATATAGTCAGTCCAAGTGACTATGTAATTCAATGGACATATGTAGTCCCTAGCTGGATTAAAAATCATTTTTCATGGCGGACCGTTTTGCTTCAGCCCCCGGATCCGACAGTCTGGGGTGTATCCGAATACCCGCTCAGTTATGCAGAACCAGGGTATGCGTGGAAACCAGGCACCGGGGTCATAAGTGCTTGAACAGACAAGTACCCAACTAGTTATGTAATATTACATGGGTAGTAAGAAACATCTTCCAGGGAGAATAGTTCCGTTAGGGGTTCCTTTCCCTGGGCAAGCATGAGTCGATGTACATGTCCGGATTGCGAACAAAAATGCAAGATACAAAACTTCTAGGGATTCACGTTTGTAATAAACAAAAGAAACATCTCTTGTTCACCGACCAAATATTCCCTTAAGAACGCTAGCTTTTGGCTTCACCCAGTCTGAGGTACACAGCCGGCTGAACCGGCAGTAACAATCGCAGAGGTGCTCCCCTTGTGCCCTAGCCGAATTAATGGGAACGTAAGGCATAAACACAAGAGCCAGGCAACCCAGCATGGCCACATCTTAAGTCATATCGATGCATATAATGGTGAAGAAAAGTCACATATGGAAAAAGAACGCATATGTGATAGGCAAGAAGCCATGAAAGTAATTATATTTAGCTTCTGTATAGGAAGCCCCCAGGTATGGTTTACACATATAGTGCGGCCGGAGTGATCCGAGCATCCGCACTGTATTGAGTACTTTGTGTGAAGAAGGGAAAAAGGGTGAGAAAGCAAAAAAGAGAGGAGGAGGAGCATAATTAAAAGAGCGGGGGTAAGGAGACGAACACTGAGTTCGGCACTAGGCGTAGAATCTCTGGAGTCTGGCCGCGTTCCATGGGTTTGGCTCGAGTCTGTTATCGGATGCATTACGCAGGCGGTACACTCGTCCGGTGAGAACTTTATCAATAATGAAGGAGCCCTCCCACTTAGATTTGAGCTTGTACTTCTTCTTCTCCGATAGGCGTAGAACGAGTTCGCCAATATTATAAGTTTTGGCCCGCACTTCTCTGCTTTGATATCATCGAGCCTTCTACTGGTAGAATGCGAAACGGGCTTTGGCGACGTCGCGCTCCTCCTCCAGGGCATCTAAGTTATCCTGCCGATCTAACTCATCTTCCATCTCTTCGTACAGGCGCACGCGAGGTGAGTCGTGTATTATGTCGCAGGGTAGTACTGCTTCTGCGCCGTACACCATAAAAATGGTGTGTATCCGGTGGTGCAATTCCGCATGGTCCGCGGCCCCCAGAGTACGGAGTCGAGCTCCTCGACCTAGTGCGTGTCCGATTCTGTCAAGGACCGCACTAGTCTGGGTTTGATGCCGCTCATAATGAGACTATTTGCATGTTCGACCTGACCGTTTGTTTGTGGGTGGTAGACGGAGGCGTAATCGAGCTTAATGCCCATGTTGCCACACCAAGTTTTCACTTCATCGGCTGTGAAATTTGAGCCATTATCAGCGATGATATTTTTTCTTATGGCTTCCCCCTTTAAGGGGTCCGACCATATCCAGCCCCCAGACCGCGAAGGGCCAAGTGATGGGGATTGTTTGGAGAGCGGTGGGGGGGGCATATGGCTCTGATTGGCAAAAAGCTGGCAACTGATGCAGTGTTGGACAAGGTCCTGTGCGTCTGCTCAGGCTGTCGGCCAATAAAAACCTGTACGAAAGGCCTTGCTGACAAGTACCCGAGACGCAGCGTGGTCCCCGCCGAGTCTGGCATGGATTTCAGCCAAGAGCTGCCGCCCTTCCTCTTCGCAGATGCATCTTTGGAGCACTCCGGTCGCACTTTTCTTGTAGAGTTCTCCCTCATGGACTTTGTAGGCCTTGGAGCGCCGCACAATACAACGTGCTTCATTTTGGTCCTCGGGGAGCTCCTGCCTATTTAGGTAGGCCAAGAAAGGCTCGGTCCACGAGGCGATTACATCCATGATTTCGTGGGCTGAAGGTGTTATTTCGGTGGCGGAGCCTCCGATTACGTCAGATGGCTCGGCATCTGGGGTTGTATTTGGATCTGGGCTAGTGTTGTAGGACTCCCCTTCCCATACTACGGATGGTTTGAACAGCCTTTCCAGGAATATGTTAGGTGGGACAGGGTCGCGTTTAGCGCCGATGCGGGCGAGGATATCCGCCGCTTGATTGTTTTCTCGAGCCATATGGTGGAATTCGAGCCCCTCGAACCGAGCTGACATTTTGAGGACGGCATTACGGTAGGCCGCCATTTTCGGATCCTTGGCATCAAAATCTCCGTTTATTTGTGATATTGCGAGGTCTGAATCCCCGCGCACCTCTAGCCGTTGAATGCCCATAGAGACTACCATCCGAAGGCCATGCAACAGAGCCTCATATTTGGCTGCATTGTTGGAGTCTGTGTATAATATTTGGAGTATGTATTGGACGGTGTCTCCGGTGGGGGAAGTCAGGACTACACCCGCTCCCAGTCCGGCCAGCATTTTAGAGCCGTCGAAGTGCATGATCTAGTTGGAGTACGCGCCGTATTCTTTAGGAAGTTTGGCTTTTGTCCATTCGGCGACGAAGTCGGCAAATACTTGTGACTTAATGGCCCACCGTAATTTGTATGTTATGTCGAACGGGAGGAGCTCGATGGCCCATTTAGCAATCCGTCCCGTGGCATCGCGGTTGTTTATTATGTCGTTGAGTGGTACTTCGGAGGCCACCGTAATCGAACACTCTTGAAAGTAGTGTCATAGCTTCCAGGATGCCATGAAGACCGCGTATGCTATCTTTTGATAGTGTGGGTATCGGGATTTGCATGGAGTGAGAACAGTGGACACATAATATACCGGCTTTTGGAGCGGTAACTTGTATCCGTCTGCTTCTCGTTCGACGACGAGCACTGCACTGACAACCTGATGTGTCGCAGCTATGTATAGTAGCATAGGTTCGCCAATATTTGGCGATGTTAGGACTGGATTACTGGCCAATAAGGTCTTTATTTCGTCTAGTCCTTCCGCAGCCACGTCTGTCCACACGAAATGTTCGGTGCGTCGAAGAAGGCAGTAAAGGGGTAGTGCCTTTTCTCCTAATCAGGAGATAAAGCGGCTTAAGGCAGCCACGCATGCAGCTAGTTTCTGGATATGCTTGAGGTCTGTTGGGATAGCCAATTGCGACATAGCTCGGATTGTTGCCGAATTTGCTCCAATTCCTCTATTCGAAACAATGACGCCGAGCAACTTCCCGGAGGGTACGCCGAAAACACATTTTTCCGGGTTTAGCTTGATGTCGTATGCTCAGAGGTTATCGAACATAAGCCTCAAGTCATCTATTAGGGTTTCGACGTGTCTTGTTTTTATGACCACGTCGTCCACATATGCCTCCACTATTTTGCCGATTTGCTTCTCCACGCATGTTTGAATCATGCGTTGATAGGTTGTGCTGGCATTTTTAAGCCCGAAAGGCATAGTGTTGAAGCAGAAAGGGCCATACGGTGTTATGAAGGCCGTTGCAGCTTGGTCAGACTCTGCCATCTTTATTTGATGGTATCCGGACTATGTGTCGAGGAAACATAGTGAATCATGTCCTGCGGTGGCGTCGATGATTTGGTTGATGCAAGGGAGGGAGAAGGGATCCTTGGGGCCAGCCTTGTTGAGGTCTTTGAAATCCACGCATAGGCGCCAGGATTTGTCCTTCTTTGGTACCATTACCAGGTTTGCTAGCCAATCCGAATGCTTGATATCTCTAATGAATCCGGCCTCAAGTAGCTTGGCTAGTTCTTCTCCCATGGCTTGCCGTTTAGGCTCTAAGAAGCGCCTAAGAGTCTGTTTGACTGGCTTGTATCCTTTCAGTATATTGAGGCTGTGTTCGTCTAGCCTACATGGGATGCCCGACATGTCTGAAGGATGCCAGGCGAAAATGTCCCAATTCTCGCGTAGGAATTCTCGTAGTGCAGCATCCATTGCGGGACTCAATTGTGTCCTGATGGAAGCTGTCTTTGTGGGGTCCGTTGGATGGACCGGGAATTTTAATATCTCGTCTGTGGGTTTAAATGATGTGGACTTGGGTCGTTTGTCGAGTATCACGTCGTCCGTGTCCACTGTGGCGCGCAGCGTTGTTAGTTCTTCGGCCGCTAGGGCTTCAGATAATGCTTCCAGGGCTAGTGCTGCAGTTTTCTTTTCAGCGCGGAGTGCGACGTCCAGATCACTGGCTAGAGTGATGATTCCATTGGGTCCGGGCATTTTAAGCTTCATGTACCCGTAATGGGGTATAGCTTGAAAGCTTGTGAATGTGTCCCTCCCTAAAAGGGCTGGTATCCGCTGCTGAAAGGAGCCACTTGGAATGTGATTTCTTCGGACCTGTAATTCTCCGGGGTGCCGAATACCACATCGAATACCGCACCATGCCTCCCGACTAGGGATGATTCCCCTGAAGGTTGTGCCGCTCTGCTCAATCCGGTTTTTATCAGTTTCCATCTTGCTGAGTGTTTCTTCATAGATCAAGTTTAATCCACTTCCGCCGTCCATGAGTACTTTAATGAGCCTAAAGCCGTCCATGATTGGGCTAAGGAGCAAAGCGGCAGGTGCCCGGACTGTCTGGATTTGGGTTTCGTCACTGGCACTAAAAGTTATACCAGTGTCGTTCCACGGATTTATTTTGCTGCGTGGCAGATTTCAGCGAGATTTCGATGATCTCGCTTGCGCCTATTATTTGAGGCGAAAGTCTCAAGACTGTCAATACCGCATTGTTGTCTTCGGCGGGACATTGCTCTGCTTTATTTACAAGAATATCCTCGCCACTTTTTGCTACCTGCCAGAGTATCCAACATGCTCTAAGGCTATGCATTGGCTTAGTATCCGGCATGCTATGAATTTGCATGGCCCATTGAGCCATTCTTCCAATACGGTTCCACGTCCTGGAGTGGGCTTTGGCTTTTTAGGAATTGGATTGGCTAACTTAGGAGAGTTTGCCCTTTTAGTTCGGAGGGAAGGTTTAGTGAGAGCCGGATTATCCCAAAAGTCTGTTTGGGTTTTCCAGGTACTTTCCATCACATAATACTTCTGTACTATGGCTGCTAAGTCGGCAAAGTGTACTATGTCACGATGACTTATAGCATTGAGGATCCCTTTGCTCGTGCAATTTTTGCAAAAAAGTGAGATTGCGTCCTCCTCGCGACAGTACTTGACCTTGTTTATCACAAGGAGGAATCTGGCCCAGTGGCGATGTACTATCTCTTGTGGCTCTTGTCTGATATGGGAGAGACGGCTTAAGTCTGGGTGGGTGGCCATAGTTGAATCTGGATTCTGAACCGATCTAGCGCCCAGGGGCAGAGGAGCTTCCGGGTTTAACAGCTCGGGCTCCGGGATGTTGACCGATTTTTCTGGCCTGTTGTCTGATTCTAATTTCGGGGTTTGGGTCGTGTCCTCCCGTGAACGGGTATCCGGCTCAGAGAGCTCGGTGATCTGGACATAGTTCATCCTCAGAATAGAGGGATAATCCATATGTTGTTCTTCCACTACCGCTATCTCATGGGTGACCGGTGGGGATTTAATATCCCTTTGGTCGGTTTTAAGCCCAATCCGGTCATAGTCTGTAGCGACTCCCAAAGCGGCGATGCGATCCAAGATCTCATTAAGGGAATTCTGAATTGACGTGGAGGCTATTCGTGATGACCCGAGAGGTCATCGTCGGCGTGGCAGCCGATCGGGCGGCCATGACGAAGACACCTAGTCGAAGAGTTTTGCCTACAGCTAGTGCTCCCCCGGAGGTAATGTTGTCCTTGACAACGAGACAGGCCATCGAGCCTTGCAGCGACGACATAGAGGAACTCTCAGTGAAAGCACCAATGTCGGTGTCAAAACCGGCGGATCTCGGGTAGGGGATCCTGATCTGTGCGTCTAAGGCTAATGGTAATAGGAGGCAAGGGACGCGATGTTTTACCCAGGTTCGGGCCCTCTCGATGGAGGTAAAACCCTACTTCCTGCTTGTTTGATCTTGATGATATGAGTATTACAAGAGTTGATCTAGAACGAGATCGTAGAGGCTAAACCCTAGGAGCTAGCCTATGATGATTATGACTGTTATGATCGTCCCTATACAGACCAAATCCTCCGGTTTATATAGATACCGAAGGGGGCTAGGGTTTACACAGAGTTGGTTACAAATAAGGAAATCAAATATCCGGATCGCCAAGCTTGTCTTCCACGCAAAGGAGAGTCCCATCCGGACACGGGACGAAGTCTTGAGTCTTGCATCTTCATGGTCCAATAGTCCGACCAAAGTATATAGTCTGGCTGTCCGGATACCCCCTAATCTAGGACTCCCTCACTCTCCCTCTCCCTCTCCCTCGCCCTCGCCCTCGCCCTCGCGGTGGACGTGCAGCAGTTCAATTGGTGTCAGATCGCCAGAAGCATATTGTACTATAGTATCATCATTGTTGGACCTTCTGAAAAGGGGAAGAGCCAAGTGCAAGGTTCACACGAGTACGAACTGTTGAACCTCCCGAAGAGGCAAAGAGCCAAGCGCAAGGTTTTATAGGAGTTGTCATCCTAGTAGGAGTGTACTACAATTATAGCAAACGATGCTACTGTATGATGCCGCCATGTCACATATATCCAAAGCTATGCCACCTTTTTTTTCTCAAAGAGCGTGTTGGATCCCGTGCAACAACCGCACAAGTTGCACGTACACATACACATTTACTAGTAATAAATTCTAAAGGACAAATGCCAGTATGCCACACAAGTTCATCTCCAATTCATGTGATAAATTTGTGCATGACTAGTCTACATATATTCACAGCGCTACCGTTCACAATTACCGTACCCCACTTACATGTTATAGATGGGCTACATGTCCTCCTCCAGGTTCCAGTCCCAGGTGTTCTTCATGGATGGCATGATCCATAGCGGTGGGCAACGGGAATCATTGTCGCAGCTTTCTAGTCCGGTTCCACACGATGGAGACTCATCCAAGCTGAAGCGGCATAAATCAAGGATAGCGTATCCCAGCATGTCGTTCATCCGGTGGTGCGCACTGAAGACACAACCATGCTTCATGAACGGCAGGCCTTCCGTGTAGTGCACGGAAGGTGGCATCCGCTTCACGATGGGGTAGCTGTCCCCGATGAAAAGCGAGTACTCTCCAAGAGTGTTCCTCGGCACCCACGTAGCATCACGGGGGTTGAACTCGGCGCCGTTCATCTGGTACATGCGGCATCCCAGATCTGGACACATGGTGACGTACATAGTCAAGGTCCATGCATAATAATGTTGTGCTCAAATATGGCGGTCAGCAATACTGTGCAGCAAATAGTACTACTCTGGTATAGAGGAAGTAAAATAACCGGCTTATTATATATAGCCACTCTTGGCTACATGGATGAGATAGTAAGACATGGAAAAACAAAAATGGTGGAAGCTAGTGTGTTCAAGTCTTCAAGGGCCTAGCTAGCTATACGTGTCCTCCAAGGTAAAAAGTACTCCTACTAGTACTACTAAGTATACTACTAGTACAACAATGAAAGAGAAGGCGAGGGTTAAAAAATGGAATACCTGGGTAGATGGTGACGTCTGATCGTGGTAGATTGTGTGACCATGTTGCACATCATTGGTACCATGGGTAACGGGTGCTAAGATAGTTGATCCCAATATGCCAAAGTCAGCTACAAGGTTCCAGGTTAGACCGAATCACGGATGCAAATGCACATCCAGGATCGGCGATCTTATTTTGATCGGGGGATGACTGGTCCCTGCAAAATAATGGAGTACCGTTAGGGATGCAAATGATGTTTGTGCATTCCGTTTGTAATCTCCCGTACCATAGGATGGCAACTAGATGAAACAAGTCCCCTGGCTTATCACCATGAAGATGCGACCTAGATGGCGCATGTCGGTGTCAAAACCGGCGGATCTCGGGTAGGGGGTCCCGAACTGTGCGTCTAGGCGGATGGTAACAGGAGACAAGGGACACGATGTTTTTACCCAGGTTCGGGCCCTCTCGATGGAGGTAAAACCCTACTCCTGCTTGATTAATATTGATGATATGGGTAGTACAAGAGTAGATCTACCACGAGATCGGAGTGGCTAAACCCTAGAATCTAGCCTATGGTATGATTGTTGTTCGTCCTACGGACTAAAACTCTCCGGTTTATATAGACACCAGAGAGGGCTAGGGTTACACAGAGTCGGTTACAATGGGAGGAGATCTTGATATCGTATCACCAAGCTTGCCTTCCACGCCAAGGAAAGTCCCATCCGGACACGGGACGGAGTCTTCAATCTTGTATCTTCATAGTCCGGGAGTCCGGCCAAAGGTCATAGTCCGGCCATCCGGACACCCCCTAATCCAGGACTCCCTCAGTAGCCCCTGAACCAGGCTTCAATGATGACGAGTCCGGCGCGCAAGTTGTCTTCGGCATTGCAAGGCGGGTTCCTCCTCCGAATATTTCATAGAAGATGTTGAACACTAGGGTAGTGTCCGGCTCTGCAAAATAAGCTCCACATTCCTTCATAGAGAGAATAATATTTGTATTAATCGGATCTGCTAACGTATTCCGTGGCGTGACATCATGCCACAGCCAGGCTCTTTATTTATTTTATTGTTCCACCTCAGCGCATTTAGCGAGGCGGTTTCCTTGGCACGTCTTGTCAAAGCAGAGATCGTGTCCCCTTATTCCGGGATTCTCATCAATACGGGTGTGGGTAACCCAACCGCGCCATTAACCGCGGCGCTTGGGGGATAGGCGAGTTTTATCAGGCCGGTGGGGGGCTCGTAGTTTTGGCCGCCCACATAAGGGGATAAGAATCTGCCCTTTCCATTCACGCCCTCTTCCTCCTCTGCTTATCCGTCCCTGCGCGCTCGAGCTCCAGCGCCCAAGCCTGCACTTCCTACCTCAACCTTCTCCAACCATGTCAGGAGCGGGAGGTAGATGGATGGCCTCCTCCGTCACGAAGGGACAAATCAAAAACCTGAGGGAGGCCAGATACTTGTCTAACGACATCGCGCACCGGCTCCCAAATGCAGGGCAACTCACTCCCATCCCCAGGCCCCATGAGAGGGTTGTTTTTCTTCCCCATTTCCTCCACGGACTGGGTTTTCCTCTTCACCCATTCGTCCGGGGGCTCATGTTCTACTACGGCCTGTACTTCCACGACCTGGCCCCGAACTTCATCCTCAATATCTCGGCGTTTATCGTTGTGTGTGAGGCCTTGTTCCGCATCCAGCCCCACTTTGGCCTATGGCTGAAGATCTTCAGCGTCAAGCCGAAGTTCGTGCAAGGCCGACAGGCGGAATGCGGAGGTGCCATGGTGGGCAAGATAGCCAACGTCACCTGTCTCGAGGGTGCCTTCGTGGAAACCATCAAAGGGTGGCAATCTGGGTGGTTTTATATTTCCGAGCTGCATGACCCTAAATGGGCAGCGGCCCCTGAATTTCGATCTGGCATCCCCACCCGGCTCACATCTTGGAAAGAGACGGGCCTGTCATGGGGCAATCCGGAAGAGGTGACCGGACTCCAAACCTGCGCCCGAGACCTGGTGGCCAAGAAGGTCAAACTTGTCAACGTGGTCCAGGTCATGCTCTTCCACCGGATCCTCCCGTGTCAACGACGGGACTTCAATTTGTGGGAGTATGACCCAGCCCGGCACCAGACTCTATCCCGGCTCTTCGAAATGAAGCACGAGGACGCCTGGAAGGTGCTTATCAAAAGCTCCGAGGTCTCCCCTCCCATCACCAAGGATCTTGGGTTCTGCGCCAAACGTCAAGCCTCCGAAGTAAGCTTACCTTTAGTCCCTTACGGGATATCCGCATTTCATAGTGTGACCTTATGTGGGATCTAAACTCCCGTTCCTTTGACAGGATTGGAAGAGGACATCCGGACAGTTTGACTGTCCGGCCCCTTTGCCTGAAGGCCCAGTAGACGCACACTTAGTGAAGCTACTGGTTCCGGCACCCCATGTGGTGCCGTAGAAGAAGGCCAAGGAGAAGGCCATGGGGACCCGAAGGAGTTCCCGGCGCCCGGTGTCGTCGGATTTGCCCGACGGCTCCAACGCGCCCTCCGCCTCCGAAGATGAGGAGGAGGAAGAAGAAGATGCCTCTCCCCCTCCAACGGGGGGAGGAAAGAAGAGAAAGGCCGCCCCAACTGGGGAAGCCGGAGGGTCCAAGAAGGGGAAGCCCCTTCTGCTGGACTACGCCCCCGACGCCGAAGACGGCGAGGAGGACTGGCCATCCACGGTTAAGCCCCTGGCAAAGTCGTAAGTGTCCGGCTACCTGATCGATAGTAGGTACAATGGGGTTTTTATACCCAAACTGCGAGTGTCGTGTTCTCCTCAAGGACTAGGCGACGACAACTATACTCGGCTAAAGCTAGGTAATAGAATTTAGATGATGATTGCAAGGAAATATAGACCTAAACTAACCAAAGTTGACGATAAAGAAAATAACACAGTAGCAAGGAAGGTTCAAATTATCTTCAACAATCTTTTTGGTATTTTCGTAATGCTTGAGAAATTAAGATACTAACAAAAGCTATCATCAATGACAAGAGAAGTAAAAGGACATGAACATGACACACACATATATATCACAGGTTCATAGCTAGCACAAGGTACAAGATATATCACTGGGACTACAAAATGAACACCGGTTACAAATAGGATTATAAAGCACATGTACTGGACTCACATCACACTGGCCAAATCTCCTTGACATAAATCAGTGCAACAATAACTAGAAGACTAAACTGTCAAACATGATATATATCACAGGAACTTGAGCAACAGTCTACAGTAAACTGGACACTAATTAGTAGCAAGTGCAGTACATAATTAATATATTTCACACACACACACACAAATACGAATATGGTATTACAGGGCACTGTTCTAATACTCTCTGATGAACAAAAACAGTACTAAAATACTAAACAATCACCAGTCTGAAACTGAACATGTCATAGCATTATTATAAAGTTACAAATCTGAACCAATAGCAAGTTTCAAGCACTAGCCAAATATGAATATTACATATGATCTCAAGTCTACAGAAATTTAGAGAATGAAGGGGAGTAGCAACAATTTATGGTTCAGATTAGGAGCAGAGCAGGGGGCCAAGGAAGCAGCAGCAGCTAGAAGCTTCGAGTTCAGAGAAGGAGGGAAGTGGAGGAAGTGGAAGAGATGGAGCAGCAGCGTGGGGTTGAGAAGAAGAGCAGCAGCAGCAGCGTTAGGGGAAGCAGAGGAGGAGGAGCAGAGAGATGAACAGCGGCAGGGGCGTGGGAGAAGCAGCGAGGCAAGGGAAGGAGGAAGAAGAGAAGCAGCGAGGCAAGGGAAAGAGGAAGAAGAGAAGCAGCGAGGCAAGGAGAATCGCGCGGGGCACCAGACGCCTCGTCTGGTCGGGCGCGCGAGCGTGGGGTGAAGGCGTGGTGGAGGCGCTGGTGGTGCTGAAGGTACTAGGCGGTGCGGGGAGATGGCGGTGCAGGTGGTTGGCTGGTCGTGCGCGCGAGCTGGTGGTGGTGGCGCTACTGGTGGAGTGGATATGGTGGTGTGGTGCTGGAGGTGGGTATGCTCGTGGATGGATGGGTGGCAGAGGCGCACCACCACGCCGGCCTGGCCGTGGCAGCGGCCGGAGGTCTAGAAGGAGGTGCGAGGGAGAGAGATGAGTAGCCAGGCCCGATCGGATCCCTCCAGCGCCTAGGGATTTTGTTCCCCTCCTCTCATCTGAACTTTGTGATTTGGCCCTCTTTCTTCTCTTCTTTCTTCACAAGAAGGTCCTCCCACTTCTTTATCTAGCCCCCTGGTTACTTCTCTTCATCTCACACAAGTCTCTTCTTCCTTCTCTTCTCTTCTTCACTCTTCTCGATAGCCACATAGACAGAATCTTGATGATTATTAGTGCCTTTGCGCACATTTCTGCAAGATAGACCAAAGACTAGTAAATGATCCTTTTTGATGATTATCAAGCAATATTCAATCAATCATGGCAAGAATGGACGGATATGTCACGATAGATGCTATATTTGAGTACCAAAATTATATATGTGAAATATACTTATCAAGTTCCCCCACACTTAAACTTTTGCTTGTCCTCAAGCAAAGGAATATGACAAGAGCTAGATAATGAACAGTGAGCTGACTGGAGAATGTCCCAGTGAAGTAGATCTCCAAACAAAGCATGCTTTGGACTTAACTAGTGAAAATCAATGGTTAAGAGTGCTACAGAGCAATAGAGTACTAGTAAGCATGACCATTTTAAACTTTTACACCTGGCTCGACCAATTATTAGTCTCACCATAGGAACATACCACCGATCCGGAGAACATGGTATACACCTGGCTCGACCAATTATTAGTTTTTTTGTTTGTCTCCCCAAAGGAACATACCACCGATCCCGAGAACATGGTATACACCTGGTTTGACAATTACATATTTATTTATTTATTACTATCCAAGCTACCAGATTTCACATGCCATCGATCCAGGGAACATGACATGCTACTGTAGGTAGACCAGACTTATTTATTCAATATTACTTATCTTAAATGAACAACACATAAGCACAAAAACAGGAATCATCACTTCTCCATGTCTGGTTCACATGCTACCGATCCAGGGAACATAGCATGCTAATCCATAGTGGTTAGGTGATTGCTCTCAATGGGAACACACTTAGCACAAATTCAGCATCTAAACATGGTGATCTAGGTGTATCAAGGTAAAAGCAGAAAATGATCAAGTTTTCTAGTGTACTAGGGATTTGAGCACTCAAAACTAATAACTTCCACAAATTTCAGCAAAGCATGCATGGTGTAGATCACTAGTTTACAAGGCATTCAGAAATCAAGTTCACAAATTCACATCAAGCACAATGCCAAAGGTGAATTTCAGCTTGACAACAAGTAATAACTAGCTCAAGCAACCCAACTAGCAATTGAATTCAGCATGTATTTATGACATTCAGAATGGGTCATGAAACATCTCACCGGGCTTTGATCATGTAGCACTCGCTCGATCACCTCACCAACTGCAGCTCCTCTCCTTTTGCTTCTCTATCCTCATGCCTGCTCCAGCTTCTCCCTTCCTCGTGTGTGCCCCCTTGCTTCTCCTCATCCCCATGCTCTGAGCCCACCAGGGTCCCAAGGAATGTCACCTCGAACCTGGTCAGCATGTAATGGATCGTGCACAAGCAAAAACCTGAAAGAGCATTCAACGAAAGAGACAATGCAAGTGGTAGGGATAATACCCTCCAAGTCATCAATCGAATATCCAATTACATAAGCATAGCTATAAAGCACATGTTTAGGATGGTAGAAATCAGCAAGGTCGACACTAACATGAGGATGAAATTTATCATTAAGCTCAAGACTAGCATGGGAATAATATGTTTCATTAAGCATAGGACTAGCATAAGGAAAATAAGTGTCATCATCAGGAATGAGAGCAATGCCACCAACAATGTATGTATGATCATGTCCAAGCAAATACTTTTTCAAGTCTAGCTTAATTGATGGTATAACACAATGGAAAGTAGCAGCAAAGATCTCATAAGGAAGCATGTCATCAAGAGGTTTGGATAAACCTACTAAATCACGCTCCTATATGACGATGGGCAAATGCGTTTCTAGTTCTTCATCTTCAATCACATCAACTTGTTTTGCTTCTTCAAGAGTAATAGATGATGAGTCTTCAACTTGATCACTTTGTTGTTCGAGCTCTGGATCATCTTGTGCCTTGGCTTCGAGAATTTCTTCTTGGATCTGAAGTATCTCTTCCTCTGGACTCTCGCTATCTTGCTCAGTTGAATGTGAAGGTGTTGGAACCTCACATGTATCAATGGATATCTCAGCCACACTCAACTCAAACTGTGATGATATAGTACTGCCAGCGTTGATGTTCTTCTCAATCTTCCTTACTTCTTCCACTAGCTCCTTTCCACTCTTAATCTTCTTCATTTCCTCTAGTATCACCGGCCTAATTGGATCATCTTCGGCACTCCAAGTGAACTCGAGACCAAGCAATGTGAGCTTGTCTATATCATCAAAGTCATCTTGTGTGGGCACTTGTGTTGAAGATGTTGGTTGACCAAATGGAGGACCATTTAACTCCATTGGCAACATGTCCTGGTGTTGAGGTATATGAGTAGGAGCTAAATAAATCTGTTGTGGAGCATAGTTGTGGCTCTCCTCTTCATACCTAAATCCCTGCATTGGATAACTAGAGGCAAACGATGAGATATCAGGGTTATTGCTCCTATATGACATATTCTGGTTTTCAGGCCACCCATGTGTGTAATTGTTTTGGTATGAGCTAGGTTGTGGGGTGAAGCTCATGACATAACAATCGGGAGGATGAGAGTAACCACGCTGACATTCAACGGGTGAATGGCCCTGAAATCCACAAATATGGCATGTAGGAGCAACATAAGGATGACCTCTAGAATAAGGATCATAAGAGCTAGGCCTATCCTCAAAAACTACCTCTTGCTGCCGAGCTAAATCATCTAATTGATGGGAAATCTTACTTATCAGTTCTTGAATACTTTCCGTGCTGTTTGTAGTGTTGCTCGCATAAGCATGATGATCTGAATAGTAAGCCATATCCGAGAAGATGGTTCTAACCTGCAAAAAGGAAAAGAAAACAAAGAGGAAATAATCTGGAACATGGGTTAGGAGTTAGAGATATATCACAAATATATGGCACAAAATAGGAAAAGAAGACAAACCTAGTCTATAGCCTAACACGGTCACTCGACACTAGTCCCCGGCAACGGCGCCAAAATGATCGATAGTAGGTACAGTGGGGTTTTTATACCCAAACTGCGAGTGTCGTGTTCTCCTCAAGGACTAGGCGACGACAACTATACTCGGCTAAAGCTAGGTAATAGAATTTAGATGATGATTGCAAGGAAATATAGACCTAAACTAACCAAAGTTGACGATAAAGAAAATAACACAGTAGCAAGGAAGGTTCAAATTATCTTCAACAATCTTTTTGGTATTTTCGTAATGCTTGAGAAATTAAGATACTAACAAAAGCTATCAGCAATAACAAGAGAAGTAAAAGGACATGAACATAACACACACATATATATCACAGGTTCATAGCTAGCACAAGGTACAAGATATATCACTAGGACTACAAAATGAACACCGGTTACGAACAGGATTATAAAGCACATGTACTGGACTCACATCACACTGGCCAAATCTCCTTGACATAAATCAGTGCAACAATAACTAGAAGACTAAACTGTCAAACATGATATATATCACAGGAACTTGAGCAACAGTCTATAGTAAACTGGACACTAATCAGTAGCAAGTGCAGTACATAATTAATATATTTCACACACACACACACACACACACACACACACAAATACGAATATGGTATTACAAGGCACTGTTCTAATACTCTATGATGAACAGAAACAATACTACAATACTAAACAATCACCAGTCTGAAACTGAACATGTCATAGCATTATTATACAGTTACAAATCTGAACCAATAGCAAGTTTCAAGCACTAGCCAAATATGAATATTACATATGATCTCAAGTCTACAGAAATTTAGAGAATGAAGGGGAGTAGCAGCAATTTATGGTTCAGATTAGGAGCAGAGCAGGGGACAAGGAAGAAGCAGCAGCTAGAAGCTTCGAGTTCAGAGAAGGAGGGAAGTGGAGGAAGTGGAAGAGATGGAGTAGCAGCGTGGGGCTGAGAAGAAGAGCAGCAGCAGCAGCGTTAGGGGAAGCAAAGGAGGAGGAGCAGAGAGATGAACAACGGCAGGGGCGTGGGAGAAGCAGCGAGGCAAGGGAAGGAGGAAGAAGAGAAGCAGCGAGGCAAGGGAAGGAGGAAGAAGAGAAGCAGCGAGGCAAGGAGAATCGCGCGGGGCACCAGACGCCTCTCCTGGTCGGGCGCGCGAGCGTGGGGTGAAGGCGCGGTGGAGGCGCTGGTGGTGCTGAAGGTACTAGGCGGCGCGGGGAGATGGCGGCGCAGGTGGTTGGCTGGTCGTGCGCGCGAGCTGGTGGTGGTGGCGCTACTGGTGGAGTGGATATGGTGGTGTGGTGCTGGAGGTGGGTATGCTCGTGGATGGATGGGTGGCGGAGGCGCACCACCACGCCGGCCTGGCCGTGGCGGCGGCCGGAGGTCGAGAAGGAGGTGCGAGGGAGAGAGATGAGTAGCCATGCCCGATCAGATCCCTCCAGCGCCTAGGGATTTTGTTCCCCTCCTCTCATCTGCACTTTGTGATTTGTCCCTCTTTCTTCTCTTCTTTCTTCACAAGAAGGTCCTCCCACTTCTTTATCTAGCCCCCTGGTTACTTCTCTTCATCTCACACAAGTCTCTTCTTCCTTCTCTTCTCTTCTTCACTCTTCTCGATAGCCACATAGACAGAATCTTGACGATTATTAGTGCCTTTGCGCACATTTCTACAAGATAGACCAAAGACTAGTAAATGATCCTTTTTGATGATTATCAAGCAATATTCAATCAATCATGGCAAGAATGGATGAATATGTCACGATAGATGCTATATTTGAGTACCAAAATTATATATGTGAAATATACTTATTACTACCCGAATGAATTATTGCACTCCTTTATTATTTGATAGCTTCTAACACCGAAGCTAATCATGCAGTCCGCCCAGAGCTCAGCTCGGCGATTCGTCGAGCGGATCTCTGAATTCGTCGGATGTGAATAGCGCTTCACTTGCGACGGCCTCCTCCCCTCTCCCTATAGATGATGCTGAGGCAGAGTCCCGTAGGGGACAAAACCAGGAGGAGGTGGTCCTGGAAGCGCCACAAGGCGACCTTCCGGACTCCCAGCCCAAAGGGGGTAAAGCCCCAGAGGGATCTAAGTCCGGCCCTGGGCCGGACACTGCTCCGGAACCATCAGTGGTTGCAGAGCCCGACAGGCGGCGCCTTCATAAGAAGGGCAAACCTGTGACGCCGACGACTTCCATCCATCCGGAGGCGCCGGACAATTTGCTGGAGGCGCTTAACGGCGCCTCCATCGATGAAGAACACTGCACTATTATGAGTGCGGTGATTCAGAAGGTTCAGTCCGCCAAGAGCGGGCTGGCGGAAGCCTGCACAAGCCTGTTAACGGGCTTTGAGGTATGTGTTCAAAAACATATAAAAATGTTACCGCATAGACAGTAGCCCCTGATGCTCAGTTCGGTGTTCGGAAAGAAGAGCCGAACCGATGATCGCAAAAGATATACGCAGGAGTCTAATGGAAATATGTCAATATGGGAATGCAGGCTGCGCTGCTGACCTCTGCCGCACTGACTGCGGAGGTCAATGCCTTGAAGGAAAGCCTCGAGCGGTCCGAGAGCGAGCTCGGCCATGCCAAGAGGCAGCTCGAGGATAAAGAGGGTACATAGTACCTCCTGTAAATGTATATAGAAATACTTGGTTGCATGATAATAATAACAGGACCAATGTTAATGTTGCAGGAGCCACGACCGAGGTGGCGACCCTGAAAGAGGCGGTCTCCAAGGCCGAAAAGAGTGCGGCCTTGGAGTGTGCCGAGCGAGAGAAGCAGGAGGCGCGGGTGGCGGAGGTGCGGCAAGAGCTCCAGGGTCTCGTGGAAAAACACGAGAGTTTGGAGCGTGACTCGAAGACTCGAGACTCCGAGCTTGCCATGGCTCTTGAGAGTGCCAAGACCGCTAAGGCCGAAGCCCAGAAGGCCCTTCAAGAGATCAAGGCGATGAAGAAGATAGCGGCGGGTAAGGCATTCTTTATGCAAAGCAAAAATATAAAAGTTAATTATCTGCTACTTACCCGAATCCGGAGCTCTCCAGGAGCATTCGCCGATCTGCCCCGTAGTGTGTCTGATGCCGCCGCATACTACCGAGCCGAAGAGGGGAGCTCGACGGAAAAAGTGTTCTGGTCTCAGTATGCTGAGGCCGAACATCCGGTGCCCCCGAGTGACCAGCTGAAGCAGCTGGTTGAGCTCCACAAGGTGGCCGAACAGGCCATGAAGGGCCTCATAGCTCGGCTGTGGCCTGGGAGCTACTTCGGTCTAGTGCGGAGGATGGTGGACGCGTGTCCGTGGATTGAGGTCGTCAAGCGCTCTGTTTGCATTGAAGGTGCCCGTCGGGCCCTTGCCCGTGCTAAGGTGCACTGGGGCAAGCTAGATGCGGAGAGGCTGTTGACGGACGTGCCACCGTCGGGCAAGGAGTATCATACGCCCGAGATGTATTATAATGGCGTTCTGAAGGGTGCCCGCCGCATAGCGGATGAGTGCTCCAAAGATGTAATTTTTGAGTAAACTCGCATTTGTTATCCTGTACGCTGAAGCTTTGTTCATATGCGTTAAGCAACGCTTGTTAATTTAAAATATTACCTTCTGTGCGGCCGTTTATCAAATCTGAGATATGCAAGTCGTCAGCTTCGACCCCCATGCCACGAGTGTTGGGGTGTTCGGGATAAACCTGAGCGCTCTTGTTCCCATTCTTGGGTCCATCTAGGGAGGCGTTCAGCACAACGAACCAGGCCGTCGGACTTATAATGCTTTATCACTCTCACTTAGCCATAGAATTCTATAATTTTAAATTTCGGCGAAGCCCCTAGTATTCGGAAGACCGAGTTCGGGGCGCTATCCACGCCTAGGCCGGATAAGTATGGTTCTTCACTTGAAGCGGCATAAGTCTTTAAGGACTCGAAGAAACCTCGCGAACAACCGGTGTCTTGAGATCTACTCGTTCATACCCATCTTTCATGGGTTCCAATGATGGTTCCACCCTTGGCTTGGACTTCTCCAAGGGTTTGGTTTTTGCTGAGAAGGTTTTTCAATTTACGGGCTTTTCGGTGCATCCCATGGAAGACTCGGAGATCTTTACCATGGTGGTCTCTTTTGGACGTCATTCCTTCCGTTTGAATGAAGATTCGGTGGCGGCAGCTCTTGAGGCAGCAATTGGCGGCTCGGGCATTGATCTTATGGTTTTCTTGATCAAGGATAAGGTATTTGGCTTTCAGGTATCTTGCAAGGCTGTTGCCATGATCATTATTAGTCTTCGATCTTTTGCTTGTGATCATTTCAAATGTTACTTTCATCTTTGGAGTAACGGTGGCTCGAATTGGAGTCGTGAGTTTAGGATCTGGAATTTGGAATGTGATGCCGAGTGGATCCTCGTTAGTCCTTCTAAGCGGCGGGCAGCTCTTGGGGTTCTAGCCATGCATTCTAGGCCATCAAAATCCTCATTCAAATCCTCAAATTCTGTTGGCAAGAAATTATCATTTGCGGTCTTTCAAAATTATAATGCTTGTCGAGGTTAGCGGTATCCGGCTACGGAAAATTGTATTCAAACTACTGAAGACGCTGGTTATTCTATCCCGCCACATGAGAGAGTTGTCATCCATCCCGCGCCGCCGGTGAGCCTTCGGTGGACGTCGACGAGGCCATCTATCTCGTTTGGTACGGTTCATGATCTCCTGCCGTTATCTGATCGCTCGCCGACTATCTCGGGCAGGAATTCGGGTACTTTGAATGTGGACGTGCCAACACGTGCCACGGGCCATGGGCTGCTCTCCGTTGGGTCTGACCGGGCTGGCCCGGCTTCTTCTGCGGATAATTTGGATATTCCTTCTTCTCAGCAAGCCAAGGATGATTTTGAGGATTTAATTTCGAATATGGTTGATGAGGTTCTCACGTGTCAAAAGTGTTTGAGGAAGGGACACTTTGCGGCCTCTTGCACGTCCAAGTTGTGGTGCATCTCCTGCCTTAGGACGGGTCACATCAGGAAGGATTGCAACAAATTTTCACAGGTTTTGGGGCTTGTTTGGCAACCCAAATCCACTAACGCTACGACTTCCGAGGCGCGCTGCGAGAATATCTCTCTGACAACGCTTTTACCAAACTTGGACCTCCCTTCCACTTCCGCATTAAGTCCCTCGTCCAGTTCCATCAGCCCTGGCCCCAAGACTCCCTCTGCCTCGCCGCCTGAAACCCCTCCTCCGCCGTTGCACTCGCCGTCATTGGAGGCCGAGCCCTCGGTTCTGATGGCGAACTTTCATCTGGATCCTCAGCTTTACGTCCCCGCGGGCCACCATGTCATCGACGGTGGTGAAGATCGCCTTCCAAGAACCTTCGTTTCGCCGCATACCCCAATTGTGCACTGCCATGAGGAGTTTATGCTTGCTGAGGTAATGCCTATCCCCCAGCCAGATGAGATAGGTGCTGCTAGAGAGGCTGTAGTTCAGTGGTTGCATGAGCATGGAGTTTTAGTCAGATCGGCTCAGCCATGGATTCACTCTGTGGGGCTTTTTGAGCTTCGTGATGTTGCTGTCCGTTTCCATCTGCTGCAGCTCCCGCCGCAGCCACTGGGCAATGATCGCTTTGTGCGCTTTATGAAGCATGACGAGGGAGAAAATTTCCGCGGCGTTCAGGGTTTCCGTCAGGGCCTTCTCATGTTCCTGGGCATTCCTTTGGATCTTCGCAATACAGAGTGTATCAGGGCTGCTGTCAACACTTTCGGCAAGTTTCATCATTGGGTTAGCGAGGATCCTTACTTGGTCAGGTCTCTGGTGTTTGCTTCCTTCCCTGAAGACATTCTGGTGCCACGTGATGTGGTGTTTATGGATTTTGCACCCTATGGAGGTGCAAGAGTTTATTGGACTGCTCCCCTATATATCTTGGGGGCAAACTTTGCCGAGCAGATGCCTCAAGATGAGGATTGGATGCCCATCAATGGCAATCCGCACCCGGTGCCTGGTGTTCCATTCCCTGAGATGCCCCCTTTCAACTTACCTGCTTTTCCTGCTTTGGGATGGAATGCAGTGCCACCAGCACCTGTGGTCAATGAGATAGCTGATGATAACTGGGGGATCTGGGATGACAATGTAGCCCCTGATCCTGTGCAGGACTAGGAGTCCAAGGTGGTAGATTTATCTGCACAGCCAAGCTCTGCTGCTGATGCCCATGTGCCACCTGTTGTAGTTCTTGATGATGAGTAGCCTGAGGTCCCTGTTCCTCCTCCATTCAATGAGGAGTTTGTTCCTGATCATTGGGCCATTGTGGTCTATCAGCCTCCTATGATTAGGGAGGAATTTGTTATGCCTGCTGTGCCTTATGGGCCTCCTCTACCTCCTGACATGATTTGGAGAAGATCTTTTGAAAGTCTGCTACAAGCTCCTATGGTGTTTTCTGTCCCCAAGCCAGTTTCAATGCAGCCTCTGTCGCCTGTTGTTCTGTCTAAGCGAAGCTGGGATTTCGCTTTCTCTGATCTGGATTTGCCTCGTCTCACTTGGAAGGACCAGGAAGTGGCCAGGCCGGTCGCTAGAGCTCTGTTTGTTGATTCTGCACCTGATCAGGCAGTTCCTCCTGTGTCTGTGGTGACTGTGAGAAGGCCACGACAACCTTTGGCACCAACACCAATTGTTGATACTGCCGTCAGACATTGCACTAGGAGTTCTGTCAAGCGGGATGGTTTCAAGCCCGTTTTCCATGAGCTTGCTATACAACCCAAGAAGAAGAAGCCCAGAGCGAAGCCCTTCACGGCCCATGAGTCTGAAGAGCAGGCTTTTGAAGAAAGCCCCCTGGCGACTCCGATTGCGCGGCTTCAGGAAATAGGGAGAGAGTTGGAAATTGATGCCACTCTCCTCTCTGTGGATGCACTTATGGTGGACCCACCTGCTTCTGCCTCCATTGATCCTGATGTTTAGCCTGCTTTTGGACTTTTGGGTGTGGCAGGCCCCTAAGTTTGCCGCTTTTATGCTTTATGTATGTCAGTTATGTCATGAACTTTCTTATGTTTGTGTGGTGGGTCAGACTTTGTTCTGTTATTTTGGACACGTGACATTGTGTGTCATATGGGTTATGCTGCCTAGTATATGTTTTAATGAGTAATTCATGTAGAAACTGGAATGTGCTGTGCTGGAATGTTAGAGGTTTGAACTCTGAAGCTAGGCAGCGAGCTGTCAGACAGAAAATTGAGGAATGTCAATGCTCCATAGCCTGCTTGCAAGAAACTAAATGCTCATCTTTCGATTCCAGATCAATCAAAAGTTTCTGCCCTAAGAGATTTGACTCTTTTGCATGCTCCCCTTCAATAGGGGCTTCTAGTGGTATTCTTGTGGTTTGGAATTCAAATGTTTTTATTGGAAATCTAATTGAAGTTCAACAATTTGCTGTGGTGATTAAGTTTACCTCCAGGCGGAATAATGAAAGTTGGACCTTGGTTGTTGTATATGGTCCTTGTCAGGGGGAAGCAAGGGACAATTTTATAAACTGGCTATGTAATCTCTGTATCCCTATTGATGAGCACTGGTTATTGCTTGGTGACTTCAATTTCCTTAGGTCAGTGGACAATAGGAACTTACCTGGTGGGGACATAAATGATATGTTCATCTTCAATGAGGTTATTGGACATTTTGGACTTCTTGAATTGCCAATTAAAGGTAGATCATACACTTGGTCCAATATACAGGACATCCCTCTTCTGGAGCAGTTAGACTGGTTCTTCACCTCAGTAGATTGGATCACTGACTATCCAATGACTGAAGTATTGCCTCTGGCCAGGACTGCCTCTGACCATATCCCTTTTTTAGTATCAATCAAGACAACCATACCTAAATCAAATCTCTTTAGGTTTGAAAACTATTGGTTGGAACTAGAGGGCTTGATGGATTGTGTGGAATCATCTTGGCTAACCCCATCTAGGAAGACTCACATTACTGCTAAGATTGCTGACAAGTTTAAGCATCTAAGAATGTGCCTTAAGAGATGGCAAATGAATGTTTCCAAGTTAAAATTGTTGATTAGCAAGTGTAATCATGTGGTCTTCCTTTTAGATGAGTTGGAGGAATGGAGGCCCTTGTTTAGACAGGAGTTCAATTTCAGGAAAATTGTGAAGGTCCATTTGGAAAAGCTTTTGCACCTGCACTGCATGTACTGGAAAAAGAGATGCACTATCAGGTATATTAAGGTTGGGGGTGAGAACACCAAGTTTTTTCATGCCATGGCCACTGAGAGGCACATGAGAAATTCAATTGCTAGTCTTAGATTACCTGCTGGCTCTGTGGTCTCTGACCATGATCAAATGGCTGGAATTATTTGGAGCTGTTTCAAGAACAGAATGGGCACTTCTAGAGGGATTGCAATGGGTTTTGATTTAGCATCTCTAATAATTCCAGTGGATGGCCTGGATATGCTTACTAAACCTTTTGAAAAAGAGGAAATGGATGATGTGGTCAAGCACATGCCTGTGGATAAAGCACCTGGACCTGATGGTTTTAATGGTCTATTCTTCAAGAGGTGCTGGCACATCATATCAACTGATTTCTATGATCCGGCTCATGCTTTTCATGAGGGGACTGCAGTGCTGGACAACATTAATAGTTCTTTCATTAGTGTGATACCCAAGAAACTATCACCGGAGGAAGTGGGGGATTATAGGCCTATTTCTCTCACAAGCATGGGTCTGAAGTTCCTTTCTAAGATGGCTGCCAATTGGTTTCAGAGGATAATTATGAAATGCATTCATAAGAATCAGTATGGTTTCATTAAGAGCAGAACAATTCAGGACTGCATTGGTTGGACCTTTGAGTATCTGCATCAATGCCATCAGTCAAAGAGGCCAATTGTGATCCTCAAATTGGACTTTGAGAAGGCTTTTGACTCTGTTGAGCATGAGGCTATCTTCCAAATCCTAAGGCACAAAGGTTTTAATGAAAAGTGGATCCTATGGATGAAGCAGCTACTTGCCACTGGTACTTCTTCTGTCCTCTTGAATGGTGTGCCTGGGAGGAAGTTTATTTGCAAAAGAAGGAGTTAGACAGGGGGACCCTGTTTCTCCTCTTCTCTTTGTGATAGCTGCTGATCTTCTGCAAACAGTGATTAATGATATGTTCAGCAAGGGGATCCTAAAGCTACCTATTCCCTGCCATGATCAAGACTACCCTATCATTCAATATGCCGATGATACTCTGATCATCCTCCCTGCTGACAGGCAACAACTTCTAGCACTGAAGGATATGCTGTTAGTGTTCTCTCAGTCCACAGGTCTTGATGTCAACTACCATAAATCTTTTATCATTCCTATAAATGTTGAAAATGCAGTCATGACTGAGCTTGCTTCTGCTTTTGGATGCCAAATTGGAAAGATGCCTTTTACTTACCTTGGTCTGCCTGTGGGTACTACAAGGCCGAAGATGGTGGACTTTATGCCTCTTGTGGATTGTATGGAGAGGAGAATGACTGCCAGCTCCTCCTTCCTTAATCAAGGTGAGAGACTGCAGTTCTTAAATTCTGCCTTGTCTTCCATGCCAATCTTCTTTATGGGCAGCCTGGCTGTTCCTGCTGGAATCCTCAAGCAGTTGGAAAGAATTCAAAGGCAATGTCTGTGGAGAAAAAATAGGGAGGAGCCTGCTCCATCTCTTGCTGCTTGGGATTTGATTTGTAGACCAAAAAACAAGGGTGGTCTTGGTATTTTGAACCTGGGTGTTCAAAACGTGGCTTTGCTTCTCAAGCATGCTAGTAACTTTCTCAACAGGAAAGACCTACCTTGGGTGTCCTTAATTTGGGACTCATATTATCATGATGGCATTCCCCAGGGAACAACTTCTTGTGGCTCTTTTTGGTGGAAGGATATTTGCAAGGTCTTGCAGAATTTTAGGGACTGCTCCTGGGTGCAGGTCAATGCTGGGGACACTGCTCTCTTTTGGTCTGATAACTGGAATCTTGGCAATGAAGTTTCTAGCTTGCAGTCTAGATTCCCAAGATTATTCTCTTTTGCCAAGGATCCATGGATTTCTGTTAAGGACATCTTCAATTCAATAGAGTTGTACCAACACTTTCACCTACCTTTGTCTGCTCAAGCTTTTGATGAGTTAAACTTGATAAGAAATATGTTGGTCTCCCATACAAGAGATGACGCTTGTAAGGATTTATGGTTCTGGCAGGGCTCTTCAAAGGTTTACAAACCTAAGCTGTTCTATGGTCATGTTTTTCAGAATGAAACATTCAACCACTTGCTGTGCTGGATCTGGAAATCCTCTTGCACTATCAAGATCAAGGTTTTTGCATGGATGCTCATCATGGACAGACTCAACACTAAGGATATGGTTGATAGAAGGCACTGGCACATGGATGATGGTGTTACTTGTAGGCTATGCCCCCTTCAAGTGAGAGAAACCAGAGACCATCTCTTCTTCAACAGCAATTTCAGTGTCAGAGTTGGGAATTATTTGCAGATTGATTGGTCGGCTGGAACTTCAATGTCTGACCTAGTCATCCAGGCAAGGAGAAGTTTTGATAAGCCCTTTTTCAATGAAGTAGTATTTATTGCCTGCTGGAATATCTGGATCATCAAAAATGCCAAAGTGTTCAGAGGTGAGAGGGCAAGTTTCAACAAATGGTGAGGAGCTTTCAGGCATGACATTACTTTGATGCAGCATAGAATCAAATCTGGATACAAGGATGAGTTACTCAAGTGGATTTCTTTCTTGCCACCTTAAGTTTTCGCCTTTTCTTTATTTTATTTTGTTTTTCTCCTTTCCTTTCGGTTACCTCTTGTAATCATGTTGTTGTAACTGTTGTCTGGCTTTAATAAAGTTTTGATATGCTGTGGGGGTTTTACCCCACAGTTCACAGTAAAAAAAACGACCGATCTCTCGCACTATCATGACAGTCAGTTTTAGCTTTCTCTACTGAGGTGTTAACCCAGCTCAACTGGGGCACGATTGCAGTAGTTCTCCCAGCGCTACCTTAGCCAACAATGCGGAACGTAAGGTACCAAAACATGGGAGCCGGGCAAACCCAACTATTGACCAAAGACATGATTCAAAGCCGATGCATATAGTGTTATAAGTTCGGGGTGCCGCACTTGTTAGAGTGTTCGGTCTTCTCACACCATGTTATGGGGTGTTGTAAGCCCCTGGTGTATTATCCGTACCAAAGTGTACGGTTGCATAGTGTCATGACTGAACATATTTGCATATAAAAATATATAAGTACAATAATAGGTAAGAGCTATATATTGTTCATTAAAAAAAAGGTAGCTGCGAAAGCAGAACGATACAAAAAGTGCGGTAAGCAAGAGATGGGAGTATTTGACATATTCCCCTTCAGGGGCAAGCTGCAGGATTGTAAGAGAAACAGGTATTTAAACTCGTTATAGAGACCACCTTGACCTTTGACGTAGCTTGCTTCCTCCCTGGCTATTGCATCGTTCGTTCGGCGATAGTATTGCCTGACCGGCCTTCCGAATAGTTGGGTCCTGAAAGTGTGTGAAAAAGGAAAACGGCAAAATAGGGAGCCCTCTAGTGCGGTTAAGCCGCATTCTGGGCGTGCCATTGTTGTGCCCCTCCCCTTATGCCCATGGTATTTCTAAGGCGTAATTATGTACGCGTGGTACCAGCATTGCCGTTTGGTGGGGGCTGGGGTCGGGGCCGCACTGCTATGCTTGCTCAGAACGTGCCAGCCGGATTTGTTGTAGGTTACCTCGGGCTCGCTTGACGTTGTCCGGACGTTTGGCGCCTGGATTGGAGAACTGCCTTGAGAGGCTACTCTGTACTTCCGCTGCCAGGGCCGCCGTGTGCTCCTCCATTCGGAGAGAGTGTTCTGTGTTTCCATTTACCGTGATGACTCCGCGAGGTCCTGGCATCTTGAGCTTGAGATATGCGTAGTGCGGCACCGCATTGAATTTTGCAAATGCGGTTCGTCCGAGCAGGGCGTGATAGCCGCTGCGGAATGGGACTATGTCAAAGATTAACTCCTCGCTCCGGAAGTTATCCGGTGATCCGAAGACCAGCTCGAGTGTGACCGAGCCTGTACAGCTGGCTTCGACCCCTGGTATGACACCTTTGAAGGTTGTCTTTGTGGGTTTAATCCTCGAAGGATTGATGCCCATTTTTCGCACTGTGTCCTGGTAAAGCAGGTTCAGGCTACTGCCGCCGTCCATTAGGACTCTGGTAAGGTGAAATCCGTCGATAATTGGGTCTAGGACCAGTGCGGCGAATCCACCGTGACGGATGCTGGTGGGATGGTCCCGTCAATCGAAAGTGATCGGGCAGGAGGACCATGGGTTAAACTTTGGGGCGACTGGCTCCAGCGCATAGACGTCCTTGAGAGCACGCTTCCGCTCCCTTTTGGGGATGTGGGTTGCGTATATCATATTCACCGTCCGAACTTGCCTGGGAAATCCCTTCTGTCCTTTGTTGTTCGGCGGCCGGGGCCCCTCTTCGTCATTGCAATGTAGCCCCTTGTCTCTGGTCTCGGCACTTATCTTGCCTGCCTGCTAGAACACCCAACAATCCCTGTTGGTGTGATTGGCTGGCTATTCGGGGGTGCCGTGTATCTGGCACGAGCGATCAAGTATCCGGTCTAAGCTGGATGGGCCCTGAGGGTTTCGTTTGAATGGCTTCTTCCGCTGACCCGGTTTAGAGCCTCTGAATTCGGCATTGACTGCCGTATCTTCAGTATTGTCACCGTTAATGCGGCGCTTATGCTTGTTGCGCCGTGACCTGCCGTTGTTATCCGAATTGCCGGGGCTTTTGCTTATGTTATTGCTACAAGCTAGCCAGCTGTCTTCTCCCGCGCAGAAGCGGGTCATGAGTGTCGTGAGGGCTGCCATAGACTTCGGCTTTTCCTGTCCTAGGTGCCGGGCAAGCCATTCGTCTTGGATGTTGTGCCTGAAGGCTACGAGGGCCTCGGCGTCCGGACAATTGACTATTTGGTTTTTCCTTGTCAGGAACCGTGTGCAGAATTGTCTGGCCGATTCCTCTGGTTGCTGGATTATGTGGCTTAGGTCATCGGCGTCTGGTGGTCGCACATACGTGCCCTGGAAGCTATCAAGGAATGCAGATTCCAGGTCCTCCCAACAACTGATTGACTCTGCTGGCAGGCTATTAAGCCAATGCCGTCCTGGTCCTTTAAGCTTGAGCGGGAGGTATTTGACGGCGTGTAGATCATCGCCACGGGCCATGTGGATGTGAAGGAGATAATCCTTGATCCATACCGCAGGATCTGTTGTGCCATCGTATGATTCGATGTTTACGGGTTTGAAGCCCTCGGGGATTTGATGATCCATTACTTCGTCTGTGAAGCATAGTGGGTGTGTGGCGCCCCTGTACTGAGCTATATCGCGACGCAGCTCGGACGAGCTTGGTCTGTTGTATTCGGCCGGGCCATACTTATTATGTCCGGCGTGACGGCTAGCGTCACGTGAAGCGGGGCGCCCATGCGATCCGTAGGTCGATCTTGTTTGCCTTGCCTTAATCTCCAAGATGTATCGCAGGTCTGTTGCGTCTCCCCGTACTCTCGTATGTTTTGAGCGGTGTCGGGGTGCGGCTTGGCTCGAGGGCCTGAAGGCCTCTCTATCGCGGCCACGGGGTGGCCGATCGGGCGCATCGTACGCTGGTGATGTAGGTTTAGTTGCTTCCTCCTCAAGTTGGGGAAGCAGCCTGCGCTTCGGGTAGCTCTTGGATGGGTGTTCTAGTTTATACTCTTCGGCCGCTAGGACTTCAGTCCATCTGTCGGCTAGCAAGTCTTGGTCAGCTCTAAGCTGCTGCTGTTTCTTCTTGAGGCTGCTTGCTGTGGCTACGAGTCTGCGTTTGAAACGCTCTTGCTCGACGGGATCCTCTGGCACGACGAATTCATCGTCGTCGAGGCTTGCCTCGTCTTCGGAGGGAGGCATGTAATTGTCGTCCTCATCCTCTTTGTCGGACGCTCTCTCACAAGGGCTGGCTCCTTCGTTCTCCTGCACTGAATCCTACTGGAGGGGGTTGTCTTCGGCACTGTCCGGCGTATTGTTATCTCCGGTGCCGGAATCGCCATTTTTGCTTTGGCGGGACTTAGAGCGGTGCCGCTGACGTCGGCGCTTGGGTTGCTTCTTGGAGGGGTCATTCTCCATTTTCTGCTCGCCATCCCCCACTTTAGGGGTGTCCACCATGTATATGTCGTATGACGAGGTGGCTTTCCAGTTCCCTATAGGCACTGGTTCTTGATCGTCTCCTTCGTCGGCGTCCATGCCGTCGATGTCTTCGGAGTCGAAGTCGAGCATGTCGGTTAAATCGTCGACAGTGGCTACAAAGTGGGTGGTGGGTGGGCTACAAATTTCTTCGTCGTCCGCGTCCCAACCGTGTTGGCCATAGTCCGGTCAGGGCTCTCCTGAAAAAGAGAGAGACTTTAACGAATTCAGGATGTTGCCGATAGGTGAGTGCTGAAAGACATCCACGGCGGTGAACTCCATGACCGGAGCCCAATCGGGCTTAACCGGGAGAGGTGTGGGATTTACGGAGTCCGGATCGGAGTCCGGCACCTCGGAGTCACGGGCCCTGCGAGGGACTAGGCTGGTATCCGGCTCTATCGCCATAGAGATTGCAGTTTTCGGGGTGGTGTCTAACCGTCCATCCCCGACTGGCGTAGTGGGCTCCGAGCTAATGGTCGGAGCGGACACCTGAGCGACGCTCTGGGTGTTTTTCGATGACAGAGCTAAATCGTGCCCATCATGACAGTGCGGCACGCCCGGTTGTGGCTCGAATCCGTCGAAGATCAAGTCCCCACGGATGTCGGCCGTGTAGTTCAAGCTTCCAAACCTGACCTGATGGCCAGGGGCGTAGCTCTTGATCTGCTCCAGATGGCCGAACGAGTTAGCCCGCAGTGCGAAGCCGCCGAATACGAAGATCTGTCCGGGGAGAAAAGTCTCATCCCGGACTGCGTCGCGGTTGACGAGCGAAGAAGCCATCGGGCCTAAAAGGCAACGACACAGAGGAACTCTCAATGAAAGCACCAATGTCGGTGTCAAAACTGGCGGATCTCGGGTAGGGGGTCCCGAACTGTGTGTCTAGGCGGATGGTAACAGGAGACAAGGGACACGATGTTTTTACCCAGGTTCGGGCCCTCTCGATGGAGGTAAAACCCTACTCCTGCTTGATTAATATTGATGATATGGGTAGTACAAGAGTAGATCTACCACGAGATCGGAGTGGCTAAACCCTAGAATCTAGCCTATGGTATGATTGTTGTTCGTCCTATGGACTAAAACTCTCCGGTTTGTATAGACACCGGAGAGGGCTAGGGTTACACAGAGTCGGTTACAATTGGAGGAGATCTTCATATCGTATCGCCAAGCTTGCCTTCCACGCCAAGTAAAGTCCCATCCGGACACGGGATGGAGTCTTCAGTCTTGTATCTTCATAGTCCGGGAGTCCGGCCAAAGGTCATAGTCCGGCCATCCGGGCACCCCCTAATCCAGGACTCCCTCAGCGCATGACGTCTTCGAACGTGTAGGGGTACAAATCAGCCACCGCCAATATGCGCCAGCCTCTACCGTTACTGCCTCTTGCATTGATGGCAATCCTTATGTCGAACCCCGTGATGAGATAGTAATTGTCGTAGCCGCATCACTTTGTCGGCGGGTCCGCAATTGCTATCTTCTTCAATCTCATGTAGGCATTATCATACATATTCAAGCCCAGCCAGTCCGGAAGGCCGATCCCAATGGTGGAGAAGGGGTCTACCGGAACGGCCGCACTGCTGTGGATGTTGTGCAAAATGATGGTGGTATCCGGCCGAAGGTATGCAAGCCAATCTTTGTTGACACCGACCCAGACCTATATATAAGACGGTGGGCAGCAGAGAAATTACGGGATGGAAATGGAATAACTAAGTACTACATGATCAAACTCCATTACTGACATGCTCATCGGACAAAATCCGACTACCTCTCAACGTCTGCAACTCTAGTGGAGTCAACGTGCAACCATGGCCAGGGAGCGGTGGACTGTTCAAAGGATTATCTCATAGAAGAACCTTCTCCTTGAGGACGCATGGAAGACCAACAAGCATGGACTTTTCCCAAGCCTGTTTAAGCAGCGTCTTGAAAAAGTTGGTGCAGGAAGCACCGAGTCTTGCGGCGGTGAGGACGTCGGATAGGCATGTGATTTCTCCCAGAGGATCGTCGTCCAAGATCTCCCAGCCCCGACGAGGAGGAGAACCGCCTGGTAAATCCATGGGAGCAGCGACGAACTGCCTTCTCTTCGGGGGAGGGGAACTGGCGAGGAGGAGATAAGAGTGTAGTAACCGCAGGGCCTTGTCCCTTCCAACTGTAGATCGTTACTCAGCGAAGGGGTGATGCTATTATTTACAACTAGTACTAGCATTATGGAACGTTATGGGATTGCATTATACTGTAAATAATAGCACTAGTTAGAAATTTTTGGCACTAGGTAGTAGTTTTTGGCGTGGATTAAGAAATTTTGGGTATGTTTTTGCCATTTTTTGTACACACCAACTAGTGTCAAAAACATCTTATAATATGTGACGGAGGAGTATGTACTCATACTGTAGCAGTACTAGTACTACTTTTCTCAACTAGTAGTGCGATGTACTGTACTTCTAGTCTAGTCTAGTATAGTGCATCAGTTTTGAACTCTTGAATCTCAGGGCCAAGGAGCTATAGTTGGAAGTGGAGGGTACTATTGTTCTCTAGAACCATCGCTGTACTATCAATGCAGGGGAAGTACACCTGCATAGTGGCCTAGTGGGTACTCTCGTGCTCTATTCAGCCGCTCCTCTCATGTAGCTGGCCTACTCAGCCGCTCCTCTCAAGCACACACTAGCAGCCTATTTATCAGCGACGGTTACTACGGGGGCAGAACATTTGAGTTATTTGATACAGCGAGACTAGGCTTTTCGCTTCCATTTGTGGAGGTGTAATGGATCTCATCGAACTTTGTTAGTAGTTCCTTCTTTATGAATGAGATGAAGCAGAGCTTTTGCCTCCGTTTCAAAAAAACCGTCAAGAGGAATTTCTTCTATAGTAGAGCCGATAATGGAGTGAAGTCCATGCGTGCAACGCCACAAGCTACAGAGTAGTAGTAGAGCACTTTACGTACAGAGCAATATTGCATAGTTCCCAATGCCCCGCCAGGCTTTTCCGGCTCCTCAGGCTTAATTGGGAGGCGCTAGTTTAAATATGCTACTAACTGATGAGGAAGCTGCAAGCGAGGTGCGGCTCGGACGAGCACGCGAGCCATGGGATGCTGGGAAGGAAAACCCGTTCACGTGGCTAGGCTGTCCAGTGCACCCAGATTGTGGGGCCACACGTCCGTTTGACTTCAAAACTCAAACTACCCGTGTAAAATATTGGCTCGTAGCAAAGTGTAGTAGTACTATTTTTTTGAAAAAGGCCGCCATGCGTTCGGTCGGGATCGAACCCACAAAACGAGGTATACACTCCTGCGACCACTAGTAGTATCGTTGGAGTACAACACAACCTAGAATCGCCTTTTGTCGCTAGTAGTACGTACATTGTTCCTTACAAGAAACCCCTAATAATGCAAGGAACCACTAAAATGCCAAGAAACTACTACCACTTGCATACGTGGCAGACTTAAGATAAGACTACCTTATCAACCATTGTACATGCTCTTACCAATAAAAATTCTCGAGTGACCTCCTACCTCCGACCCGTCCACCTAGTCATCCTCGGCCATGGGACGCAGCTACCGCTGCCGGCAGAAGGCGAGGTCAAAACCGCTGGCGGTGCAGAGCCCATGTTGCGGCAGCCCGGATGCCAGGTCCGTTCGACGCTCGCGGCCGCTAGCTAGCCAAGATAGCTCCGTCCAGCTGCTTGTCTGCAAGGTTTGCTAGCTAGATTGGCACGGCAGCACGGAAGCTTGCTCGAGCGCACCGCGCTAAGGCCAGCCATTTGGCTCGAGTGAAGGCCAGCGCGGCGGCTTGCTCGCTCGTCAGTCATGCTCGGGCCAGCCTGCCAACCCGTGCGGAGGCCAGCACGGTGTCCGGCCCGTCCGGCGGAGCGACTGCCAACTCACTCATCACCGGCGCCATCGACGAACATGCATCAGTATTGTTTGAAGTAATGTTCAGGAAAAATAATGCTTTGAGGGGGAATAACAGGATAGAAGGTCAGATGTGGGTCCCTCATGTCAACGGTCAAACAAAATGTGTTGGTTTAAGCTGCCTAATCAGCATGGATGTGTGGGCCAACCCTGTCAAAAATGGGTTTAAACGAACCTAATTGGTAGGAGTACTAAGTAGTAGTTTTTGGCGTGGATTAAGAAATTTTGGGTATGTTTTTGCTATTTTTTGTACAATAGATTCTTCCTAGGGCTGGTTGAAAGTGGTAGTTTTTTGTTAAATACTCTACATATTGTAAGTAGGAGTGAAAGTTAAGCTTTGGAAGCCAATAAGCAAGGCTAGTTACATAGTGCATATGTGTACATGATTGAAAGTATATATCAACCATGAGTGAATAATATCTTGATGGAAAACTCGAAACTATGGAATACTAGGTAACGAAAGGAAATATCATGATTGAAAGTAAAAAAAAGCATGGTTGGAAATACTAGCAATGTTCATGTCTGTTGCAACGAATCATAATTAGAATAATACTTATTCACAAACTTGGTACAAAACACTCTAATTTTGATATACATATGTCACTAGAGATATATTATGTTTCAATTAGAATAAATTCCTTGGGCTGTTTTGGTGAGGTCAGGGAGGGATGTGGTTGGTTTTAAGGTACTAATTATGCGTTTTTCTGCAAATTGGTAGACAAGTGGGATGTTGGTGAGAAGGCAACAACTTACCTCACAATTGTTAGATGTAGATCTAATGGTCAGAAACAACGGATGGCAGACACACCAGCATCACCAACTTAGTCATGTGTAGGAGTACTAGCAAGATCTGTGCATTGCACGGAACATCAAGATGCATTTTTTTATAAAACACTTGTTGTGATTGACCCTTGCGGGAGTAATCCCATGTGTAAAAACTAATGATATCTCGAGAAATATGAGATAAGGTGAAGAGGAGTGGGGTGTGGTGGTGGTTGGTGGTTGTACTGAACGGGGGCATGGGGATTGACGACGCCGGTAGCGGCCACCAGGCCAGTTTGTTCCGGAGGCTTCCTTTCTTAATTGCTCAACAATGAGGTTTGTTGGAGATAAGGATGAATGAGGGAAGGCCTTGTCTGCAAATGTGGAGAGGGGTGCGGGTATCTTATAGTTTAATTTCCATCCGTCAGATATAGATCAGATGGTCTATATTGCAAGATGGCACACGTACCATCATCACCAACTTGGTTTTTTTATAAGAGAAGAAATATAAGTATGGAGATACAAACGTATTATCGATACTTGCTTCCGTAAACTAGCATCTACATTCTATTCAACGCCTCGGCATGTGGGGCCTTAGCACAATGACTTCTCGACTATGTAAAACAAAGATTTTCTCATCGCCGACAAGGAGGGGGTGACGGTGCCGCGCTTTTTGGCTTGCTCTAGTGCTAGTAGTCATACTAGGTGGTCTAAGCACATGTAGATTTATTCTTTTTCACGTCTCGTGTTCGCCGTACTGCCACGACTGTTGATGAATAGACAGTAAGTTATTCACGGGGAAACCCTTGTTGAGCGTGTTTGCGAGAGAGATAGAGACAGTGTGCGTGTGTGATATGTTAGAGACTGAGGCAATGATAACAAATTCTTTGTGTCTATGTGTGTGGAGGATAGAGAGAGACATGTACATGGGGCTTTGTGTTGTGTAACATGGAGACACATATACATAATTAGAGCGTGAGTGTGTGAGATACACATGCAGACATGGGGAGAGATGAGGATCCAGATAAATGGGTGTCTGTGCGTGTGTATGTGTGTTTGTGCACGCGTTTGTGTGTGAGAGGGAGAGAGTGTATGTGGAGTAGAGAGACCACTGATGATGTAAACCTAGTATAAGGGAAGGGGGAATGGTGTGACATGTGTAGTAGCAAGATAGCACGGGTGCGGGCGGGGGGAGCAGACTATTTGGAAGAGACATCGAGTGTGTGTGTGGGAGAGGGGTGTGAGAGCGAGAGAAAGAGAGAGCTAGCAATGGAGAGAGAGAGAGAGAGAGAGAGAGAGAGAGAGGGTGAGAGGGGTCGTTTGTGTCCATAAATGTCGTATATATAGGGAGACAATGTTGATGTTGTCCGAAATTGGCCTATGAACAGAGACGCAAGGGAAGCGAGTCATCGTGTGTGTGATAGGGACTTCATGAGAGATCTAGAATAGATGGTGTAGAGAACAATGTGTGAAATCGAGAAGGATTATACATTAGGGAGCTATGCAAAGAGTCACGACATATATGTATACAGGGAAGGAGCTGGGGCGGGTCCGCATGTGGGAGAGATAGAAAGAGGAGAGTGGTGCACAAGGAGACAAAGTGTGCTTGTTCGAAGTGGGGGTGGTATGTGAGGTGAGTACGCGAGAACCACATAACTAGGGAGATAGACGTTTGGGGGCGACATTTTGTGTGTATGGGAAATATACACTCTACATAGTGCGTGTGCTTGGGTAAGAGAGATAGCGGGAGACCTAGAGAGTGAGGGAAGAGATGTGTGCATGCCCGAGAGACAAAGTGATAGAGACCTATGTTGGGGTCCGGACTTTACAAGAGAGAGGGGTGTTAATGTGCTCGTGTGTTGGTGTTTGGGGGAGAGAATGACTTCTCTATGTGTGTGTGTGTGTGGTGGGGGGGGGGTTCACTTCAATTTGTTTCACAATTTGTACTATGAGATAATGATACTTTTGAACATGCGTGATATACCTTGATGTACCAGAATTACAAACCTAAGATTGGAATTTTGGAATTCGACTCCATCATTAGCTTTTGTAATTCATTTAAACGGAGGTACATTTTTTAAGCCGGGATTTCATGATTTCAAATTCATATATCAAACCTAGAGATATACACATACGGGCATGTTCAAACTTTATAATCATCCACTTTATTCATACACATACACATTTTTGCTTTTGTCATCATATTTAGGATAAACACATTTGGAATTTCATTTGAATTGGACCGTATGATGGTATTTGCTTGTAGTAGCTCAATGATCCATATTTGAATTGAATGGACAATCTAAGTTTCGAGTTGGAGACATTGATTTTCAAAACTTGCACATTTTTTTGCGTGCAAAACAAAGAAATTGTCGGCCATGATATCATAGTCGGCCGTACGAGAGCAGAATACTTATAATTTTAGGCGCCAAAAGCTTTCAAACTTCCCGCTCACATCGAAATATCACGCGCCCAAAAGTTTAGCCCTGCGATATTCCTGTTTTACCCCTGCCACATGAACGGAAAAGGGCTGCTTTGGTAACTCCATTGTTTTCCCCTCTTTGCCCCCAACATTCTTCCCCAGAGCCCCTCCCCTTCCCCTCCCAAACCCCCCCCAACCACGGCAAGCCACCTAATATAGTCCTCCACCGCAGCGGTGGACCTCACACCCCGCTGGATCTACCTTCCGCACCTTGGAACCCCCAACTGCCAACTCACCACTTCACCGGAGCCGCTTCAGCGACTGGCTTGTCCACCGCTCCAGATCTCCTTGACTGCCATCATGGTCCACCGCACCGGATCTACTTAACCGCCCCCCTCGTCCACCACAGCGTAGGCCCTTCACTGACTCCCTCGTCTGCCATTTCGCTGGCCCTTCATACAAGCTCTCGTCCGCCGCAACAGATCCCCTCACCGAAAGCACTGTACAACGCTCCCGCCGAAGCCTTCGTCCACTGCACCGGACCCGCTCCACGGACGCCATATTCAACTCCACTGGCCCTGCTTTACTAACATCGCAGCCTCACCAGGTTATTTCGATTTGTACTCCTTCGGGTTTTGTCTTTATCATGCAACTGTTCACTTACCACAGATGAGCTTTCTTGTATGTCGATAGGTGCCGCAACCGTAGCACCGGAGCCGCTTCAGCGACGGTGACAACCGGCCCAAACTCAACCACAACACGAGCACCATCAACGATCCTTAGCTATCAAGTATGACAACGATACCCATACGCCGCCGAGAATCAGGTACTATTATCCAACGACCGGCGCCAAAGTTCACTTTCCTAGCATAAGCACCGCACCTTTGAATTTCTTCACGGCATCATTCAGTTTTTCATGAGACGCGTTATTCTGCTTGCACCTGTAGGGCCATACTTCTGGCAGTGAACATGTTACATGTGCTAAATTACATACCAGTGCACATATAGTTAATATGCTTTAGTTTTGTTCTGATGCCACCTGTTGGTTCCATCAGACTGCTTAATGTTCTCTATGCTTAATTACACATCAGCAAACTAGCATGTGGTTCCGCTGCTTTTTGTTTGTTTTACCATACATTTTCTGATGCTAGCTATTACATCACTGCTCCGAGCCTCTGTTCATTACTTGTTTGTGTGTTCTTGATCTTCCCAAGTTGCATGACTAATTTGATGCTTCTATTAATTATGGAGCTGCCAACCCCATCAAGCAAAATATTTGTTCTTTTGGGGCTGGCACCTCGAACAAGCATAAAAATAGAGGGAAGCAGATATATTGTCGTGTATGCACACACCCTTCTTTCATTAGTTTAGATGAACCATTGATGATCAATTTGGACCAGTGCATGCAATTAAAATTAATTTTACCTAAATAGATGGTGCAGAATAAACTACAACAACTAGATTTGCAACCACGGGATGCTGACGATATCTTCAAAGAACATTGCAACAGCAGCTAGGCTTCACAGCAACATATGGTAAGCCAGTGTGTTTTAGTACATGTGAAATGTAATGCGAGTGGGCTGATTTCTTGGCTTGTGCCCTCAATGTGTAATCCTACCGAATTACAAATAGTTCAGTTGTCTGCTTTGCTGTATTGCTTGATTCGAATGCTTGTTTGTTGTTACGCTATACTTGAGTTGGCCAATATGTCAGCAGTGCCTACTGTACTATCGTAAAGAAATGCATGCCTATTTCATTTGAGTCCTTAACTTTTCCTCTCAACTTCATCACAAGACTGTCTTCGTAGTTTATATGAGGCCACACTGTTAAGTGCTTTCTCAGATTATTTCAACTGCTTAGATGCCTTGGCAACTTAAATATAGTGGTGGTACACTCCCTTTCAACTAGGGATGTCAACTGGGTCCCATTTAATCCCGATTAAAGTCCACTAGTGGTATGATAGTTCAAAAGAGTTTTTGTTTTTTGAGGAAAATGAACTAGGGAGGTAGCAAAAACTAACTAGATGGGACTGGCGGATGTTGTTTATTCGCCACCTTACATCCCTAGTTTCATCTTACCATTTTAATTTCTTTTCGGCTGATGCTGCTTCGAACCATTTAAATATAGTTTGCCATGCTCGGCAATAATTCGTCCGTCGTTTACCATGTAAGCTTACTGCCTGGATCATACGATAACTAGTCCTGGCCATCTCAGGCCCGACCCTGTCGGCCCACCCAGGCCCGGCCCTAAAATACAAGGCCTAGGCCCGATGGGCTTGCCCATGGGCCGGGCTTGGGCCTGAGTTTTGAGCCCACCAATAGGGCCTGCATGGGCTTGGGCTTGGCATACTGTAATTTTAAGGAAGAGGCCCGACCCACGGCCATAAGCCCTAAGGGCTTTTCAGGGCTTTTCACCAGATGGCCCGGGCTTGGGCTTGAAAAGTAGGCCCAATGGTAGGGCCTGGGCCTCAGTTTTCTGCAGTGGGCTTTCTTAGGCCCGGCCCAAGCCCGGACTAGCCCAGCCCATGGCCAGATATAACAATAACTATCTCTTACTTATGTCCAGCGGAAACCTTTCAGGATGCCGTTCACACTAGGACACAATGTACAATCCCAGAATCTATTTGTGGAAGCAGTGCGCCATCCCTGTTACCAATGGTAGCAGTTTAGAGGCAACACCGCTGGAGAGCAGTCTGAGCACAAATATTATAGTGCTTGAGGGTCTACTAGAGGCAGAAAGAGATGGTGTGGCTGCCATGAATGAGGTAATCTTTATCTTGAGGCTGGAAATTACGGAATTAGCGGCACACATTATGCAAGCAACCCAAGAATTGGAGGAAGTAAGAATGTTGCATTTGGAGACGGAGGAGGTCCTGCTGTTTCTGCTATCTGAAGCCCAAGGTAATCCCGGTTCTTCTTTAGATACCAGTTGAAATTGTCATTAGATTATTGTACTTGCATGTTGTGTCATGTCTCTGAATGGATTATGTTGCAAGACCCCCTATGTTGTCCATGTGTTGTAATGACCCGAATTTTTTAGGCGAGGTAATCCTCAGTACTTGTATGATTGACATAAGGTGAACTGTTTTTCGTGTGAGCATATTGTATTGGATGAAATAACTGTTTGACTTAGAGTGTATCGAACCTACTGAATTCAAAGATCACGGCATTTATAAATCATAATCATATATAAAGGTGGAATAAATCTTTGTTGTGGTTTTGAAGAAATAAGTAACAAAACGTATAATTATCTGTGGATATTTGTAATAGAATACAAATTGGATTTCAATTTAGTTTGCCAGGTCCCAGGGCAAACGTGAATGCTAATTCTCCCAAGTTTTGAACGAAGCGGCTAAACACCCACTATAATTTGTGGGCTGCCCGAAGCAAGTGTTTGCGAGATGGAAATTACTGTCTACCCCTGACACTTGACATCCTTATCGACCGGATTTACACTGCTGTCGATAGGGGTAGACTAGTAACTTCAATCAGACATGACACGACGGCCTTTGAGCCCATTCAGACACGGTGGGCGCCAAACGTGGGCGGCAAAACACATTTGATTCAAGCTCGTCCGAAAGATATGTGTCTCTTCCTCCATTTCCCCATTCATACACGGTGGGCGGCAAAACAAACTCTCCGAAATCGATGTAGGCTAATATTTTAAATAGGGGCAGATGTGTAACTTCCATCAGACGTGACACAACCGCCCTACCTGTTAGCCCCGTTCATACACCGTGGGCGCCAAACGTGGGCGGCAAAACACCCTCTCCTCGCCCGAAATAGTTACCAACAAATATTTGGGAGATGCGAGATTACCGTCCTATCCCCAACCGACGCGATGTCCGAAATTTTAAACGAGGGATAAGTTCGTAACTTTCCCCCATTTTAGAGAAGCGCGTCCCAAAGTTTGAGATCCCCCCTCCCCTCCATTTTCCCATTCATACACCTTCGGTGGCACGACGACCTCAGCACTGCGGCCAGCCTCCTCCGTCCGCCACCCCATTCTCCACCTTGCCGGAGCCGCTACCCCTACCCCGTCGTCCACTGCAAGAGATGGATGTCTCTCATCCACGGTGCTGGACCAGGATCCTTTCGTCGCCTCCTCTCGCTTCATCGGCACCGTCGTCCACCTTGCCGTTGCCGCTCCTACGACCGACTCATCACGGCAACAGGATATATCCCCCAACCCGGCCGTCTGCCATCTAAAGTCTTCTTCCCCGCCGCTGACAGCCATCGCACCCGCAGCTCCCTCAATGTATTAGCATAGGCCTACACGGCGTCACAAGAGAGGTGGTACTCTTCCATATGTGCTTAAGTTATTGATCTCACCCGAAAAATAGATCGTAATTTGTTTACTGTACTTTTCTTGTCCGTACCAAATCGTAGTGGTAGTTGAAATCCAACATTGGTTGCGAAGTAGCTTTGTCTGGTTTGCACCTTCAGATCCGCCATGGCACGGGCACTATACTCGTAAATCTTATGGTTTCCCCCCTTTATATTCACTACCATCATCCTAGGTGCTTCGTGTCGTGCTAGCACTTCTACTCAAGACCTCAACCCAAAGCTTACATGTTGAAATACAAATCTGATATGATGCTCATATCACTAAAATAGAGAATGTTTAATAGGTCACCTAATGTTCCTATATTCGTTTCGAAAAGCATGTGCGCCACCCACTGGTCCAGCTAGTTCCACTTTCCTGATTTTTCTTTTGATGCTTAGGGTTTTCCCCTTTTATCTACTCTACTATGATCTGCGTAGGTGCTTTCTGTCATACTAGCATTACTCCACCCTTCAAGCTAAACAACACAACACTCAGAATTCGAAAGCTTAGTTGTTCAAATATGATTGTGATATGATACTGATATTAGTTAACCGACACATTTAATTGGTTAGCTAAAGGTCCCACTTGATATTCCAAATGCATGTCGCGACCTATAGAGAGACAACATAATTGCATTTCTTTGTCACTTGTTGACCGTACTTTCTTGTCCATACCAAATCTTAGTTGTTATTTCAAAGCAAACATCGGTTGCTAACTACCCTTTGCACGGTTTGCAGCTTAAGATCTACCATCCCACTGCCATGGTCAACAATGTACTCATCATGCATATGTTTTCCCCATTTTATGATGACCACAATCAGCCTACATGGTTCGTGTCATAATAGCACTGCTCCACCCATCGATCTAAACAAGCTTAGTTGTACAAATTCATATTTGATATTATTGCTGATATTAGTAAAACTAAGAGATGTTTAATTTGTTAGCTAAATGTTCCTACTTTAGTTTCGAAATGCATGTGAGCCACATATGGAGAGACCTGAAAGAATAGTATTTCTCTGTGCGCTCTGGTTCATCATGGGTGGCCAACCGACATTGTATTGAAAGACTTGTAATATCTTCAATCTGCTTGCTCTTCTGCTCTTCTTTAAGATGATACTCTTCTCTTGCGGTCGACTGGTCAGGTCGAGTTGTTCTCCCTTAGTATATTTTGAATCTGTCAGGTCAGGTCGACTGGTTCTTCTTTACTATATGTTGAAGCTATCATCTGCGAAGTGTCATCACTTCTAGAGCGCTCATATTTTGAGTAGTAGGCCACATTATATTAATGCACACAACAAATTACAGCATGCATGGCATCTTTTAAAAGAATTGTAGAGATAACACAAAGGGGTTTACAGGGAGGCAGTATTGGATTAGAATCACTTCTGCATTACAAAGAAAATCTCGCTTGTTTTTATGTTTTCATGCATGTCAGATATTGAACATTATCAAAATGAATATGAGAATGGGCGCACGAGAGGAATATTGCGGAATGATCCAATGGCTAACAAACTTGGCATGGTGAAGGATGGCCTATCTTATTCACGCATCAAGGTGCTTGCTCTAACTTTGCAAAGTTGTATTGGTCGCACATACTTTGCATCTGACCTCTTGCATTACTTCTACTTAGTTACACCATCTGCTTAGTTTAAGCATCATATATGAGTATATGCCATACCTATCCATTTTCTATACCTATTCCATGTGTCGTCACACTATGTTTTTCCAGTCAAATGTTGTTCTTTCGTAATAGATGTCCAAAAGGAAGAGGGTGAGTGCATATCTTCAAGGAGTACAAACTAGGTATTTGGAAAAGGTAGTGATACCTGTTAAATCAGATAGATCAGCAGCCACAAAAAACACAGGCCCAACTGTACTACACTTTACCCCTACACCAGTGGCCAAACCCCTATTAGACCTACTGGGAGCCCAGTGTGAGGTACTGTCTATGATATCAATTCAAAATTTGAACTCCTAAATTTATGCTTGTGCCTTACCTTCTCTCTTGTATGAAAACTAATTTCACATGAATATCCTTGCTTGAAGGATCATACAATCTCAAAACAATAATGGCCTCTGCATTGCTCTTGTCAGTACCTCTCTCCCTTTTGCCTTGTAACGCTGTACTTAATGAATTGCTATTTGATTATGTATCATCAGTCTGCACCTGAGCTTCATTATCCTCTGTTTCTTCCAATATTATTTGATCTATATTTACTCTTTGCAAAATGTAGAATAATGGCAATGCTTATAAAGAATTTTCTTTGGGGAATTTATCGAATTATCCTTCCATCAACATGGAGAAGGGCTTTGTCCAGCCCGTGTTGACATGTAATGTAAGTTCATCCTTCTCAAGCCTTCAAACTTTGTTCTAGTATAGATTTGGATAGGCATCATTTCCTCCACTGCTGTTTGCTTTGCTGTTTACATCTGATTGGATGTTTGCAACAACTACCAGTTTCAAATTGTAGTTGTAAAAACATGTTCCTTATGCAGAACAGATCCATTTATTTGCTTATATAATTGTGAAACATGTTACGTGTCTCCTTGTTTCTCTTTCAGAGTCGTATCTCTTATGCCAGGCAGAACTTTAGGGAAGATAGTGAGCCAAACCATCTTGGGGACAGCGAGATGACCCCAAGGTCCTGTCTTGATGAAGACAGTGAGTTGAAGCTACTCACCAGCAGGTGTGAGACAACCTCTGTGCAGTTGCTGCCTCAATCAGTTCGACTTCTTCAGTCTCAACTTAAAGCGGAAAGGCTTGCTTCAGCTCAGCTCCGACTTGAAGTCATAGATGCAATGAAGATGTCAAAAGGACTGCCGTGCGCACCATCATGCCTTAAATCTAGTGTTGATGAATCTATCGTTGACACAACTGTGGTCTACTCAGCTTCTTCAGCTGTTTGGGGGGGGGGGGGCGACCTGGCCAGGCCTAGTGCCTTCTGAAGTACTCTCAGTTTTGTATATTCCTTTGTCGGCGCGTTTATTTGCACTGGTGGTGAACTTTGATGCCCAATGGATGTAATATGTGTGATAGCCATGATAGCCTAGCGTAAGTTGCTTGCTTATTTATTTCCTTGTTGTCTTGTTTATTTGTTTGCTTGTACTCATTGCAGTTCTTTTTCCGTGGTTTGCTAGTGGCTGCAATAACCTATTTTTTAAAACTAGGCCACAATAACCATGGGCTAATATTTACTGTAGAGACACTGGGCCTCCTACAGGCCGTAGAAACAGTGGGCCTTCTACGGGCCATAGAAATAGTGGGCCTTCTATGGGCCGTAGAAACAATGGGCCTTCTACGGGCCATAGAAACAATGTGCCTTCTACGGGCCGTATCATCAATGGGCCTTATACGGGCAGTATGATCGATTGGCCAAACATGGGCCAATAACAGGCCGCATTATGGCCGTAAACGGGCTAGAGTTGGAATCGTCCGTTCATGGGCCGACCATAACGGGCCATCATTAATAGGCCGTATTTCATGACGCTATGAAAACGACCCAACGTATTAACGGACCACAAACGGGCCAACTGTAACCACGGGATGAATTTGGCCCACAAGCAGAAAATGACAGTAATGGGCCATAAGTAAACGAATGCTGGAAATGAGCCCAAGAATAAATGGGCTCTGAGAAGGCCGAAAGATAACATGGGCTGGAAACGGCCCAACGGAATAACGGGCCATTAATGGGTATAAAGTGATACACTGTTCATTATAGGCCAGTTTCACCATGGGCCGTTAATGGATGTAAAGTGATACACTGTTTATTACGGGCCAGTTTCACCACGGGCCGTTAATAGGCCAAGAGTTAGATAGGGCCTCATATGGGCTGAAAGACGTCATGGGCCATACATGGGCCAGAAGTGAAAACGGGCTCGAATCATATTGGGTGGCCCAGATGATGCTACTGGGCCTAATTCGGATAGGGCATAACATGCCTTGGGTTAGCGGGCTTTAAATGGGCTATATGCGAACAGGCCGTTAACAGGCTTTACATGGGCCGACCCGCCACATTTTGACCAAGTCAAACGGGCCGGACTTTTCACAAGAATGGGCCTCTATTGGGTCGTGCCACGTGTCGACGTATCATAGGCGCCTTCTGTCCAATGAGTGGATGACATCTGTCCCAATGATGAGCCGCCACGTGTTTCCTCCAGCCAATGATGATTTTACACGTGGAAAATCCCCATTGGTCGGGGTTGTTAACGGGTTATCGGATCCAAAACCTGACCTGATAGCTTAACGGCATTCCATTACGGTGGTTGCCACGTGTCGGTCACCCTTGACGAAAGCACTTCTGTGACACGGGATTTTCTTCATGGAAGTGGACACTTCCGTGATGATAATTTTGGTAATGTCATGGAACACTTCTACGACAGCACAGGTATGACTATCTTGATTCTGTCATAAAATCGTCATGGATGTACATGCATGACAGAAAATGCGACCTACTGTGACAAACACGTATCATCACAGAAGTGTATTTTTTTTGTAGTGCCCCAATCTTGGCAAAATCCAAGGGGAGTGCCCATACCCATGTACTCAAGTCTCCTTCCGAGGTGGTGCTGGTGATGTAGTAGTGTCCTTCTTCCTCCGCTTACGCTTGTGGGTGGAATTTCCCTCCCACAAGTCATCGATCTCCTTCTCAAGCCTTAATATATTTTTGCATAGTTCCTGCTTGTTTTCCTGCAAGAGACCAAAGGGGATAAATTGGAGCTTAGGTTTCTTTGCTTCATTAGGGAGACTTGACTTCTTGAATTCCACATGCATGTCCCCAGGTTGAGTGTCACGCCCAATATGCGATCCTATCCGAGAGGAACTCAAAGGTCCCACCAAGGATAGAGCCGCATATTGAAACGCTTTTGCAAGGTGGATATCATTACATCGTACCATTACATAAAAGATGGGGATACATACAAAAGGCTTACAATGCCACATGAATACAACAACATCATACATAAGAGGAACATCCGACTACGGATGAAACACAAACAGAAACTCAAACGACATCCACCCTGCTAGCCCAGGCTGCCGACCTGGAACCTATCCCCTGATCGAAGAAGAAGCAGAAGAAGAACTCCAAAACAAGAAAGCATCGCTCTCACGTCATGATCATCGCATTACCTGTACCTGCAACTGTTGTTGTAGTAATCTGTGAGCCACGAGGACTCAGCAATCCCATTACCATGGGTATCAAGACTAGCAAAGCTTAATGGGTATGGAATGGATAAGTGGTGAGGTTGCAGCAAGCGACAAAGCAATATATGGTGGCTAACATACGAGTACAAGAATAAGATGAGAAGCTACGCAAACGGTCGCAAACTAGTAATGATCATTAAGTGATCCTGAACTACTTACGTTCAAACATAACCCCACCATGTTCTCTTTTCGAACTCACTCAAAAAGAGACCATCACGGTTACACGCACGGTTGGTGTATTCTAATTAAAATATGGTGTCAAGTTCTCTACAACCGGACATTAAAAATTCCCATCTGCCACATAACTGCGGGCACGGCTCTCGAAAGTTTAAACCTTGCAGGGGTGTCCCAACTTAGCCCATGACAAGCTCACGATCCGCGCAAACAATCCTCCATCACGGGACAACCGATTAGACTCGGGATCCCGGCGCACAAGACATTTCGACAATGGTAAAACTAATCCAGCAAAGCCTCCCGACGTGTCGACACCCTGATAGTAGCCGCACGTATCTCGACTCAGGCCACGACAGATGAGCTACGTGTACAGGTGCCAAAATAACCCAGGTTGCCCTGGGGCGACCCCGCATAGTGCTCTATTTTGGGACCAACACCATCAGCACTGGCCCCTCCCTGCTATGTAGAAAAAATCCTCGGGTTCATGACGCCCTATGCCAATTAATTATTTAGTTCAAGTATTATTATGGAAAATGTAAAACCAATGTTGGGCCTTGCTGGAAGAGTTTTATTCAAAGTGAACTGTCAAGCGGGGCCCATAAACCCACGCTGTGTTAGCGACGCAAAATCAAGGAACATAACACCGGTATGACGGAAACTAGGGCGACAAGAGTGGAACAAAACACCAGGCATAAGGCCCAGCCTTCCACCCTTTACCAAGTATATAGATGTATTAATTAGATAAGAGATATTGTGATATCCCAAGATAATCCTATTCCAACATGGAGCAATCTTCAACTTCACCTGCAACTAACAACGCTATAAGAGGGCTGAGCAAAGCGGTAACATAGCCAAACAACGGTTTGCTAGGAAGGGTGAAAGGTTAGTGGTTGTCTCATGGCATATTGGGAGGCTCAATAAACAAGTGTTAGGAAGCACGACATAGCGATAGCATCGAAATAACTAGCATAGCAATGATAGTAGTGAGATCCAGGGTAACAGTCATCTTGCCTGAAATCCCGCTAGGAAGAAGAACGATTCCAAGAAGAAGACGAACAGGCGTAGTCGAACGAATCCTCACAATCGCAACGTTACCGGAACTAAGAAGCAATACCAGAAAGAAGCAAACAACATGGTAAATGCACAAGCATAAGCATGGCATGATGCACAAATAAGTATGATGCATGTTCGGTTTAAATATGCATGGCATGGCAAAGTGCAACAAACAATGCTACAAATTAAGTGGAGCACAATATGCAACGAGTTGCATATTGACGAAACACCACATCCATTTATTTAGTTCTCTCTCGTTTATGTACCCAACAATATTAAATGTTCTTAAACATGGCAACAGGTGAAGCATAATAAAACTACATGCTAGGCAAGTTTAAATGAGGCCGGAACACAAACAACAATTCCAAAAAACCCCATATGATATTTAGCAATTTAGTGCAGACAACAATTTTAAACATTTTAAATGTTGTTATCATAATGCGGTGACATATACAAGTTATATGCAATTTTATGAAAATTTTGACATGAGCATGTTATGAAGCATTTGGTCACCATGGCGAAACGAAAGGGGTGCCACGACAACGACAACGGAAATGATGCCACGACAACGTTCTGATGATCCGACAACTCGTCAAGATGTCGGTACAAAAGAAAGTGTGGGTGAACGGATCAAGCAAGGGTGGTGGGTTGATCCCGGATACCGGGTTTCCCGCGGGTCGACGGCATGGCAACCGAGGAGGAATGTGCACGGATCAATTCGGACATGGTGCAAGAAAGTGGTGCAACATGTGCATCTCATACAACACACATTCGTTCTCGGAAGGTCGTTCCGGCGGTTATACCTTTGAAGCGTGCCTTTCAAGGCGGAACGCGTTCGTCGAGGGAAGTAGTGGTACTCGCGGGTCGTAGTGGAAGTAGTGGTTCACGTTTTGGAGAGGAACTTGACGAATGCAATGCCTTTGGGGCGACGGTAGTGTGCATGGCGACTGTAGTCCAACTTGAAGGGTTGTCAATGTCGTGGTACTTGGTGACATGCACGGGATGGTAGTTGTACACGTTCGTATACATACAGTGGCGTTCATAGAGGTACTTGGCATCCAGTGTGGTACTTGGCGAATCCAAGACGTAGAGGTACACTTGTTGAAGCGGAACTTGACGAATCCGGGTCTTTCGGGGTCGGTCTTGGCGTTGGATGCTCATAGTGGTACTTGCTGGTTTCGATCTGGGAAGCAAAACATAGTCGAACTGGAGGTGGTCTTGGCGATCCCAAAAATGCTCCTGCTCGAGGAGGTCTCCGTCTTGGTCTACGACGGTCGTGGTACTTCGTGAAAGGAATCCACGAAGGCATCCCTGATGTCCCTGGTTGCCGGGTCTTGGCAGCGACAAGAGGGGACACAAAGCCAACCGGGCAGCAAGGGGTTGGAGATCTCGTGGAAGTTGGTCGTGAAGGGGTTGCTCGAGGAAGCAGGAGAAGATGGCCGGGGCGGGCGTCGAGCTTGAAGGGCGGTGGTGCAAAGGCGAAGCAAAGGATGTAGCAAGGGCAGAGCGGCGCTCGATGGTAGGAAGTGAAGAAGACGGTGCGGCAGCGGTGTGAGGAACGCGGGGGCCACGGGGAGGCTGCGCGCCTGCGGGACCAAAGCGATGGGCGCGGGCGCGCGTGGAGAGGCCCGGGGTCACGCGGAGGTTTGTCCTCCTAGTGCACGCCGACGGCAGTGGGTGGCGATGGGTCACCGGAGCGGGCGGTGGCCGGACGGGTCACGACGGAGATGACCTGGAGGTTGAGGCCAAACGGAGGGAGGAGGAGGCACGGGCGCTGACGAGGCTGGGGGCGCTGGATCATGGTAGCGGCGGATCGGGAGCCTCTCCCGATCGGGACGAGGATGGAGAGGGCGAGTGAGTGAGGGGATCGGGTGCGTTGCGGGATTGAGGAGAGGGATGCTCGCATGTGAGTGTGCGTGGGTGCTGGCGGCACAAGGGAATCGAGAGGAGGGGTGTTGGGGATCGAGGCCGGCTAGGGTTAGATAGGCAGGGGCCAGCTGGGCCTTGGGCCAAATGGGCTGCGGGGAAGCAGGCCGGCCTGGCTGCTGGGCTCTCTTCTCTCTCTCTCACTCTAAAGAAAATAAAACAAAACAGAGATAAGAAAGAAAAGAAAGGGAGGTTAGGGGAAGAAGTTGAATACGCGGATAACTTTCCCGGACTCACAAAAATGTGTTTGTTCCAAGAAAATAGGAATGGCCATGTGAGGGAGTCCTGGATAAGGGGGTATCCGGACAGCCGGACTATATACATCGTCCGGACTATAGAAGCGTCAAGACACAAGACTAAAGACTTCGGCTCGTGTCCGGATGGGACTCTCCTTTGGGTGGAAGACAAGCTTGGCAATCTGGATATCATGTTTCCTTCCTTGTAACCGACTCCATGTAAACCCTAGCTCTCCGGTGTCTATATAAACTGGAGAGCATGGTCCTTAGAAGGCCGATCACAATTACAATCATACCATCATAGGCTAGCTCTTAGGGTTTAGCCTCTACGATCTCATGGTAGATCTACTCTTGTATTCCACATATCTTCAATATTAATCAAGCAGGAAGTAGGGTTTTACCTCCATCGAGAGGGCCCTAACCTGGGTAAACACTGTGTCCCTTGCTTCATGTTACCATCAGCCTAAGACGCACAGATCGGGACCCCCTACCTGAGATCCGCCGGTTTTGCCACCGACGTTGGTGCTTTCATTGAGAGTTCCTCTGTGTCATCGCTTCGAGGCTTGATGGCGTCTTCAATCATCAACAACATGGTCCAGGGTGAGACGTTTCTCCCTGGACAGATCTTTGTGTTCAGTGGCTTCGCACTGCGGGCCAATTCGCTTGGCCAGTTGGAGCAGATCGGCAGCTTCGCCCCTGGCCACTAGATCAGGTTCGGAAACTTGAACTGCACGGCAGATAACCGTGGAGACTTGATCTTCGACGAATTCGAGCCTGCGCCAGGAGCGCCGGACAGCCACGACAAGCACGTCCTAGACCTGCTGTCGGACAGTGCCCAGGACATCATCCCCGAAGGAGCCTTGGATCTAAATCCAGGACAGGTTGCGTTGCCTATGGACGGAGGGCTGGACCCCGCTCCGCAGGCCGCACACTTATCGGCGGTGGAGACGAGCACGGGTCTCACCTCTGTGGAGGCCTGTAACCCCAGACCCCCGGACTCATATCCGGCTGTTGGTCCTGTTCCACTCACTCTTGAGTCAGACGTGCCAGGTTGGGCTCCGGTAATGGAGTTTACCGCTGCGGACATCTTTCAGCACTCGCCCTTTGGCAACATGTTGAACTCCTTGAAGTCTCTCTCTTTGTCAGGAGACTCTGGGCCGAACTATGTCCGGCCCGAGTGGGAAGCACGCGATGAAGGAATTCGGCTCCCACCCACCACCCACTTCATTGCCACATCGAAGAATTAACCGACGTGCTTGACTCCGAAGACATCGACGGTATGGACGACGATGCAGGAGAGGCTCCAGAATCCCTGGAGCGCGGGACTACTACCTTGTCACACAATATATACATGTTAGATATGCCCAATAAGGACGGCAGCCCAGACGACAAAACACCCGGGCAAAAGCCAAAGAGGCGGCGCAGACGCCGCTCAAAGTCCAGCAATGGCAAAAATAGCAACAAGAGCGCAAGAAGGGTTGATATAGCCGCAAACTCCGAAAGCAATAATGACCACATGGACCGAGCGATAGAGCAGGACGAGCCAGGTCATGCCAAATCAAGTTCGGAGAAAATACCCGACCACAATGATCCGGAGGGACGAGCTCAGGATTCCGCCCCAGAATAGGAAGACAGTCCGGACGATGATGCATTCATCATCCCGGATGAACAAGTGGAACGAGACAACCTCCACAGAAAGCTTATGGCCACCACAAGAAGTCTAGAAAAGCAGAAGCAATGGCTCAAGGCCACACAGGAAAAGCTAAGCCGCAGATGGAATAAGGTGGAATAAGGTGCTAGACACTGAAGAAAGATATGGCGATGACCGCCATAGGAAAAGCTATCCGAAGCGCAAGCTACTGCCAGAATTCGACGATGCGGCCGTTCCACCAAAAGAAAATTCGACCAAGAAACCAGACGTACCGCCTCACAACCATAACAGAGCGGCTACGAACACTGCGCACGATCCACGCGAGCATCCGGATAAAAAGACCGGTGCAGCCAAGTCCATATATGGATCTAGAAGACACACCCCAGCGCAGGACTATGGTCACCCAAACGCTTATAAAAGCTAGATACCAGTTCGGAATCAACCCCGGACACAACAACAGCCGACTACATGCCACAATGCATCCAGATACAGTGGGGCTGCTCACCCCCTGTGCTTCACCGAAGAAGTACTGGACCATGAATTCCCACAAGGCTTTAAACCTGTGAACATAGAAGCATACGACGGCACGACAGACCCAGGGGTCTGGATCAAGGATTTTATCCTGCATATTCACATGGCTCGTGGGGATGACCTCCACGCCATCAAATACCTTCCCCTCAAGTTGAAGGGACCAGCTCGACACTAGTTGAAAAGCCTCCTCGAAAACTCAATTGGGAGTTGGGAGGAACTCGAAGACGCTTTCAGGGCCAATTTTCAAGGGACTTATGTCCGGCCTCCGGATGCAGACGATTTAAGTCACATAATCCAACAGCCCGAAGAGTCCGCCCACAAGCTTTGGAATAGATCCCTCACTAAGAAGAATCAAATTGTCGATTGTCCGGACGCCGAAGCCTTAGCGGCTTTCAAACACAGCATCCGTGATGAATGGCTCGCCCGACACCTCGGCCAAGAAAAGCCAAGGACAATGGCAGCCTTAACAAGCCTTATGACCCGCTTTTGCGCGGGTGAGGATAGCTAGTTGGCCCGTAAAGGCACCAGCGACCCCATGACATCCGAACTAAGGGATTCCCGATTCAGGGGCTCTCAACCTGATCAGAACAAGAAGCCATTCAAAGGCACTAAAGACGGACTGTCCGGTCTGAACAGAGTCCTGGACAGACTATGCCAAATTCATGGCACCCCAGAAAAACCTACGAACCACACCCATAGAGAGTGCTGGGCCTTCAAGCAGGCCGGCAAATTAAATGCCAAACACAAGGGGAGGGGCACACCAAGCGAAGACGAGGATGAACCTCACCAGCCGAACACTGGGGTACAGAAAAATTGCCGCCAGAGGTTAAAACAGTAAACATGATCCACGCGACTCGCACATCCACGAGAGGGCATAAACACGCGCCCATAGAAGCGCACGATGTAGAGCCCGTCGTACCCACGTCTCACTACTGGATGTCTCATCCGATCACTTTCGATCACATGGACGGCCGAACTAGTATTCGGTGCGGAGGATCATAGGCCTTGGTGCTTGACCCACTAATCAACGGAAACCGTCTCACCCGTGTCCTCATGGACGACAACTGTGGTCTCAATTTAATATACGAGGACACTGTCCGCAGAATGTGGATAGACCCATCCAGAATTAAACAAAGCAACACCACCTTTGAAGGGGTGATACCAGGCATTGCAGCCTGCGCCAGGGGCTCCGTCGTGCTGGAAGTAACATTCGGCTCCCCAGGCAACTCCAGAAGCGAAGAGCTGCTCTTCACTGTCGCACCCTTCCAAAGCAGCTATCACGCATTGCTAGGAAGAACGGCCTTCGCCCGCTTCAACGCATTGCCACACTATGGCCACCTTACACTCAAGATGCCCGGTCCCCGTGGTGTCATCACCGTTCGCGGAATCATAAAGCGCCCTTCACGTGTAGAGGAATACGCGACGGCCCTGGCGGCCGAACTATAAGCGGCCTCCAATTTTAGAAAACATGATTGGTCATTACGACCACAGACACGGTTAGATGAGTCCGGTAGCCCGGATAAATTCAAACAGGGCAATGTATAGGTAATCCCATAAGGGAAACCAGGGGCTGTCTATACTTAATACAGCCCCACGCTTGGCTCGACCTTATTGGCAGGCCAACAGCTTACACTCTTATTATTGATCGCATACTTACGTTGCACCCTCCTACGAGTTTTTCTTTTTTACAGACAACGTTCGCGTGATACCCTTCCAGGATACGGCACAACGGAGACAAAGGTGCAGACGTGCAGCAGGGCCCTGTGCAACAAGTTTCTTTTTAGATTAAGCCCCTATGTAAACCTTTCTACTGCCTCTTGTTGTTTAACCATCCCATGGGTTCTATACCCATAGAGGATACTGCCGTTTTTGGCATTTGGCCACGGCAGACTAAATTGCACGTACCTAGAAATAAAGGGCTTAAAATAGGCTCTTGTCAGCCTATCTTCTTTTACAAAAGACCGAATACCCTCGGGAGTGTTCGGCGTCACGAGTTTGGACGTATATGCATCAGCTCCGAATCATGTATTTGGTCAAAATGTTGGGTTTACCTGGCTCCTGGGTTTGCCGCCTTACGTTCCGCTATCATCCAACTAAGGCATGACAAAGGAGAACTACTGCGATTGTGCCCTGGTTATTCCGGATGAGCACCTCAACAGAGAAAGCTAAAAACTGACCGTCATGATACAGCGAGAGACTGTTCAACCACTCGAAGACTCACCTGAATCCCTAAAGATTCCTCCGCCTTAACGAAGGGCCGTTGCCCGGCCATGTACACATGCGCCCGTATTCGGATGCACGTGGAAGTACCAGGGGCTACATAGTAGCCCCACCATTAGACTCCCATGGCTAAGTGAAAGTGTTACAGCTATATAGTCCGGTTGCCTAGTTCGGCGTGCGATCACCTCCTTAATGGACCAAGACGTTGGATCACGTGTGATTATGCATATTTTTTCGCCAACACCCCCGCATTGTCCGCTAGGGGGCTGAAGCCAACGACTGCTATCTTTCAGACTACTTATACATATAAGAATAGCCGCAAAGGGAGGACAATCATACTTCCAGGCAAAAGTATAAACATAGCCTCATAATTAAACTAAACATTGTTTTTTACAATGATTCGACTTATCACTCGAATAAAACACTCTTCAAGCACTGCGCCTCTATCAGGCGGGCACCTTCTGTGACTTGCGCCAAGTAGTGCTTGGCCGGATGTTGGCCTCCCACCGGATCCTGGCTCGCTATTACAGTGGCCTCCATATCCGTCCAGTAGGCTTTAATGCAGGCTAGAGCCATCTGCGCACCCTCTATGCACGCCGACCTTCTTAGGGCGTCAATCCGGGACACGGCTCCAAGGAATTGTTGCACCAAAACAAAGTGGCTATCCGGCTTAGGCCCCTTCGGCCAAAGATGGTCTATTACAGACCGCATTGCAAGTTCGGACAGCATGTGGAGCTCCGCCATAGCAGCCACCTTCTCATTCAGTGGCAGCGGGCGAGTGGGAGCATTAAACTGCGACTAGAAAAGCTTCTCCACTTCTTCATCGCCTTGACCCTCGAAGAACTTGACAGCGTCAGCTGTACTATTCGCCAAGTCCGCATATGCGTCCGCAGGACTCATGCGACCCACCATGGGAGCATACTTCGGATCCAAGAACTTCGTCCGCAGTAAGTACGAGCCCCCAGCCATGATTTTGTCAGCTTGTTGGATCTCCTCCCGCATACTCCGGATCTCGGTCCGCATCTCCTTGGCGGCATTACATGACTTGTCTAACTCGGCCGAACTAGCCTTATTCTCCTTTTCAAGGAGTGCATACCGGTTGGTGGCATTTTTTAACTCTTCAGCCATTTTGGCTATCTTTTCCTCGCTTCGGCGACGAGCATCCTGTTCAGCTCTCAACTCTTCGGCCGCCTGCAGCCACATCGCTAGCCCGAGCTTGTCCCTTGGCTTGAGCAAGTTCCGCCCTCAGGGCCTCCACGGCAGCAACACCATCTGCAGTGCACACATATTGAATTAATATTATGCCTCTTTGGCATTTTCCTGTACATTATAATAAAAACCAAGCAAATACCCAGGGACTCCTCAAGCCGTTTATTCATGAGCGTGATATCGGCATCGATGGATCCGATTTGCCTCCTTAGATCAGCAACTTCAACAGACTGGTCGGCTGCCGGACCCTTGTATACCTGCGCACATGTACGGTGCAACCATTAGCATATGATCCCCCGTTTGCCGCCTATGGTGGGCAACCAGAGTCTCAGGGGCTACTATCTATAGGGAGCACACCTAGCGCGTGCTTCATAACCAAAAAGTTGTGCATTTTTCACTACATACCTCAAAGCCTTTGAGCAGGCTTGTAAATGCCTCATTCAAGCCACTGGTAGCGGATGAAATCTTTGTGAGCACCATGCTCATTAAAGAGCGGTGCTCCTCTGAGAGCGCGGCTCGCTCCAGACGGCCCGTTAGTACGTCCGGCCGGACACTAAACTGCGCCGGACCCTTCTCATTGCCCCCATGGAAGCCAAGTGCTCCGGGCTCAGGGCGGCTGACGTACTAGCCTCCGGCTTCGGTATATCTGGACTCCTCCGTGATGACACCTCTGTGTCACCCGCCTCATGAGGCGAAGAGTTGGGTGGGGTTTCACTCTCCATTATCTCCGGACGAAGGTCCCCCGAAGACGAACTCTGTTGAGAAGAGCTGCTCGCCGGACTACAAAAAACGAAGTCCTTGTTATGTATCTCGGAGTAACATCTCACCTTCGAATTAATGAATGACTTACGACTCGTTGGAGGGCTGGCCCATTGGTGGGCATGACGTGGTAAGGGCGCCCGTCGCGGCAGAGCCCCTTGGTGATGTTTTTTTCCCTTGCTTGGGCGTCTCCGCCTCCAAATCTTCGGAGGCGGCCCTCTTCTTCCCGCGTGGGGAGGAGGCTTTGACCTTCCCTTCCCAACTATCCTCCATAGGAGGGTTAGCAATTTCCCCGGTCTGGATGCGCAGTGCATGAAGTTTAGCTTCACTGCCCTTTCCTTCGCCTTTCCCTGAAGGGATTTTGCTGAGCGCCCGGTCCAGCATCTTTGCAATGGTTGGACCAGGCGAGCCTTCAGGAAGTGGCGCCGGACACCAGATTCTCTTCGCCTTGTCGAGCCATTCCTGGCCGCGGAGGGAGTGTTAGAATAATAATCATGATAAATATAAATGAAGTATCCGGCTTTAAGGTTGCTTACTTGGGCATCTAGGCGATTGTAGCTTAGGCCCGCATCCTCGGTGGTGTCCGGACACTTTGCCTGTGGTCCGAAGAATAATTTACACATTCCTTCGAGCGTCAAGCCGAAGAAGTGCTTAATAGTCCGCGGACCTTCCGGATTAAACTCCCACATACGGAGAGGCCGACGTTTGCACGAAAATATCCGCCAGACTAGCATTACTTGAATTATGCTGACAAGATTTATGTCCCTCCTAATAAGCTCCCTGATGCGATTCTGCAGCTCTGGTACATCGCCAGCAGGCCCATAACTCCGTCCCACATCGGTCCAAGATGCCAATTGTGATGGAGGGCCTGAGCGGAACTCGGGGGCAGCTACCCACTTTGTGCCTCTGGGAGCGGTGACATAGAACCATCTCCGTTGCCATACGTCAGACACTTCCGGAAAAGAACCCTCTGGCCATGGGGCATCGGTGTTCCTGCTTATTATGGCGCCTCCGCACTCTGCATGTCGCCCCTCGATCATCTTCAGCTTCACAGTGAAGGTCTTTAGCCATAAGCCGAAGTGTGGGTTGACATGGAGAAAAGCCTCGCACACGATAATGAAAGACGAGATATGGAGGAATGGAGCCAGATCATGGAAATCCAAGCCATAGTAGAACATAAGCCCCCTCACAAAGGGGTCGAGGGTGAGGCCTAGGTCTCGGAGGAAGTGAGGAGTAAACACGACGCTCTCATTGGGCTCCGGCGTGGGGATGACTTGCCCCGGAGCAGGAAGCCGGTGCTGGATATCGGCAGTCAGGTATTCGACCTCCCTAAGATTCTCAATATCCTCCTCCTGAATCGAGGAGTCCACCCATTGGCCTGCTGCGTCGGATCCGGACATACTGGAGGATCTGGGGTGTTGGAGCTTAGGCTTTGGGTGATGGAGCTCGAGGTATGAGAAGGAGCAGGAGAGGTGGAGACGAGGCGTAGGCCTCGACTCCTTTATAAAAGGGATGAATACCAAGAGTCCTCAGCGTGTCCTCTTGAGACTTATATAAAAAGAAACACGGAATCATACCAACAGTCGCTATGGGGTCGCATATGCCCATATTGATGGAAGATCCTGTATTAAGAGGGACACGATCTCTGCTTTGGCGGGACGTGCCGATAAAACCGCCTCGCAACACGAGTCGAGGTGGAGTAGGAAACGCTGGTTCGTGTTGGACCAGGTCACGATGCAAGGGCACGACGTACGAAGATTGCCAGCAGAACAGATTTATGCTAAGGGTGTGTGAAGATCATCTTGCAGATCCGGACACAACCTACGTGTTTGATAATCACCTTGGAGTATTCGGAGGAGGAACCCGCCTTGCAATGCCGAAGACAAGACTGCGCGCCGGACTCATCGTCATTGATGCCTGGTTCAGGGGCTACCGAGGGAGTCCTGGATAAGGGGGTATCCGGACAGCCAGACTATATACATCGTCCGTACTATAGAAGCGTCAAGACACAAGACTCAAGACTTCGGCTCGTGTCCGGATGGGACTCTCCTTTGCGTGGAAGACAAGCTTGGCAATCCGGATATTATGTTTCCTTCCTTGTAACCGACTCCATGTAAACCTAGCTCTCTAGTGTCTATATAAACCGGAGAGCATGTTCCTTATAAGGTCGATCACAATTACAATCATACCATCATAGGCTAGCTCTTAGGGTTTAGCCTCTACGATCTCGTGGTAGATCTACTCTTGTATTCCACATATCTTCAATATTAATCAAGCAGGAAGTAGGGTTTTACCTTCATCAAGAGGGCCCGAACCTGGGTAAACACTGTGTCCCTTGCTTCCTGTTACCATCAGCCTAAGACGCACAGATCGGGACTCCCTACCCGAGATCCACCGGTTTTGACACCGATACCATGCTTGCAAGATTTAAATTCAAACTCATTTGAATTTAATTCAAATGGTTTGAACTAGGACAAGGTTTAGGAGTGGCAAAAATGTTGTGATTTTTGGTGGAGCTCCGGAAACTGAAGAAAGGATTTAGGGCAAAGTTTGGGAACCAAACTTGAAGTAGGGAAGGCATGAGAATTAAATTGTAAGTGTGTTTTCGTGATTCCAAAGTTAATGGAATATTTAATAGTAGCTCCCTAAAATATTGGGAGGATATGTTATAAAGAGAAATCACCATGTGAATTCCCTCAATTTAAATAGATCAACGATCTATGCAATTTATTTAGCTGAGGTTTAAAAAGGGTTGCATAATGACATGATGCAATGATGAATGCAACAAACAAAACAAAAACACGGCGACAACGAGAAACATGGAATAGCTGGAAGTCTTCTGGAGCGTCGGTCTCGGGGCGTCACATTGAGGTGGTGGATCTTCATCTTCATCAAAGCTATCGTCCCTTGTTTTCTCCATGTTGAAGTCTTCATCCTCTTCAGTAGTCCAACCATAGTGATCCACCTCCCTATATACCTTTGGGTTTGCGATATAATCAGCTACATAGCTCTCTGCCTCTGAATCTTGTGACGACATATTTTCAGATCTGCCAGGAAAACATCATGAAACAAGAAAAGAGGATATTTCCGTGGTGCGGTGGTCAAACACTTTGGGAGATTATATAATAAATTTTACCGATCAAAAGAAGTATTTTGCAAGAAAATAGAGTCTGAAGGGCACACGAGGTGGCCACAAGCCTGGGAGGCGCGCCCGGGGGGTAGGGCGCGCCCCCAAGGTTTGTCGCCTTCTCGTTCACTATTCGAACTAATTTTTATTTTTCTAATTTTTTAAATATTCCAAAATGGAATAAAATTATCTTTTGAAGACTTTTGGAATCGGTTTACTTACCGGATCACAGACCTACTCCTTTTTAGGGATCTGGCGTGTTCTGGTAGGTTTCCTTTATGTACTCCTCCGGTGTTACAACATTTATGGGAGTACCTGAGATATAATGTTTGATTCTTTGCATGTTTACCGCCTTCGGGTTATTGCCCTTGGCATTTTTGATCTTGATGGCACCAGAATGATAAAGTTCCTCGATAATGTAAGGACTTTCCCACTTGGAGAGAAGTTCTCCTAAAAAAATCTTAAACGAGAATTGTATAGAAAGACATGGTCACCTACATTGAATTCCCACTTTTTTATTATTTTATTATGCCATCTTTTAACCTTTTCTTTAAACAACTTGACATTTTCATAGGCCTGGGTTCTCCATTCATCAGGTAAGCTAATGTCAAATACCCTCTTTTTACTAGTAAGTTTGAAATCGTAGTTTAGCTCTTTAATTGCCCAATAAGCTTTGTGTTCTAATTCAAGAGGTAAGTGAGATGCTTTTCCAGATGCCATTTTATACATAGACATACCCATAGGATTTTTATAAGCAGTTCTATAGGTGCAAAATGCACTATCAAGTTTCTCAGACCAATTCTTCCTAGATCTATTAATAGTCTTTTGCAAGAACAATTTTATTTCCCTACTTAATTCTACTTGACCACTAGATTGAGGATGATAGGGGGATGCAATTCTATGGTTAACATCATACTTAGCAAGCAATTTACGGAAAGCAACATGATTAAAGTGTGAACCACCATCGGTCATTAAATATATAGGGACTCCAAACCTCGGGAAAATAATTTTTTTAAGAATTTTAATAGAAGTGTTATGATCATCACTACTAGTTGGAGTATCTTATACCCACTTAGTAACATAATCAACATCAACCAAAATATGTGTATACTCATTAGAGGAAGGAAAAGGTCCCATATAATCAAATCCCCAAACATTAAATGGTTAAATAACAAGTGAATAATTCAGAGGCATTTCCTATCGTCTACTAATGTTACCAATTCTTTGAAATTCATCACAAGACAAGACAAACTTACGAGCATCCTTAAAAAGAGCAGGCCAATAAAAACCAGATTCTAATACCTTGTGTGCAGTTCTATCACCAGCATGGTGTCCTCCGTAGGCCTCAGACTTACACTTGAGTAGATCAGTTCCTGTTCATGCTCAGGAATACAACATCTAATAACACCATCTACTCCTTTATAAAGGCATGGGTCATCCTAGAAGTAATGTCTTAAATCACAGAAAACTTTTTCTTTTGTTGGTATGTAAAACTAGGTGGTATGAATTTAGCAACAATATAATTAGCATAGTCTGCATACCATGGAGTACTACGAGAAGCATTTATAACAGCTAATTGTTCATCAGGAAAACTATCATCAATAGGTAGTGGGTCATCAAGAATATTTTCTAACCTAGACAAGTAGTCTGCTACGGGGTTCTCAGCTCACTTTCTATCAATAATATGTAAATCAAATTCTTGTAGCAAGAGAACCCACCTAATGGTTCTAGGTGTATCATCTTTCTTTTCCATAAGATATTTAATAGCGGCATGATCAGTGTGAATAGTTACTTTAGAATCAACAATATAAGATCTGAACTTACCACAAGCAAACACAACTGCTAAAAATTCTTTCTCGGTAGTAGCATAGTTTCTTTGAGCATTGTCTAGAGTTTTACTAGCATAATGGATAACATTTAATTTCTTATCAACCCTTTGTCGTAGAACAGTATAATCACTAGCATCACACATAATTTCAAAGGGAAGGCTCCAATCAGGTGGTTGAACAATAGGTGCAGAAATTAAAGCTTTCTTAAGGGTTTCAAATTCTTCTACACAATCATCATCAAAAACAAACGGAACATCTTTTTGCAAGAGATTAGTAAGAGGCCTAGAAAGTTTAGAGAACTCATTAATAAATCTCCTATAGAAACCAGCATGACCAAGGAAACTTCTTATACCTTTGCTATCTGTAGGACACGACATTTTTTCAACTGCATCAACTTTAATGCCTCTTTCAAAGATTTATGCCCCAAGACAATACCTTCATTAACCATAAAGTGGCACTTCTGCCAATTCATGACCAGATTAGTTTCTTCACCTCTCTGCGAAAATCGATCCAGGTTGTTTAAGCAATCATCAAAAGAAGTTCCGTAGATGAAAAAATCATCCATGAAACCTCAACAATCTTTTCACAAAAGTCAGAGAATATAGCATTCATACATCTTTGAAAGGTAGCCAGTGCAATGCATAAACCAAAAGGCAGAAGTCTATAAGCAAAGGTACCAAAAGGGCAAGTTAAAGTATTTTTTCTTGATCCTCTTATGACCCAGGTATTTGTGAAAAACTAGAATAACCATCTACAAAGCAAAAGTGTGTATGTTTTGATAGTCTTTCTAGCATTTGATCAATAAAAGGTAGAGGATAATGATCTTTCCTCGTTGCTTTATTTAGTTTTGTAAAATTAATCACCATAATATAACTTGTGACAATTCTTTGTGGGATCAATTCATTCTTATCATTAGGAACAATAGTAATACCTCCCTTCTTAGGGACACAATGAACAAGACTTACCCATCTACTATCAGCAATAGGATAAATTATATGTGCTTCTAGAAGCTTTAGTATTTCATTTCTTACCACTTCCTTCATTTTAGGATTCAACCGTTGTTGATGATCAACAACGGGTTTAGCATCAGGTTCCATATTAATTTTGTGCTGACATAGAGTGGGGCTAATGCCCTTAAGATCATCAAGATTATATCCAATAGCTGCATGGTGCTTCCTTAGGGTTTTCAATAATTTCTTTTCTTCATGCTGAAAGTTAGCACTAATAATAACATGATATATCTTCTTTTCACCAAGATAGGCATATTCCAAAGTAACAGGTAATTGTTTAAGCTCAAATACGGGGTCACTCTTGGGTGGTAGAGGATTTCTAAGAGTCTCAACAGGCAAGTTGTGTTTCAAAACATGCATTTGTTTAAAGAATATTTCATCTAATTCCTTTATTTCATTCATGAACATATCATTTTCATGGTCTAGCAAATATTGTTCGAAAGGATCAGTAGGAGGCACGACAATAGAAGAAAGATCAATAATTTCATCTTTATTAGGCTATTCTTAATCACGAGGTTGTCTATGGAACTTGGAAAATTAAACACATGAGATCCATCTCCAAAACTTACACTAATAGTTTCTTTCTCATAGTCTATTTTAGAATTAACAGTGTTCAAGAAGGGTCTACCAAATATAATGGGACAAAAATCATCTTGTGGGAAACCAAGCACTAGAAAATCTGTAGGGTATTTTATTTTCCCACACAGGACTTGAACATCTCTAACAATCCCAATTGGTGAAATAGTATCTCTATTAGCAAGCTTAATAGTTACATTAATATCTTCTATTTCATCATGTGCAATATCACTCATAATATCTTGGTATAAAGTAAAGCGAATTGCACTCACACTAGCACCAAAATCACATAAGCCATGATAAAAATGATCTACTATTTTAACAGAGCAGCAGGCATGCCAACAACAGGTCTATGCTTATCTTTATCATTGGGTTTAGCAATTCTAGCAGCTTCACCATAGAAATAAATAACATGCCCATCAATATTATTGACTAAGAGATCTTTAACCATAACAATACTAGGTTCAACATTAATTTGTTAATGGGGTGCGGATGCTCTAGTATAACTCTTACAGACTACAGTTGAAGCCTTAGCATGTTCTTTTATCCTAAATGGAAAGGGTGGTTTCTCAATATAAGCAGTAGGAATAACTGGATCAACATTAGAAGTAATAGTTTCTTCTTCAACTTCAGTGGGTTCTACTACTTTCACTTCAATGGGAGGATGATATTTAAACCACTTCTCCTTAGGGAGATTAACATGAGTAGAAAAAGATTCACAGAAAGAAGCTACTATCTCTAAGTCAAGTCCATATTTTGTGCTAAATTCATGAAAAACATCTGTATCCATAAAAGTTTTAACACAATCGAACTCAAGCTTAATACCTGACTCCATAACTTCATCGAGCTCCCAATATTCATAGTTGCGTTTAATTCTTTCCAAGAGGTCCCATTTGAATTCAACAGTCTTCTTCATAAAAGAGCTAGTACAAGAGGTATTGAGCATGGATTGATCATTACAAGAAAGCCGAACATAAAAATTCTGAATAATAAATTCTCTTGAGAGCTCATGATTGGGGCATGAATATAACATTGACTTAAGCCTCCCCCAAGCTTGAGAGACACTTTATCCTTCACGAGGAGAAAAATTATATATATAATTCCAATCACGATGAACCAGATGCATAGGATAAAACTTCTGATGAGATTCCAGTTTCAATCGGTTGTAATTCCAAGATCCAATATCATCACATAGCCAATACCAAGTAAATGCCTTTCCCTTCAAAGATAAAGGGAAGACCTTCCTCGTGACCTTACCTCTGGGCAAACCTGCAAGCTTAAAAAATCCACAAACTTCATCCACAAAGATTAGATGATTATCAGGATGTAGTGTTCCATCTCATGCATAAGGATTAGCTAGCAGTTTCTCTATCATACCCGAAGGAATTTCATAATAAATATTTTCAGTAGGTTCAGTACGTTGAGGAGCAACTCTTTGTTCTTCCGGTTGAGGTGAAGATACCTCGAACAAGCCCCTCAAAGGATTATTTTCCATAGTGACAAGTGAGAGTAAATTTTAGCATGTAATATAAATTTTTCCTTACCAAATTCCACTCACCAAAGGCTCCAGGGCCGGCCCTAGGGTATGGACAATGAGGCAACGGCCAAAGGCCCAAGCCTGAGAGGAGCCCACGATCTGGCATGAAGGTATATTATTAGTATAGAGCAAAATTATTAGGTAGAGAAAAAAAAGGAAGCAAAGATAGGCCCAATTCCCTTGCTAGATCGCTAGCGCTAGTTAAAGCATCGCTTCGCAAGGCTGCTTCGTCTCTTCGTCATCAATCAGATCCCTGACCCCTAAAAATATCAATCATATCGCTAATCATTTCGTCAGTTGTCTCTTCGTTTCTTCATCAAGACGTCAATCATCGCTCCAGCAGCTCAGAATTCTTCTTCTCGTCACCGCTGCACGTGGCAGCCTAGTGCCAGCGACCTAGCGGCAGGGGTGCAAGTAAAACTCCAGTCCCCAATCATGGCAACGCTCCTCGGTAGCATTTTTTCCATCATCCAGGACACATCAAGCAAGGCCATCACCATCAATACCGCGGCGGCGACCGTGGAGGAGAAGCCAGTAGGGTCGTCTTCAGGTTCTGGTAGTGACTCTGTCAGCTCCTTTCTATTCAATCAAGTGAATCTGTATGAATTTTGAGATTTATTCCCTTCCTTGCTTAACGTGGAAAAAAGTAGTATGTAACTTGTAGAAACTTCCCACTTAGATCAGGATCAAAGTGGACAGAAAATGATGTTTTCGTATTTGCAGATTATATCAAGTAATACACTGAATCTTTGGGTCAACGGGTTTCTCACATTGCTTATGATATTTGACTCATTATCCATGTTATTTATAGGGCTTAGAAGATGATTCTAATGCTTCATCAAAGAGTAAAAATCTTATCAAGAATGACATGTAGAAGGAGCCATCAGATTGATAATGGCCAAGGTATACTTCCTTGTTGTGATTGCTTTTGTCCTACAATAAGAAGATGTGCATCATTTAAATAACTACTATTATATATTTATAGGGGTTCTATTTTAGTCCTTTCGATAAGTAAGAGTGTCGAACCCAACGAGGAGCAGAAGGAAATGACAAGCGGTTTTCAGTAAGGTATTTTCTGCAAGCACTGAAATTATCGGTAACAGATAGTTTTGTGATAAGATAAGTCGTAACGCGTAACAAGTAACAAGTGTAACAAAGGTACAGCATGGTGGCCCAATCCTTTTTATAGCAAAGAACAAGCCTGGACAAACTCTTATATAAAGCAAAGCGCTCCCAAGGACACATGTGAATTACTGTCAGGCTAGTTTTTATCATGCTCATATGATTCACGTTCATTACTTTGATAATTTGATATGTGAGTGGACCGGTGCTTGGGTGATGTCCTTACTTGGACAAGCCTCCCACTTATGATTAACCCCTCTCGCAAGCATTCGCAACTATGAAAGAAGAATTAAGATAAATCTAACCATAGCATGAAACATGTGGATCCAAATCAGCCCCTTACGAAGCGACGCATAAACTAGGGTTTAAGCTTTTGTCACTCTAGCAACCCATCAAATAGTCATTACTTCTCAATGCCTTCCTCTAGGCCCAAATCATGGTGAAGTGTTATGTAGTCAACATTCACATAACATCACTAGAGGAAAGACAACATACATCTCATTAAAATATCGAATGAATACCAAATTCACATGATTACTTATAACAAGACTTCTCCCATGTCCTCAGGAATAAAAGTAACTACTCACAAAGCATGTTCGTGTTCAAGATCAGAGGGGTATTGAATATCATTAAGGATCTTAACATATTGTCTTCCACCAAATAAACCAACTAGCATCAACTACGAGGAGTAATCAACACTACTAGCAACCCACAGGTACCAATCTGAGGTTCTGAGGCAAAGATTGAATACAAGAGATGAACTAGAGTTTGAGAGGAGATGGTGCTGGTGAAGATGTTGATGGAGATTGACCCTCGCTCAATGAGAGGATCGTTGGTGACGACGATGGCTTCAATTTCCCCCTCTCGGAGGGTAGTCTACCCTGTAGAATCGCTCTACCGGAGCTCTAGATTTCTCCTGCCCAAGTTCCGCCTCGAGATGGGGGTGCTTCATCCCGAAAGCTCTCTTATGAATTTTTCTAGGTCAAAAGACTCCATATAGCAGAAGATGGGCACCAGACACCTACCAGGGGGCCACACAAGCCCTGAGGGCGCGCCCCCCAGGCTTGTGTCCACCAGGTGGGTCCCCTCTGGTGGTTTCTTCGCCCAATAATTTATATATATTCCAAAATAATACTCTGTAAATTTACAGGACTTTTGGAGTTGTGCAGATTAGTATCTCAGATTTGCTCCTTTTGGATACAGAATTCCAGCTACCGACATTCTCCCTCTTTGTGTAAACCTTGTAAAATAGGAGAGAAAAGGCATAAGTATTGTACTATAATGTGAAATAACAATCCATAATGTAATAAATATTAATATAAAAACACTATGCAAAATGGACGTATCATGGACGCTGCCGCGCCGAACCCTCTCTTTCTCAGCGGGGAAATGGCCTTTGTAGCGACAGTGGCCAGGTGGGCACCGCCGGGATCGACACGTGGCGAAAGGGGTAGTGGGCGCAGGAGGCGAATCTGGACGAGCAAAATACTTTTCCGCATGATAGTGGTGGGCCAGGCAAGGCTTTTCCTTCCACCGGAACCCCCAAGCGCCCCCAGTGCACTGGGTTCGGCCTGGTATCGCCAGGCCAAAAAATGGGCCGAACTAGCGGAATTCTGCGTCCTGGGGGTGTGATTGGGGGGGGGGGGGTCCGGTGCCGGCGCAAAAAACTTGCCCTAGGGGGCTGTTGGGGGTGCGGCTGGAGATGCTCTTATTCGAGGACGGGTCTGGACAGTCCACATACACCGATGTGAAAGCCCACTGTTCAATCATGACATCTAAATGTCCACCCTACATTTTTATATAAGAGTGCAACACTTTAATAATTATAAAAAATAACTCAATTCATTCATAAATAACATACATATCTCTAGTACAACAATAGTTCAAAATGCAAATACATCTGAGTTATCGGATGTTCAACATGTTTTTCGAATTCAATGATAGTCGAGTCAGAATCAAGATATGTCATCCCACATATACAGTCGCTTCAGCTTCATCCAACAATGTATGTGTGTGAATGTCCTGCCCTCGGTCCTATAGTACAATATGGCAGTGCGTACATGTTATACGATGTGTAGAGCAACATTGAGTGAGTGAATGAATTAACTAACATGTAAAGCAACAAGAAGCAAAACTTATGATCTCTATGGTTGGCGAGCCCAATGGTCAAATTATCTTCACTCAGTGAATCACACCACTGTCAGGACCCCGACTCAATGCCACATCGATCTAGCATGTAACACCTCATATCACTTTGCAGCCTCATGCACGGTATTCCCACGGGTGTCGCCTTACCTTTGCCTGGGACCGTTTGCGCCTTTTGGCACACGTATATGACAGTGTCGCTAGCATCCATATGATAAGGAGCCCGGGCTGACATGGCTAGTCGTAAACCCAAAGTGGCACAGACTTACAGAGACATGCATCCATGACCCAGCATCGAACGTGTCGGTCATCAGCGAGTGAATCCAGGCTGTAGCACTGGGCTAGCAGGACTCCGGTGAACCGGGCTGTAGCGGGCTAACAGGACTCCGGTATTCATCGCGTGACATTTCCCTGAAGGGACAGACACAGGAACGAAGAAGGACACATGCCGGCCAGCCTAAGTGTTCCGGAGCAGTAGCAAGCTACCATGGCTCGGTGGAAACACTAGGAGACATTTCCCGGTAAGAGAGGCTACTAAAGATAAACAACTAGATGGTCAGATCCCACACATACCAAGCATTTCAATAACATACACACAATATGCTCGATATGTGCAAATACAACATGGCATCACAACATGACTCTACGACTCAAGTAATTTATTCAATAGGCTCCGAGGAGCGAGATATTACAAACATGGGTCTCATGACTCAACAATCAGAGCATACAAGTCAAAGCACATGCGGAAGCTTATCATGTCTAGGTACAGACATCTATAAATGAAAAAGGCTGAGAAGCCTGACTATCTACCAGATCCTGCCGAGGGCACAAGATCGTAGCTGAGGTAACAAGCTAAACGTCGAAGTCCACATGGAACTACTAGCGAGACCGAATTCTCTCTGCAAAAACATAAAATAGGCAAACGTGAGTACAAATGTACCCAGCAAGACTTACATAAGAACTATCTACATATGCATCATTATCAACAAAGGGGATGGTGGGGTTTAACTGCAGCAAGCCAGCTTTGACTCGGTGGCTATCCTGAACTATGACTGCAATGTAACTCTTATGAGGTGGCGCACACGAGTCCACATATTCACCATATCAATACACCACTATGGATCCGCTCCCGTCTCCCTACGAGAACGCCATCCATAGCACTCACGCTTATCTTGCGTATTTTAGGGTATCCACTTTCACTTGTCTATGAACTGATATAAGCAACCCAGAAGTCCTTTACCGCGGACATGGCTATTCGAATAGATGATGTTAACCCTGCAGGGGTGTACTTCTTCATACATGTTTCCACCACTTAGCGTCTGCACACGACATGTGCTCGGCAGACTTCAAGCGAAAGCCGACGTGGGTGTAGACCACGACCTACCTAAACACTCAAGTCTCTAGTCCAGGTTTATCGCCTATTCGGGTTCCATCCATGAGGAGATCCGGCCGGAGTTTCGCTCACAGCCCCAAACGATGTGAACATGGTTCCCGAGAGTGAGGAAGAGAGGCAGGGAGGTGCGTGGCGCTCGGGGAAGGCGTCCAGAGCGTCGAGGAAGGAGAGCGGCAAGCAGGAGGTGGCCGAGGCAGCGTCGGTGCCCGTCGGCCACGCGCGCTGCCTACTGGCGCGGGGAAGACGACAGGAGGGGAGCCCCTGGTGGGCTGGGCCGGCTTCTGCAGCAGGCCGCACAGGTAGGCGCCAGGTAGATCTTCTGCTCTCTCTCTCTTATTTCTATTTAATTCTGTTTTTCTATTTTCTGTAGTTTGTTTTGATTTGATTTAAAAATATCAAATCATTTTATAAAATCCTGGAAACAATTATGGGTGCTTTCTGAATTATTTCAGTGACCCTTAACAATTTCCAACATTTATTTGAACATTTAAATTATTTATAGTATTTTAAATGCCCAAGGTCAAATACAATAGGATTTAATTCAAAAATCCAGAATGGCCTAGAAATATGTGCATCATTGTTGGCAGGGGTTTTCACCTTTAACAAAAAATAATGAACTTTCCTAAAGGGCATTCTGGGTATATTGAAAATATTTTTATTTTGATCCTAATTGCATTTTATTTAGTGCTAGGGTTTGTCATCCCCAGTTCAAGTTTCATGAACTTTAAACATGATGCATGGATGCCTTAATGCAACTAATGACAAACAAATTCTAGGGCTGTGACAACTCACCCCCACTAAACAAAAATCGCGTCCCGAGATTCAAGCGTAGGGTAAGGTGAAGGGGAAACGCAAACTAGCATGATCTTCAGGATCCAGGTTGCACTTCAATTGAACGTTGATTCGTTCACCATCATTGTCTCGAAGTCTTGCCTTGAGAACTCCAACTATCATGACAACAAGGGGAAAGGAAAGACCCTAAAAGAATTGTTCTTCTCGAAGGTCGAACAACTCAGGATTAACTCTCGGAATGAGACATAGCAACATCTTTCGAGCTGAGAGACGAAGCACACCTCTAGCGGAATGGAGTGGAACAGATGACGAGGGTTCACTAGGTAGACAACAATTCCTCACCTAAGAGGGTGGTGAACGGTTGTCAACGTAGCGAGGAGTTAAGTTGACATGACACCATAATGATGCACCTTAGGGAAGGTGAGTCGAAGATATATCCCCTTAAGTGGCAAAAAGAATTACCTTTGATTCAGAGATCATTGAAACTCTTTAAACCAGCCTAAGACAATTCTCGAGCGATCGTTTGGAGGGGGTCGGTAGAATGGCATACTCGGACTTGGATGATGTGGATTACCTTGTTGAAGACAACGTAATGGATGAATTTGCTTACCACCGGAAATGGAAGAGACCCATGGTAGAATGGCACATTGGCGGTGCAAGCTGGGAACAGAATGCAAATGCTGGGAATGATTCTGGTAACTGGGGGAAGAACCCAACAATAGAGAGTGAATTCACTGTTTGAAAAGGTCATAGCATTGCCGAGGAAACTGAGAGGAATCCCAGTTAGAGCCGATGGTAACACGTAGCGCTTGTACGTGCTCTCAAGAACTTGAGCATTTCCACAATCATCAAGGTTTTATCAACATCCGTGTCAAGGGTGCTGACAACACAACGTACTACCACGATGAATACTGACGGACGATGCAGATGCAAGGGGGGGATAACACTTCCTCAGATTTCACCCTTGGCGAGGCCAAGGAAATAAAATCTGGATGATCGACCGAGAGACATTTAGCACTCCGCTTCTAATGTTCTCCTTGATGTGCTAGTGTAACCCATTCATAGATATGGTTTGATATCTAGAACGTCAAGTAAAAAGGTCGGACTTCGGAATACAGAAATCCATAGGGCAACTAGGGAGTAAATCCTACGAAATCCCTATGGGGAGGTGGACAACTTCCTCAATCAAGATACTATAATAATGGGTCTTCCGGCTGGGTGTGTTGGCCACGACATCCACCTTACCGGTTATCGAGGGACCAATATTATAGTTCTTGGAAAATGTTCCAACCATCATATCTGCCTGAGATTCAGATCTGGTTGGTGTCAGGATATTCCAGACTCATCGAGTCTAGGAAGAAAAATGAAAGTTTGCAACACAATTCGACGAGATAACGTTGCGAGATTCTCGGGAAATGAACTACGATAGCAAACTCCAAAACATGAGCTGGTTCTGCTACACACGTGTGAACACGATGTCCTAGACAAGCATGACCATGTGGTAGTCTTACAATACAACACTACCGAGTTCAGGTAGGGAACCATCATCGAGGATATCGAAGTCCTTACATAAGTCCGGATTAGCTCTTATGAAGGAACTCCTTCTCCTTGAACAAATCAATCAGTGGCTTGGTGTGCTCGGGACACATATGGAATGAAGGTTGCAAGTCTCCGTACCACAGAATTCTTTGCACGTGTGCATGACTGATTTGGAATGATTCCAAAGAAAGCAACATTGACTTTCTCGAATCCACGGCGGCAACTTGCATCAGATGCACATGAATTAAAGGAAGTCACTACCTTCATCCAAACATATGCTTCATGAGCTAGCATGAACAAATGCTTTCAAAAGTTTCCAACACTAGCTTAATGTTCAACAAAATCATGGAGGAGATAAGGATGTTGTCAATGGGCTCAACAACAATTCCTCTAGGTTTCCTTTTAAAAGGAATTCCATAGTTAAGTGAACACGGTGATAGCATTGGTCAGACCAAAGATGTAATGGTGTATGCTCGAGGGATCAACCACGAATAAGACAACATTACGAGCATTGTTGGTACTGATTTGATTTGACGATAGCCCACACTCAAATCAAAGGATTGATAAGACAATAGGTCCAGCAACTGATCACAGGGACCAATCGATGAAGATATCATCTTTCTTCAACACACACTACACAAGAGTATCCCTTTGGAACGAACTAAGTTAGGCAAGCTTTTATCTTCCAATTCTCCAAGTTGTTGTCTAGCTTAACCAACTAGCTCAGGGATATCCAACACAGATTCTTGGAGAAAGGGTGGTTCACAAGAAACCAACTTGATCACGAGCTCAACATAACAGTCAGAAACAACCCGGTAACACTTCCAAGAAGACATTTGGAAAGTCACGACCCACCGGTATGTTACTAAGCTCGAGAACAATCTTGCTTTTCAGGGCAAGACGATATGATCAAAAGAGCGAGTGATTGCCAAAATCCTAACTCATTGATCGAAGAGTGCACCAGGAAATAAGGACTAGGTAGCACGATCAGTCTTAGAAGGATGATTCAAAAACCTACACGCTAAGAATGAAATTATTGTCCATTAACTACCGAGCAACAAGGTTGCTAGGAGTATTGAATTCACCTCTCACGATTCACTTGTCGGCATTCCGGTTGCGACAACACTGAACCGAGGGATGAATAATGATGGCGAGAAGTATCACTACATCAAGAATTCACAAGAGCCGGTGCAATTCTCCTGAAAATCCTGGCATAAAGACGGTAATACTTCAGGGTAGAACAGAGCAAAAGCAGGATTAGCAATTTGATCTGCGGAGGACAACTTCTTTGACCCAATCCTGGATAGGGAAGAGGTACTGGAGTTTGTTTCTCCTAGTCATTCCGCGATAGAATGGCTTGATGGACCACAAGAGTAATAGGCATCGATAAACGAACGCACGCATACTCTTGACTATCAATTGATAGACGAAGGTCAGTAGACAACTAAAGAGGGACAACTCAAAGGAACATATAACTTTCTGAGTTGTGGATGCATAGATTAGTTTGTCGAACCAGGTTTAACATAATTCTTCCGGATAACCCATGCAGAAAGGTTGAGCTGGCAGAGTCACCATATAGCATGGAGAACTCATCGAGAGCACTCTTGTTGTCATCTTTTGGTTCAGAAGAACTCCTGCCAAGAATGGTTCATGGTAATTGGAAGAAGGATGTACCACGAACCTCGAGAACTATCGCAAAGGTTACTAATATCCTAAAGGAACTAGCAAACACTATCAACATGAGGTAAGTAGAGTGAATCTCGGGTTCAAAACCCAGGAATAGAATGCCTACTAACTAAATGGCATCACAGGATGCTTTCGATAATAAAGGCCAGAATCTTCACACTGAGAACACTAAACATTGCTAGATTACTAGGTGACTCCCTAAACACCTAGGGTCATAATAGTAACTCCAACATAAATGTCAAGGCAATAGAATACCTCAACTCAACAATTAGTGTGATTGAGCTGGCATAAAGGAACATCGAAACCAGAGGGAAAGGATTTTGCAAATGCATCAGACTATTTAGAAACCTGGGATGACTCGGACAACATAACGGCTATAAATGCTCAAAAGATTTGAGACATTCACAAAAATGGTGGAAAAACCACTCAGAAGCACAATATCAAGGTTTCGAGATCATCAGAGACATACCGAAGTAGTAGGAACTGGACTCAAGCTTAAATCCAACAATCTTATAAGTCTACGGATTAGTAACACGTGATCCTGATAGAAAGAAAAGATAGCCTAGTTCTTAATCCCCGTAGGAAAGATAAGATGACTTAGATCAGAAGGGCATGAGGTATAAGGGGTAAAAAGAGCCTTACGTTCCATCCCACAATCAATTCCCTTATATAACTAAAGAATTTCTAGACTCAACTTCGACCAGTTTGGCTTGGTAATCCTACAGGCAGTCAAGCTCTAATACCAAAGCTGTCAGGACCCCGACTCAATGCCACATCAATCTAGCATGTAACACCTCATATCACTTTGCGGCCTCATGCACGGTATTCCCACGGGTGTCGCCTTACCTTTGCCCGGGACCGTTTGCGCCTTTTGGCACACGTATATGACAGTGTCGCTAGCATCCATATGATAAGGAGCCCGGGCTGACATGGCTAGTCGTAAACCCAAAGTGGCACAGACTTACAGGGACAGGCATCCATGACCCAACATCGAACGTGTCGGTCATCAGCGAGTGAATCCAGGCTGTAGCACTGGGCTAGCAGGACTCCGGTGAACCGGGCTGTAGCGGGCTAACAGGACTCCGGTATTCATCGCGTGACATTTCCCCGAAGGGACAGACACGGGAACGAAGAAGGACACATGCCGGCCAGCCTAAGTGTTTCGGAGCAGTAGCAAGCTACCATGGCTCGGTGGAAACACTAGGAGACATTTCCCGGTAAGAGAGGCTACTAAAGATAAACAACTAGATGGTCAGATCCCACACATACCAAGCATTTCAATAACATACACACAATATGCTCGATATGTGCAAATACAACATGGCATCACAACATGACTCTACGACTCAAGTAATTTATTCAATAGGCTCCGAGGAGCGAGATATTACAAACATGGGTCTCATGACCCAACAATCAGAGCATACAAGTCAAAGCACATGCGGAAGCTTATCATGTCTGGGTACAGACATCTATAAATGAAAAACGCTGAGAAGCCTGACTATCTACCAGATCCTGCCGAGGGCACAAGATCGTAGCTGAGGTAACAAGCTAAACGTCGAAGTCCACATGGAACTACTAGCGAGACCGAAGTCTCTCTGCAAAAACATGAAATAGGCAAACGTGAGTACAAATGTACCCAGCAAGACTTACATCAGAACTATCTACATATGCATCATTATCAACAAAGGGGATGGTGGGGTTTAACTGCAGCAAGCCAGCTTTGACTCGGTGGCTATCCTGAACTATGACTGCAATGTAACTCTTATGAGGTGGCGCACACGAGTCCACATATTCACCATATCAATACACCACTATGGATCCGCTCCCGTCTCCCTACGAGAACACCATCCATAGCACTCACGCTTATCTTGCGTATTTTAGGGTATCCACTTTCACTTGTCTATGAACTGATATAAGCAACCCAGAAGTCCTTTACCGCGGACACGGCTATTCGAATAGATGATGTTAACCCTGCAGGGGTGTACTTCTTCATACATGTTTCCACCACTTAGCGTCTGCACATGACATGTGCTCGGCAGACTTCAAGCGAAAGCCGACGTGGGTGTAGACCACGACCTACCTAAACACTCAAGTCTCTAGTCCAGGTTTATCGCCTATTCGGGTTCCATCCATGAGGAGATCCGGCCGGAGTTTCGCTCACAGCCCCAAACGATGTGAACAGGGTTCCCGAGATACCAAACGGGCATCCGGTACACCGTGCCACGTACCTACCGCATCATAGCCCACCCCTACGGTCAGCGCTGTCCACGGCCTCCAGTAAGCTACAAACACCAGAAACTACTTGCAACTCCTGGACGGAGGACAAGGGTGATTAAGAAGTCGAGCGGGGTCATATTTCAGGGCCCAATGTATGGTAGTAGCTGAGTCATGGATCACAAACACAGAACTCAGTTCCTAAGGGCGGCTTCAATGAGACAACCCACCATGTACTCCTACATGGCCTCTCACCGCTACCTTTACCAAATCGTATTCACACACTTAGCTCACACACAATAGGACATGTTCACACACCTCTGATTCATCCCCGATGAATCAGACCTGACTCAACTCTAAGCAGTAGCAGGCATGACAAACAAGCATGAATGAGTAGGCACAACAGGGCTCAAACAACTCCTACTCATGCTAGTGGGTTTCATCTATTTACTGTGGCAATGACAGGTCATGCAAAGGATAAAGGGGTTCAGCTACCGCAGCAAGTAACAGATGAATCGGTGTTGTCCTAATGCAGTAAAAGAGAGCAGGAGTGAGAGAGTGGGATTTTATCGGAATGAACAAGGGGGTTTTGCTTGCCTGGCACTTCTGAAGATAACATTGAGTCTTCATCAGTGTCAACCATCACAACGTCGGAACATCGTCTACCGGGAGGGAACAGATACCGGCAACAAAGAAGAAATACAATCAATGCAATGCACAATATGATGCATGCTTATGACATGGCAATATGAATGTGTTTTGAGCTAATGCAACTAGCAACAGATTAAATGAAGTTGGTTTGAATACAAGATTCAAATTCAAACTCCATATGTGATTATTCAAATGCCATTTAATTGATTTGTGCTAAACAGCAGCTATAAGTTGTTCTAACATGCATGAAAATGGTACAGATGGATTCCTTGAATTTTTCTGATAATTTTTCATATATAATTTATTTAATTTGGAGTTACGGTTGAATTTCTATGATTTTTAGAAGTTTATACAATTTTCTGGAATTTTCTGAATAAAAATAAATCCAGAAAACCTATTACTGCGTCAGCATGACTTCACAGTGACATCAGCAAGTCAACGGCGTTGTCCAGGTCAAATCTGACCTGTGGGACCCATATGTCAGCTGCACAGTGATTCAACAGAGTTTAATTAACTTAACTAAATTGTTAGCCGGGTTAATTAAACGGTAGGGCCCACCTGTCAGTGGCCCTAGGCCTGGGTTAGCGGGGTGGTTAGGCCCTAATGACCGGCCACATCGGATTCGCCGGCGGTTGGACGATGGGATGACCCAGAGCGGCGGTGGCTCGCCGCAGTTACGCCAGAGGCGACGGATCGACGCGCCAAGGGCACCAGGAGGTAGCCCGTGCCCGTGCGCATCTAGGGGGACCAACGGGAGGTGCGGGGGTGGCCGGGGTTCGCCAGAATGGAGCTCGCGGCGGCGCCGGCGTTCGGGTGAACTGGGTTTCGGGGTTAGGGAGCACGACAGGAGGCAAAGAGGGGTGTCACGACCTCCTGGGGTTGCACTGAGCACGACCGCGTGCTCGGTTGCAGCTCTAGCTAATGGTGGCTACGGCGGCGACATGGCCGGCGGCAAGCAAGCTCCGGCTCCGGTGGGATCGAGGCTACAGGGCGCAATCGAGGCGGGGAAGAGAGAGGGGAGGCGTAGGAGCTCACAGTGAGTTCGAAGAGCAGGTCGGCATGCTCGGGGAGATGGCGGAGAGGATGAATCGGACGGCGGCATCCGGCGGCCGTGGTCGGGAAGAAGCGCCGCGGCATCGTCTTGGGGCATCCGGGCTTCGGTGGGTCGACGTAGAGGGGCTTGGGGTCCGGGCTGAGCTCGGGTACGCAGAGAGGGAGCGAGGAAGTGGCTGTGGCCGCGGTGGTTGCGAGCGACGTCGGCGGCGACTCTCGGGTGAGAGAGGGAGAGATCCAGGGAAGGGGGTGAGAGCGCGGGAGAGTGAGGGAGAGAGGCAGGGAGGTGCGTGGCGCTCGGGGAAGGCGTCCAGAGCGTCGAGGAAGGAGAGCGGCAAGCAGGAGGTGGCCGAGGCAGCGTCGGCGCCCGTCGGCCACGCGCGCTGCCTACTGGCGCGGGGAAGACGGCAGGAGGGGAGCCCCTGGTGGGCTGGGCCGGCTTCTGCAGCAGGCCGCACAGGTAGGCGCCAGGTAGATCTTCTGCTCTCTCTCTCTTATTTCTATTTAATTCTGTTTTTCTATTTTCTGTAGTTTGTTTTGATTTGATTTAAAAATATCAAATCATTTTATAAAATCCTGGAAACAATTATGGGTGCTTTCTGAATTATTTCAGTGACCCTTAAAAATTTCCAACATTTATTTGAACATTTAAATTATTTATAGTATTTTAAATGCCCAAGGTCAAATACAATAGGATTTAATTCAAAAATCCAGAATGGCCTAGAAATATGTGCATCATTGTTGGCAGGGGTTTTCACCTTTAACAAAAAATAATGAACTTTCCTAAAGGGCATTCTGGGTTTATTGAAAATATTTTTATTTTGATCCTAATTGCATTTTATTTAGTGCTAGGGTTTGTCATCCCCAGTTCAAGTTTCATGAACTTTAAACATGATGCATGAATGCCTTAATGCAACTAATGACAAACAAATTCTAGGGCTGTGACAACCACAATACTTCATAACCGAGTTGCAGATGGTGTACCATCGATGCGAGATCGATTTCATATTGCCTTCATGCACGACATGCATGTCATAGGGAGCGAAGTCCTTTTGCTCATCAAACGAAGCATGCACACGCTGCCAAAAGATCAAGCCCCTTGAGTTCTTGCCTACAAAGTATACTGATACGACCAACCACAGATTGCACAACAACTCATTCTCGATCACCAAGTACCCCACCACCGAATTACTCTCGAAAACAGCAAAAAGTTCAATGACATTTGAACAAACACCTGCCGACATGGTGTTCGCCATGGATGTCGTTCAAAGGGCGCGGAGGGTACTTGGCTGTGAAGGGATCCTGGTGGACGGCAGAGTAATCCAAAGCGGACAAGCACATTAGTGGGGGTTGCAGACACGCGATGATGCCTAGGCGGCGGCCCGAGAGATACAGGGCGGCATCGGATGAGGAGGTTGCGGATGCAAAGCAAGGGAGCACGGGCCAATTGAAAAAAAAGTGGATTGGAAGGGTATTTGAGTGGGCTATTTGTATCGAAGTCCTACACGACGGTGGCCCGGACTTTCGCAAAGCCACCCCAGTTTTTTTTTGATTTATGGGAAAATGGACAACTGGTTGCATCTGCGACCGACGGGGTATCGCGTTGGATGGCAAATTGTGTCCAGACCACTCGATCCAAACGTGTGCGGGCAGTTTGGGTGTCCGCGTTGGAGATGCCCTAGAATGGAGTGGAAACTTTCCGCTTACCCCAGTTAAAAAATTGAGGAAAAGTATGAAAATAAAAATAGAAATGGAAAGTAAAGGTTTCTCATAGAAATGGAAAAAATACAAGGTTTTTTGCGAATGCTAAATAGAGGGCGAGCTCCATGAAGCCCATTATATTTTAAAACTTGAAATTCTCAATTTGAATTTGCAATAAAATCTTTCCAAAAATCACATGTGTTTATACGGATGTATAATACATGTGTGTAAAATTTTAAGATGATATACAATATGGTGAGAGCTACATTAAAAAGAGAAAATCGTGATTTTGAAATGGTGAACAACAAATGCATTATTCAATATTACAAATGCACAAATTTGTCTTTTTATGCAGCTCTCACCATAATGTATTTCATCGTCAGACTTTACACACATGTAAAACACATCAATATGAACGTGTATGATTTTTTTCAGAATTTTTAAAAACTTAGAAATGTGATTTTCAATTTATAAGAAAAAATAGCTCCATGGAGCTCGTCCTCCAAAATTCCATACTTAGTTTTTCCAGGCTATGGAACGTGATTTCTATATGCGCATGTGTGGATTTTTTTATTTATCCCGTGTGTGTAGCCACACCAACACCGTCCATACACAATTTTGCCTTAACCCAACCCTATCTAAAAAAATTAATTCTCTCATAATATTGTTTTCTTTAACTTGATGACCGTGGGAATGGCTCTCGGCTACTTTTGGATTAAAAATTAGATGGGTTCACAAGTACATACAATGTTACATAGCAATGAGAAGGGGGAAGGGCTTAGTGAAGATAGAGAAAGAAAGGGGGAAGTAAACCAGGCAGGGGAGCTATAAAGATTGTATAGAAGAGAGAATGAATGGTTCTACCTTCTTCTTTAACCAGGAGGGAGAAGTCCCACTTAAACCAAGATAACTAGTATCCTTGCGATGGAGCGATCCCTCTCAATAGTTTATCGTTGTGCTCCTTCCAAATCCCCCGTGCAGCCACCGCAAACACCTTCATGAACATTGGCTTGTTCCAGGCAACTCTACCAGCATGTATCATTTGTAGTTTGCAGTCCGTGTCCTACCATGTAATCCCAGGGTTCTCCAACAGGCTACACTGAATGCATATTGAAAAAATACACGAGACAAATTTTCTTCCGATGGTTCGTTGCATAACAAGCAACTATAATCATCATTCTCAATTATATAGTGCCTTTGTTTACACATCCTCCTGGTGTTGAGATGATCAACAAGCAGCAGCTAGAGGAACACCTTCCACTGTATTGTGCATTTGGACTTCCAAATCCAGACAAAATCCTCATCCACGTGCATTTCACTGAAGAAGTGCAAATATAACTTGCTTGCTTTGGAGTCATCCCCTCCCCAAACACAGAACAAACATCTTTGGACTCAGAACCAGGGTTAAGACCTTTAGTCTCTCTTTGTAAATCCCTAACTTCATCTATTGCTTCAAGGAACAATGGCAAATGAAAAACTTGGCCAAGCGTATCTGAAGGCAACAACTTCCTGACTGAAAGTCCTCATTCCTCACAAAGGAGAATGCCCTGGGTGCAAAATAGATAGTATTTCAGCATGCCGAGATCTTTACAAAATATCACAGTAATGTAAACATCATCGTCACAGTTCATTTCACGTTACATGGTGTATCCATTCGGTAGGAGGTTAGCTAGGAGGTAGTTAGGAATTATCTCAAACCTCATGTACTCTATCCCTTTATCTCTTAGATTTTCCCTCATCTCCAAGATGTAATCTGGTTCAACAACTTGTATGCATATACAAGGATAACCGCCAACCTATATTAACACGAAGGAGTGCCCCCAACAATGTACGATGCTTCACGCTATTGCACATGGTATATAGGTCTCCATCTCTTCCATCAAATCTAGTTCGCTAGATTTTCTCAACAAAAGCTTGCTACCATGGCCACCTCTGCCACTGCCAACTCTTGTCTCTCTGGCCAAGTAACAGAGCGGCTGTGCCGCACCAACTACATCCTCTGGTGCACCAAAATCACCCCATAGAGCAGAGGAGCGGGATTCTTCGAATACATGGATGGAACCACATCGAAGACATCCAAGCAAGTCATTGATACGTCTCCGTCGTATCTACTTTTCCAAACACTTTTGCCTTTGTTTTGGACTCTAACTTGCATGATTTGAATGAAACTAACCCGAACTAACGCTGTTTTCAGCAGAACTGCCATGGTGTTATTTTTGTGCGGAAATAAAAGTTCTCGGAATGACCTGAAAATTCATGGAGCAACTTTTCAGAATTAATTAAAAATATGGCGAAAGAATTAGCGTCAGGGGGCCCACACCCTATCCACGAGGGTGGGGGGCACGACCCCTCCCCCCGGGTGCGCCCACTGCCTCGTGGGCCCCCTGAACGTCCATTGACCTCAACTCCAACTCCATATATTTGCTTTCATAGAGAAAAAAATCAAAGAGAAAGTTTCATCGCATTTTACGATACGGAGCCACCGCCAAGCCCTAATATCTCTCGGGAGGGCCGATCTGGAGTCTGTTCAGGGCTCCAGAGAGGGGGATTCGCCGCCGTCGTCATCATCAACCATCCTCCATCACCAATTTCATGATGCTCACCGCCGTGCGTGAGTAATTCCATCGTAGGCTTGCTGGACGGTGATGGTTGGATGATATTTACCATGTAATCAAGTTAGTTTTGTTAGGGTTTGATACCTAGTATCCACTATGTTCTGAGATTGATGTTGCTATGACTTTGCTATGCTTAATGCTTGTCACTAGGGCCCGAGTGCCATGATTTTAGATCTGAACCTATTATGTTTTCATGAATATATGTGAGTTCTTGATCCTATCTTGCAAGTCTATAGTCACCTATTATGTGTTATGATCCGACAACCCCAATGTGACAATAATCGGGATACTTCTCGGTGATGACCATAGTTTGAGGAGTTCACGTATTCACTATGTGTTAATGCTTTGGTCCGGTACTCTATTAAAAGGAGGCCTTAATATCCCTTAGTTTCCACTAGGACCCCGCTGCCATGGGAGCGTAGGACAAAAGATGTCATGCAAGTTCCTTTCCATAAGCACGTATGACTATATTCGAAATACATGCCTACATTACATTGATGAATTGGAGCTAGTTCTGTGTCACCCTATGTTATAACTATTACATGAGGAATCACATCCGACATAATTATCCATCACTGGTCCCATGCATACGAGCTTTTCACATATTGTGCTTTTCTTATTTACTTTACCATTGCCACTGTTACAATTACTACAAAACTGCTACTGTTACTTTTGCTACTGTTACCGTTACTTCCATACTACTTTGCTACTAAATACTTTGCTGAAGATACTAAGTTATCCAGGTGTGGTTGAATTGACAAATCAACTGCTAATACTTGAGAATATTCTTTGGCTCCCCTTGTGTCGAATCAATAAATTTGGGTTGAATACTCTACCCTCGAAAACCATTGTGATCCCCCATACTTATGGGATACCAAGACTATTTTCTGGCGCCGTTGCCAGGGAGCATAGCTCTATTCTTTGAGTCACTTGGGATTTATATCTGCTGGTCACTATGATGAACTTGAAAGACGAAAGAACTAAGATTTTTCCCTCAACTACGAGGGGAGGTAAGGAACTGCCATCTAGCTCTGCACTAGATTCTCCTTTTGTTTTGAGTAAGCTTGCGACACCTAAACCTGCTACTACTATGAATTCCGATATGTCTCATGTTATTGATGATGCCACTTCTACTATGCATGATACTTATGATGAAACTACTTCTATGATTGATACTACTGTGCCATTAGGTGAATTTCTTGATGAACAACTTGCTAGGGCTAGAGAGAATGAAATTCTTGAAGACGAAATTATTGAAGATAGTGATGATGAAGGTTTGGATGAAGAAACTACTAGAGATATTCTTGCTTGCAATGATAGATCTAATCTTAAGAAGTTATTAGTTAAACTGAAATAGAAATCTCTAAATGCTAGAATGAAATATGACCCTGCTTTTGCTACTTCATCTATCTTTGTTACTGATAAGGATTATGAATTCTCTGTCGATCCTGAGATAATTACTTTGGTTGAATCTGATCCTTTTTATGGCTATGAATCTGAAACTGTTGTGGCACATCTTACTAAGTTAAATGATATAGCCACCCTGTTCACTAATGATGAGAAATCTCGCTACTATTATATCCTTAAGATATTTCCATTTTCATTAAAGGGTGATGCTAAAACTTGGTTTAATTCTCTTGATCCTGGTTGTGTGTGTAGTCCTAGGATATGATTTATTACTTCTCTGCTAAATATTTCCCTGCTCATAAGAAACAAGCTGCCTTAAGGGAAATATATTATTTTGTGCAAATTGAAGAAGAGAGTCTCCCACAAGCTTGGGGGAGGCTTCTCCGATTACTTAATGCTTTGCGTGATCATCCTCTTAAGAAAAATGAAATACTTGATATCTTTTATAATGGACTAACTGATGCTTCCAAGGACCACTTGGATAGTTGTACTGGTTGTGTTTTCAGGGAAAGGACAGTCGATCAAGCTAAATTGCTATTGAATAATATGTTGACTAATGAAAATAATTGGACACTTCCTGAGCCACTTCCTGAGCCAATTCCTGAGCCAACTCCTGAGCCAATTAAGCCAACTCCGAAGAAGACAGGTGTTCTATTTCTCAGTCCTGAAGATATGCAAGAGGCAAAGAAATCTATGAAAGAAAAAGGTATTGAAGCTGAAGATGTTAAGAATTTACCTCCTGTTGAAGAAATACATGGTCTTAATATACCACCTATTGAAGAAACACATTATCTTGATAACCCGACACAGGTAGTAAAGGTAAATTCTCTCTATAGATATGATAAAGTTGAAATCCCATCTACTAAGTTTCCTAGCCAATGTTTGGATGAATTTGATGACTTTATGGCTAGACAAGCAAATTTCAATGCTTATGTTGGTAGAGAATTAAAGAGTAATGCTTACATGATTGGACGCTTGAGTGATTATATGGATAGAGTTAAAGGTGAACTTAAACTCATTAGTGAATATGCTTCTATGGTTACCACTCAAGCAGAACAAGTACTTAAAGCTCAAAGTGATTTGCTCGATGAATTAAGTAATAAACATGATTTTGCTGTTAGAGTGGCTACTAGAACTGGTAAAATGACTCAGGAACCTTTGTATCCTGAAGGCCACCCTAAGAGAATTGAGCAAGATTCTTAGAGAAATAATGTAGATGCACCTAGTCCTTCTAAAAAGAAGAAAAAGAAAAATGATAGGACTTTGCATGCTTCTAGTGAACCTGTTGTAGACACACCTGAGAATCCCAATGATATTTCTATTTCTGATGCTGAAACACAATCAGGTGATGAACATGAACCTAGTGATAATGTTAATGATAATGTTCATGTTGATGCTCCACCTAACAATAATAATGATGTAGAAATTGAACATGCTGTTAATCTTGATAACCCACAATCAAAGAATCAACATTATGATAAGAGAGATTTTGTTGCTAGGAAGCATGGTAAAGAAAGAGAACCATCGGTTCAAAAACACATGCCTTTTCCTCCTAAGCCATTCAAGAAAAAAGATGATGAGGATTTTGAGAGCTTTGCTGAAATGATTAGACCTATCTTCTTACGTATGCGCTTAACTGATATGCTTAAAGTAAACCCTTATGCTAAGTACATGAAAGATATTATTACAAATAAAAGAAAGATACCGGAAGCTGAAGTTTCCACCATGCTTGCTAATTATACTTTTAAGGGTGGAATACCAAAGAAACTTGGAGATCCAGGAGTACCAACTATACCATGCTCCATTAAAAGAAACTATGTTAAAACTGTTTTATGTGATCTTGGAGCCGGTGTTAGTGGTATGCCTCTCTCTTTATATCATAGACTTGAATTGAATAAGTTGACACCTACTGAAATATCTTTGCAAATGGCTGATAAATCAACTGTTATACCGGTCGGCATTTGTGAGGATGTGCCTGTTGTGGTTGCAAACATCACTATCTTAACGGACTTTGTTATTCTTGATATTCCCGAGGATGATGGTATGTCGATTATCCTTGGTAGACACTTTTTGAATACTGCAGGGGCTGTTATTGATTGCAACCAAGGTAATGTCACTTTTCCTGTTAATGGTAATGAGCATACGGTACACTACCCGGGGAAACAACCTCAAGTTCATAGCATCAATTCTATTGGAAAAATCCAACTATCATTATTGGAGGTTTTGAGTTTCATCTTCCTACTGTCAAGAAAAAATATGATATTCTTATTATTGGGGATGTGCATATCCCCGTTGAGGTAACCTAGTGTTATTAGAAATTTCTTCGGTTCCATGTTATTCAGAATGAGTTTGTTAACAAGACTTGATCAACCTTGTTAGTGGATTCCTTTTGATGATCATGAGATGGATGAAATTAGAAGGCACAACCTTCTGTACCCTCCTTTTACTTTCTGTTATTTAGAATAAATAAAGCAAAAATAGTATTTTCTGTCTGTTTTCTGAATTATCCATGCAAAAAAATACCCCGGAAATAAAAGTTCTCCAAATGCCCTGCCAATTTAGTATGATTTTTTCTAGAATATTTAAGGATATTTGGCACTGAGAACACAGGAGGGGGAGCTGGCACCTGGCCACGAGGGTCCAGGGCGCGCCCCCTGCCTCGTGGCCCATGGTGGCCCTCCTCCACTTATTCCTGCACCCACACACTTCTTCTTCCTCCCAAAAAAATCACCATCCAGCTCAAGCACGAGTTCTAGCTCATTTTGCTGTGATTTTCGATCTCCTTGCTCAAAGCTCCATTCACAAAACTGCTTTGGGAGATTGTTCTTTGGTATGTGACTCCTCCAATGGTCCAATTAGTTTTTGTTCTAGTACTTTATTCATTGAAATTTTTTGCTGCCTAGGTGACCCTGTTCTTGAGCTTGCATGTCAAATTTATGAGGTCCCAAGTAATTCTAATGCATGATATAGGCTCTAGGCACTTGAGGGAGTAGTTGCTATCAATTTTATTGAGTTTGATTCACTTTTATTTTGAGTTACTAAAATTTTTAGAAATTTTTCAGAGGAAGAAATATGTCTAGGAAAATGTACCAAGGTGGTTCTTCAACAAAGAAATGATCCAGGCTCGCAATGCGTGAGCAGGACGATGAACCACCAAGGGAAGCTGACGTGCGGCCTTGTGAATGGCCGTCAGAAGAGTTTATGGTTAATGCAGGCATTAAGGATGAATTTGATGCATATGTGCGTAATGCCGATCTTGAGGACTTCATGCAAGATAAGTGTCCTCAGTACTACTATTTGACTGACTCATTCGTGAGAAGGTTTAAATTTACATCTTCGCGTAATTCTCCAACTATCCTGTTTGATATTTATGATAAATCATATACCATGGACCTAGAAGATTTCACTACTGCTTGTAAACTCCCGCAGTGGGGCAACGTTAATGAACCCCATAAATCTGAATATAAAGATTTTCTTGCTAGTACCACTGTGGGAGAATCTAGAGATATAGCACAAGCTACCATAGGGAGCATTCATTTTCATGCTATACATTATTTTTCTCTCTTCATTGGTAGATGCATTAATGGTAAAGATGAAGCATGTCACATGTGTGTACCTGATCTTTGTGTTCTCAAGAGTGCTGTATTAGGTGATAAACAATACAACTTGGGGGCAATTGTTGCATGTAGGTTGCATAATAATGGTTTAGTTGGAGATTTATTTGGAGGGATTTATGCGACCCGTGTGGCTAATTATCTTGGTATACCTCCACATGAAGATGATAGGGAGTTGCCTCCCGCTTATTTAGATTATAATGCCATGGTCAGCCATCACTTTCTTGAGAGGAATGAACAATTCCTCCAGTATCGACTAATCTTTGACAGACGTCGCACTGTCCATATTACTCTCCCTGCTCCTACCCTCTTTGATTATCAGGCAAAAATAAGATATGTTATCACCAGGGAGGAGGCAACCGAGTACGAGAGGAGGGCGGAGGCAGCTCGCTGCCATGCCGCAGCTCATGAGGCATTGGCTGCTGCATCTCAGTAATACCCCAGTTACAACTTCGGATATCATTCAGGCTACCCATGGCCATAACCAACTTAGGACAAAAGCCTAATCTTGGGGGAGTACGTATTTCTCACCGACATTACATTCATGTTCACACACTCATTCTAGTTGTCGGTGTTCATACTTTTTCATTGTACTATCCATGCTAGTTTAATTCCTTTTCTAGCCTTCTTCTTGTGTGTTAGATAAACCTTTTAAAAAACCAAAAAAATTAGTTAGCTTACTTTCCATGCTTGTACTAGTAAATAAAAGAAAACCCAAAAAGATTTCTCGTTCTTCTATTGCTTGTTGGGAGCTTTCCCGTGTAAATAGTTTTATTTCTTTTCTTTCCTTTGGGGGTCGAGAGGAGAAGACTATAATGAAAATGCTGAGTGGCTCTTATATGCATGATTGTTGATTTAACCAAGAGCCCACATTACCTTGTCTTCTCCCTTGAATTGAATGCTTGCAGATTCCAGCTTAGTCTAATGCACGTGCACCATTATTATACACACCGTTCGGTCGTGCGAGTGAAAGGCAATAATGACGATATATGATGGACTGGCTGAGATAAGAGAAGCAGGTATGAACTCGACCTCTCTTGTTTTTTACAAATATGATTAGTTCATCGTTCCTGATTCAACCTATTATGAATAAACATGTTTGCAATGACAATTAGAGATTATAGTTGCTTATGCCATGCTTAATTAGCTATGAGTTTATAATGGTTTACCTTGCATGCCAACATGCTATTAAAATGGTTGTGATGTGGTATGATAGGGTGGTATCCTCCTTTGAATGAATTGAGTGACTCGACTTGGCACATGTTCACGCATGTAGTTGAAACAAAATCAACATACTCTTCACGATATTTATGTTCATGGTGGATTATATCCTACTCATGCTTGCACTCAGTGTTGATTAATTTTAATGCATGTTCATGACTTTCGTCGCTCTCTCAGTTGGTCGTTTCCCAGTCTTTTGCTAGACTTCACCTGTACTAAGCGGGAATACTGCTTGTGCATCCAAACTCCATAAAACCCAAAGTTATTCCATATGAGTCCACCATAGCTTCCTATATGCGGTATTTACCTGCCGCTCCAAGTAAATTTGTATGTGCCAAACTCCAAACCTTCAAATGGAATCCTATTTTGTATGCTCGAGCAGCTCATGTATCAACTAGGGTTGTCTGTATCTTCCATGCTAGGTGGTTTATTCTCAAGAGGAGTGGACTCCGCTCCTCATTCACGAGAAAATGGCTGGTAACTGGGATGGCCAGTCCCATGCTCAAATCAAATCAAAATAATTAAACAAAACTCCCCCAGGATTGTTGCTAGTTGGAGGCACCCGTTGTTTCGAGCAAGCCATGGATTGATGCTTGTTGGTGGTGGGGGAGTATAAACTTTACCATTCTGTTTGGGAACCGCCTATAATGTGTGTAGCATGGAAAATATCGAGATCTCATAGTTGTTATGTTGACAGTCAAAGTATACCGCTCAAAATGTTATTTATCTCTATTTCAAAATCGAGCTCTGGCACCTCTACAAATCCCTGCTTCCCTCTGTGAAGGGCCTATCTACTTACTTTTATGTTGAGTCATCACCCTCTTATTAAAAAGCACCCGCTGGAGAGAATCACTGTCTTTTGCATGCATTACTATTAGTTTATATTGGGTATGACTTGACTGGATCTCTTTTACCATGAATTATAATGTTTAGTCAGTCCTTGATCTTTAAAGGTGCTCTGCATTTATGTTTCGCGGTCTCAGAAAGGGCTAGCGAGATACCATCTTGTTATATCATATTATGATTGTTTTGAGAAAGTGTTGTCATCCGAGTTTTATTATTATTGCTCGCTAGTTGATTATGCCATTGATATGAGTAAACATGAGACCTAATGTTGTTGTGAATATGGTTAGTCATAATCTTTGCTGAAAAATTGAATGCTGGCTTTACATACTTACAACAACAAGAGCAAATAGAGTTTGTAAAAGTTTTTGTTTATCACTTTCAGTTTGTCAACTGAATTTCTTGAGGACAAGCAAAGGTTTAAGCTTGGGGGAGTTGATACGTCTCCGTCGTATCTACTTTTCCAAACACTTTTGCCCTTGTTTTGGACTCTAACTTGCATGATTTGAATGAAACTAACCCGGACTGATGCTGTTTTCAGCAGAACTGCCATGGTGTTATTTTTGTGCAGAAATAGAAGTTCTCGGAATGACCTGAAAATCCACAGAGCAACTTTTCAGAATTAATAAAAAATAATGGCAAAATAATTAGCGTCAGGGGGCCCACACCCTGTCCACGAGGGTGGGGGTGCGCCCCCTCCCCCTGGGTGCGCCCCCCTGCCTCGTGGACCCCCTAAATGTCCACCGACCTCAACTCCAACTCCATATATTTGCTTTCACGGATAAAAAAATCAGAGAAAAAGTTTCATCGCGTTTTATGATACGGAGCCGCCGCCAAGCCCTAATCTCTCTTGGGAGGGCTGATCTGGAGTCCATTCGGGGCTCCAGAGAGGGGGATCCGTCGCCGTCGTCATCATCAACCATCCTCCATCACCAATTTCATGATGCTCACCACCGTGCGTGAGTAATTACATCGTAGGCTTACTGGACGGTGATGGGTTGGATGAGATTTACAATTAATCAAGTTAGTTTAGTTAGTGTTTGATCCCTAGTATCCACTATGTTCTTAGATCGATGTTGCTATGACTTTTCTATGCTTAATGCTTGTCACTAGGGCCCGAGAGCCATGATTTCAGATCTGAACCTATTATGTTTTCATGAATATATGTGAGTTCTTGATCCTATCTTGCAAGTATATAGTCACCTATTGTGTCTTATGATCCGACAACCCCGAAGTGACAATAATCAGGATACTTCTCGGTGATGACCGTAGTTTGAGGAGTTCATGTATTCACTATGTGTTAATGCTTTGGTCTGGTACTCTATTAAAAGGAGGCCTTAATATCGCTTAGTTTCCACTAGGACCCCGCTGCCACGGGAGGGTAGGACAAAAGATGTCATGCAAGTTCTTTTCCATAAGCACGTATGACTATATTCGGAATACATGCCTACATTACATTGATGAATTGGAGCTAGTTCTGTGTCACCCTATGTTATAACTATTACATGATGAATCACATCCGACATAATTACCCATCACTGATCCAATGCCTACGAGCTTTTCACATATTGTGCTTTGCTTATTTACTTTGTCGTTGCCACTGTTACAATTACTACAAAACTACTACTGTTACTTTTGCTACTGTTATCGTTACTTCCATACTACTTTGCTACTAAATACTTTGTTGCAGATACTAAGTTATCCAGGTGTGGTGAAATTGACAACTCAACTGCTAATACTTGAGAATATTCTTTGGCTCCCCTTGTGTCGAATCAATAAATTTGGGTTGAATACTCTACCCTCGAAAACTATTGCGATCCCCTATACTTGTGGGTTATTAGTCATCACCAAGGACAAGTATGGGAAAGAGGAGATCATTCCCAATCCTCTCCACTCAGTTTGGATCCAAGAGGATCAACAAATACTAGGTTATCTGTTGAATAATCTAACCAAGGAGGTACTAGTGCAGGTCACCTCCATTGCTCATGTGCATGAGCTCTGGGCGGCATTGGTGGATATGTTTTCCTTGCAATCTCTACCCAGTTGGGTCAACACCATCCACATCGAGCTTTCACATGCGCAAAAGGGAATGCAGTCTGTGGCGATGTACTTTTCATACATGTGCTCTCTAACAGATGAACTTGCTGCTAATGGCATGCCCCTCCAAGACGGCGAGCTGGTCTCCTACAACCTCGCCGGCCTGGACATGGAGTACCAGCCCCTCGTCTCCGCCCTCGACGCGTGCACACAGCCGGTCACACTCATTGAAATCTTCTAGGGGACGGCAGGTTCAAGTCACCAGCCAACGCCACTGCACGCGGCCGTGGAGGTGGCGGCGGTGGTTCACGCTACCGTAGGCTGCCACGGAAAGGCAAGACCGGCAGCGGCAGGAACGGAAACACCAGCAACTCCCGCAGCCCCGGCAACAACAGCAACGGTGGTGGGCGGCCCTCCTACAACAACTCCAAGGGCCGTCGGACCTCCCCCAAGTCGCGTCCAGACGCCATCTGGTGCCAGATCTGTGGCATACTGGGGCACTCAGCAAAGGATTGCTGGTACAGTTTTAAGAGGATGAAGACACATCGCAACATGAAAAAGTTGCTGGTGGGGCGGACGCCTCATACCCAGTTGACACCAACTGGTACGTCGACAATGGTGCTATCAACCACATCACTGGCGAGTTGGAGAAACTCATCATGAGGGAGAAGCACCGCGGTCCGGAGCAAGTCTATGCCGCAAATGGAGAAGGTATGAGGATATGTCATGTTGGTCCCTCAATTATTAAAACACCTCACCGAAAATTCATCTTAGAAAAATATTGCGTGTTCCTAGAGCTTTAGTGAATCTCCTTTTCGTTTATTGCATTGCCATTGATAATCATGTTTTTCTTGAATTTCACCCCTATTTCTTTTTTATCCGAGATCAGGTCACAAAAAGAATCCTCTATCAAGGTACATGCGTTGCTTCCCAATCTTAGGAGATTCAATAAAACAGCATGTGGTGTCACCAAGTTATCTTCAACCCGGTGGCACGATCGGTTAGGGCATGCATCTTTTTCTTTAGTAGAATGGGTGCTTAGGAAAAAATAAGCTCCCATATGTTGGAGAGCATAATGTCAAAACAGTTTGTGATTCTTGCCAAAGAGTTAAAAGTCATCAACTGGCATATCCCATCTCTATGAGTGTTTCTACCAAATCATTGCAACTTATTTTTTCCGATGTTTGGGGTCCTGCCCCCTCTTCTATTGGTAGACATACTTACTATATGAGTTTTATTGATGACTACAGTAAATTCTATTGGATCTATCTTCTTAAGAAAAGATCCAATGTGTTTCAAATCTTTCAAAAATTTCAAGCACTCGTCGAAAGAAAATTTGATAGAAAAATCATTGCTGACCAATCCGATTGGGGAGGGGAATACGAGAAGTTAAATTCCTTCTTCCAAAAACTTGGCATCTCCCATCATGTGTCATGTCCACATTCCCATCAACAAAATGGGTCTGCTGAACGCAAACACCGTCATATTGTATAGGTTGGTCTAGCTCTTTTAGCAGGAGCATCTATGCCTTTGAAATTATGGGATGAGGCTTTTCTCACGTCTGTACACATCATAACATGTTACCTAGTCGTGTCATTAATGATGAAACACCTATGGAGGGAGTACTTCATATCAAACCTGAATATACTTCTCTTCGATTTTTTTGGGTGTGCTTGTTGGCCAAATATTTGCCCCTACAACAATCGCAAGCTCGTGTTCCGATCCAAACAGTGTGTTTTCATAGGGTATAGTCCTCAACATAAAGGTGCTAAATGCCTTGATGTCTCTACTGTAGAGTATATATTTCCCGTGATGTAGTATTTGATGAGATAAAATTCCTGTTTTATGATCTTCATCCAAACGTCGGTGCCATTCTTCGCAAAGAGATTCTTCTCTTGCCATCCCATCTAACTGGCGTTGACCAAAGGGGAAATAATTGTGTTGATTCAATATTGACTGACCCTCATAACAGTTTGTCTGAGCTTTGTGATGAAACAAGGAAACAAAATGCTACAGAAATCATTCAAAATGGTGTCGAAATCATGTTAAAAGGGCAACATTTTATGTGCCCAGCACTAGGGAGCATATCTCCCTCGGGATCGCCACTGCAGTAGACTGCTATGCAATCTTCAGCGGGATCGGCGCCGCAGAAGGACATCAGCGCCTCTGGCTCTACGCCGGGAGACAACCGCGGCAGCGCCAACCCCGCCCTAGCCACGCGGGGCTCTCCCATTCGCCAGGCGGAGGACACCGATCCGCAACAATTCCCGTCTGCCTGTCAGGACCCCGACTCAATGCCACATCGATCTAGCATGTAACACCTCATATCACTTTGCGGCCTCACGCACGGTATTCCCACGGGTGTCGCCTTACCTTTGCCCGGGACCGTTTGCGCCTTTTGGCACACGTATATGACAGTGTCGCTAGCATCCATATGATAAGGAGCCCGGGCTGACATGGCTAGTCGTAAACCCAAAGCGGCACAGACTTACAGGGACAGGCATCCATGACCAAGCATCGAACGTGTCGGTCATCAGCGAGTGAATCCAGGCTGTAGCACTGGGCTAGCAGGACTCCGGAGAACCGGGCTGTAGCGGGCTAACAGGACTCCGGTATTCACCGCGTGACATTTCCTCGAAGGGACAGACACATGAACGAAGGACACATGCCGGCCAGCCTAAGTGTTCCAGAGCAGTAGCAAGCTACCATGGCTCAGCGGTAACACTAGGAGACATTTCCCGGTAAGAGAGGCTACTAAAGATAAACAACTAGATAGTCAGATCCCACACATACCAAGCATTTCAATCATACACACAATATGCTCGATATGTGCAAATACAACGAAGCATCACAACATGACTCTATGACACAAGTACTTTATTTAAGGCTCAGTGAGCCATACATAACATACACAAAGGTACGGGTCTCACGACCCCACATACAAGTCATACAGTCATACAAACTAGCAGCGGAAGTAACTTGTCTGAGTACAGACAACTAGTAAAATAAAAGAGGCTTGGAAAGCCTAGCTATACTACGTGGTCCTTCACAAGCTCAGGGTCACCACCTGGGTCTTTAGCCTACTCGTTGATGTCAACGTCTACATAGAACCCATCAGAAGGGGTTGCAGCGTCTTCTGTAAAAATGTAGATTATAGCAACATGAGTACAAAGGTACTCAGCAAGACTTACATCAGATCCTACATACATGCATAGTATCAAGAAGGGTTGGTGGAGTTATTGCAGCAAGCCAGCTTTGACTCTTGGCTAGGCTATCCTACGATACTCCAACTTGAAATGGTTTTGCGCACACGAGTCCACTACTCACCAATTCAATACACTACCGAGGATCCACCTCCGTCTTCCTACGGAAGATCCATCCTCGGCACTCACACTTATCTTGAGGCTTTTAGTAGTTTCCATTTACTTGTCTATGAACTGTATAGGCAACCAAGTAGTCCTTTACCGCGGACGCGGCTATTCGAATAGATCATGTTAACCCTGCAGGGGGTACTTCTTCATACACGCTCTCACCACTTACCGTCGTTTACACGACATGTACTCGGCAACCTTCAAGCGGAAGCCCAACGTGGGTGTCGGCCACGACCTACCTAGTCACCTAAGCCTCCAGTCCAGGTTTATCGCCTATTCAGGTTCCATCCGCAGGGAGTCCGGCCGAGGTTTCCCATACGGCCCCGAACGATGTGAACAGGGTTCCCGAGATGCCTAACGGGTATTCGGTACACCCGGCCACGTACCTACCGCATCACAGCCCACCCCTACGGTCAGCGCTGTCCACGGCCTCCAGTAGGCTACAAACATTAGAAACTACTTGCAACTCCTGGACGGAGAACTAGGGTGAATAAGAAGCCGAGAGGGTCCATTGGTTTCGGGCCCAATGCATGGTAGTAGCTGATTCTTAAATCACACATACAGATCTCAGTGCTTAAGGTCGGCTTCAATGAAACAACCCACCATGTACTCCTACATGGCCTCTCATCGATACCTTTACCAAATCGTGTTCACCACACCACTCTCATTACCGACATAATCATTTCACTCCAGCCCATCACCCCGATGAACCAGACCTGACACGACTCTAAGCATAGCAGGCATAGCAAGGTAGGAACAACACATACATATGGCTCAAGCAACTCCTACACATGCTAGTGGGTTTCATCTAGTTACTGTGGCAATGACAGGTCATGCAGAGGAAATGGGTTCAACTACCGTAGCACACAGCAGTTTGAATCGCGTTGTCTTAATGCAGTAAAAGAGAGCAGGAGCGAGAACATGGGATTGTATCGATATGATCAAATGGTTGGTTGCTTGCCTGATGGTTCGATGCACTGATACGGTTCTTCGCTAGGGTAATCAGGGTACTCTTCGGGGGCAGAACCTGTCGCAAAGGACATCGATACACAACCATTACCAAACAATGTGCAACAATATGATGCATGCATGAAACATGGCAATATGAGTGTGTTGGGCTTATGCAACTAAGAACAGAGGGGTTTGAACAAATTTGAATCAAGGATTCAAATTTCAAATTCAAATATGGTCTTTTAAAGTGCTTTTCCTTGTTCTGCTTAAAACATCAATTTAACTTGTTTGATCATGCATGAAAATAGGACAGATGGATAGATTGGATTTTTCTGATCATTTTTCATATATAATTTGTCCAATTTGGAGTTACAGAATAAAAGTTATGAATTTTTGAAGTTTAAATAATATTCTAGAATTTCCTGATTTAATTTAAATTCAGAAAATCAATTACTGCGTCAGCCTGACGTCAGTGTGACGTCAGCAGGTCAACGGAACAGGTCTGGGTCAAACCTGACAGTGGGTCCCGCATGTCAGGGTGATTATTTTAATTAAAATTTAATTAAAACTAATCCTGTTTAATTAACAGGGCTGGGCCCCACCTGTCATTGACTCAGGGGAGTCAATCAGGGCCCACCCGTGGTCAAAGTCAAAGTCGGCTGCCGGCGTTTAGCCGCCGGCGAGCCCGACACGGCGGCGGGAGTGGTTTTGGCCATTTCGGCCACCAGAGGGGCCGCGGAGACCACCGGAGTGGAGCTGAGGACAAACCGCAGCTCTTGGCGGAGTCCGTTGGGGTCGGGGTGGCCGGAGTCGACGGCGGCGAGCTCGGCTGCGGCCACCGGGGTTCGGTCGTGCACGGGAACGGGGTTGGAGCTCGAAGTCGAGCGAAGCGAGGCGCTAGGGATGCTCTACGGGGTCTTGCGAACTCGTTGGACTCGCCGGGGTGACCAAATGGTCACCGGAGCTGCGTCGACGACGAGCTCGGCGACGGCGGAGGTTCGGCCGTGGTGGGGAGGAGGCTACGGTGGGGAAACGAGGGGGAGGAGAGGGGGAAACGGTGGCGTAGCTCACCGCGGTTGCAGTGGGCGTCGAAGTGGGCTCGGGGACGCGCTGGAGACGGCGAATCGACGGCGACGGTGGTCGGAGCCCGAAGAGGGGAACGGCGACGTGGCGGCGATGCAGGGCTTCCGGGGAGCTGTGGAGCGGTGGGGAGGAAGAGGGAGTCGAGGCGGAGCTCCTGAGCTAGTCGGGGGAGCGAGGGGTGGTCGGAGACGGCGGCTATGGCGAACGGCGGCGACGGTGGTGTTCGGCCGTGAGAGAGAGAGGGAGAGAGCAGCACGGGAGAGAGAGGGGGATAAGGCCAGGGGATCGGGGCGGCACCGAGAAGAAGCGCCGCGGCGTCGCGCTGGCGGGGGAGGCAGGCAGACGGACTGGTGGCGTGGCGCTCCGGCCGTGCGCGCGCGCCGGCCACACGCCTGGCCGACTGGCGCCAGGAGGACGACGGCGGTGGTGGGCTGGGGTGGCTTGCTGGGCCGGCCAGCTGGCTGGGCCGCACAGGGAAGTTTTTCCCTTTTTTTTCTGTTTCTGTTTTTTATTTAATATATCTGCAACTTTGTTGAATTTAATAAAATACCTAGGCAACTTCAAAAATCACCAAACTATTCCTGGCCCATAGTTGGATTATTTCCAACATGAAACATTTTAGTTTGGAGATATTTGAGCATTTAAATATTTTATATTATTTTAAATGCCCAAATTCAAATATCTATGATTTAAATCAGAAACCCTAGGATGGCCTAGGAAAATGTGCACCACTTTTGGCAGAGGTTCTGAACCAAGGCAAAAATGATGGGCATTTTAGAAGGGCATTTCAGGTTCATTGAAAAATTATTTTAGTAACCCTAGTTGGTTTCAGAGGGGACTGGGGGTTCTGTCATCCCCATTTCAAGTTTCTGATGAAAGAATAAACATGATGCAACACTCTAATGCATGACTAGCTAGGTTGTGACAACTCACCCCCACTCAAAAGAATCTCGTCCCGAGATTTGGGTTCCTCCGAGAAGAAGGCGGGATATTCAAGTCGAAGACGATCCTCCCTTTCCCAAGTTGCTTCATCCTCAGAATGGTGCGACCATTGAACCTTGAGAAACTTGATATTATGACGTCGCGTGGTACGTTCGGCCTGATCGAGGATACGAATGGGGTACTCTCGATATGTAAGATCATCTTGGAGATCAAGCGTTTCGTGGTCCACTTCACGGATAGGATCCGAGAAGCAACGCCTGAGTTGAGAAACGTGGAAGACATCGTGAACTCTGGAGAGGTGCGGAGGTAGTTCCAACTGGTAGGCAACTTCTCCTCGTTTGGCAAGAATGCGAAAAGGTCCAATGTAACGAGGAGCCAATTTGCCTTTGATACCGAAACGATGGGTTCCCTTCAGAGGGGTGACCCGAAGATAAGCCTTCTCGTCAACCTCGAAAGTCACAGCTTTATGTTTTCGGTCATATTGACTCTTTTGACGAGATTGGGCTGTTTTCAACTTTTCACGAACGATACGAACTTGTTCTTCTGCTTCCTGAATCATGTCCGGGCCAAAGAATTTTCTTTCCCCGGTCTCTGACCAGTTAAGGGGTGTTCGACATCGTCGTCCATAGAGAACTTCAAAAGGGGCTTTACCCAAGCTAGATTGATAGCTGTTGTTGTAAGCGAATTCGGCAAATGGAAGGCACTTCTCCCAGTCCATTCCGAATGAGATAACAGAGGCTCGAAGCATGTCTTCTAGAATTTGGTTGACGCGTTCCACTTGACCACTCGACTGAGGGTGGAAAGCGGTGCTAAAGGAAAGACGGGTTCCCATAGCATTTTGGAAACTTTCCCAAAATCGAGAGGTGAAAAGACTTCCTCGATCCGAGTTAATTTCCAAAGGAACACCATGGAGAGACACTATTCGGGAGATGTACAAATCTGCCAGCTGACTAGCGGGTATACTCTCACGAACAGGTAAGAAGTGGGCTACTTTGGAAAGACGATCGACCACGACGAAAATAGCATTATTCCCTCTCTTGGTCCTGGGAAACCCGGTAATGAAATCCATACCAATTTTATCCCATTTCCATTCAGGAATAGCTAAGGGTTGAAGGGTGCCAGCAGGCCGTTGATGCTCTGCTTTTACACGACGACAGACGTCGCAATTTGCAATATACTGAGCAATTTCTCTCTTCATCCTAGTCCACCAGAACCTCTGGCGTAGGTCCTGATACATCTTAGTACTACCGGGATGAATAGTGAGAGGAGATTCATGAGCTTCCTTAAGGATTAATCGCCTTAGGTTGCGCACTTTGGGAACTACTAGTCGATTCCCGAAGTATACGACTCCTTGATCATTAATGGAGAAACAATCCGCAATTCCTTTTTGAATGTTCCTCTTGATGCGGGAGATTCCCGGATCTACCTCCTGTGCTTTGATAATTTGATCCGTAAGGGTAGGTTTTGCCACCAAGGTGGAGAGAAAACCTTGAGGAACAATGTGAAGGTTAAGCTTCCGAAATTCCTCATGGAGAAGCGGTTGACTTTGTTGTAACATCAGGTTGTTACAATAAGATTTATGACTTAGCGCATCAGCCATGACGTTGGCTTTCCCTGGGGTGTAGGTTATTCCTAAGTCGAAGTCGGTGATCAATTCAACCCAATGTCTCTGCCTGAGATTCAAATCCGATTGGGTGAAAATATACTTCAGACTTTGGTGATCAGTGAATATTTCGCAACGATTACCGAGGAGGTAATGTCGCCAGGTCTTAAGTGCATAGACTACGGCTGCAAGCTCTAGATCATGAGTAGGATAATTCTCCTCATGTGGGTGCAATTGCCGTGAAGCGTAGGCAATTACGTGTCGATCTTGCATGAGAATGCAACCTAGTCCTTGTCGCGAGGCGTCGCAGTAGATAACAAAGTCCTTGGAGAAGTCTGGCGGTACCAGCACGGGAGCAGAAGTCAGGCGTCTTTTCAGTTCCTGAAAGCTGTGCTCACATTGTGGAGTCCATTCGAACTTCTTATCTTTCTTGAGGAGTTCGGTTAGAGGTTTGGCAACCTTGGAGAAGTTCTCGACAAAGCGACGACAATAGCTCGCTAAGCCTAGAAAACTCCGAACTTGCTTGACTGATTCAGGTGGAGTCCAGTTAAGGACGGCTTGAACTCGCTCAGGGTTAACAGCAATACCTTTACCGGATATTACATGACCCAGATAGGTCACTTCTGACAACCAGAATTCACATTTAGAAAATTTGGCATAAAGGCGATGCTCTCGAAGTTTCTTCAACACTAGCCTTAGATGTTCGGCATGCTCTTCCTCGTTCTTGGAGTAGATGAGTATATCATCGAGATAAACTACGACGAACTTATCCAAATACTCCATGAAGATTGAGTTCATTAACCGAGAAAAGGTGGCTGGAGCGTTGGTTAAACCGAAGGACATGATGGTGTACTCGTATTGGCCATAACGAGTAACAAAGGCCGTTTTAGGAATGTCCCCGTTTCTGATTTTGATTTGATGGTAGCCCAACCTCAAATCCATCTTGGAGAAGACTGAGGATCCAGCGAGCTGATCATACAGGTCGTTGATCCTGGGAAGCGGGTATTTGTTCTTGATTGTGACCAAGTTGACAGGTCGGTAATCTACAACCATCCGGTCCGTACCATCCTTCTTCTTGACGAATAGGACGGGGCAAGCCCACGGAGATGAACTAGGTCGGATGAAACCCTTTTTCAAGGACTCATCGAGTTGTTTCTTAAGCTCGGCTAGTTCTAGGGGTGCCATCTTATAGGGTCTTCTAGCAATCGGAACGGTTCCTGGAATGAGGTCTATTACGAACTCAACATCCCTGTCAGGTGGAACACCTGGCAATTCCTCTGGAAAGACATCCGGGAAGTCACGGACTACCGGAACGTCCTCAAGGTCTGGCAAAGGGCTGGCGTTAAGAGAATATAATTGTCGCTTGGCTATTCGGGTCAAGACATTGACTATCTTCCCCGAAGGATGGGTGAGTTGAACAGTCCTAGAGAAGCAATCAATTTGGGCATGATGAGCTGACATCCAGTCCATACCCAGAATGATATTAATATCTGAAGATTTAAGGGCTATCAAAGACGCAAGGAAAACAAGTCTGTCGACTTGGATCTCATTTCCATAACTTACCCTAGAGGTCTGCCATCTAGACCCAGGGGTAGAGATTTCCATAGTGGATGTCATGTCACAGAGTGCAACGTTATGCAAACGAGCATAATTTTCAGATATAAAGGAATGAGAGGCTCCTGTATCGAAAAGGACAGATGCCGGGTGGCAATTAACAAGAAGCGTACCGAGAACGACGTTGGGATCCTCTTGAGCTTCTTCGGCAGAGACACGGTTGACATGGCCACGTGAAGCGGTGACCGGCTTGGCGTGGAATACTTTTCCTGTCGGCTTGCCACGGCCAACAGCTTTAGCAGATTGATTGGGGTTGGTCTGGGGGCATTCACGCATATAGTGACCAGATTCCCCACACTTGAAACAAGTCACGGAACTGGTACGTGGAGGAACATTATTGGTTGGACCCCCATAGGGCTTGGCTGGAGCAGACTGTTGTACAGGGCGAGGCGCCTGGAAAGATGGCCTCGGTGTGAACCTGGGTGGCAGGGCGGTGTTGGGCACCCACACGCGGCGCTTCTGAGGACCAGCACCGGATGAGGAACCCGTGTCACGTCCATGCTTGCGTGTTGCGTCATAGTCAGTCTGACCAGTTTCAGCACTGATGGCTTTGTTGACAAGTTTCGAAAAAGATGTGCACTCATACAGACGGAGGTCGCGGCGAAGCTCAGGACTAAGGCCCTTACGGAACCTTGCTTGCTTCTTGGCGTCAGTAGAAACTTCCTCAGTTGCATATCGGGCGAGATTACCAAACTCCCTGCTATAGGCATCCACAGAAAGTCGGCCTTGGGTGAAACTGCAAAATTCTTCACGTTTACGGTCCATGAGACCCTCCGGAATGTGATGTTCACGGAAAGCCTCGCTGAATTCAGCCCAAGTAGTGACATGGCCCGCTGGGCGCATAGCTCCATAATTCTCCCACCATAGACTGGCGGGGCCTTCAAGATGATATGCAGCAAAGGTGACCTTGTCAGCCTCCGCTACCAGCGTGGAACGCAGTTTGTGAGAGATACTGCGAAGCCAGTCATCAGCGTCGAGAGGCTCGACGGAGTGGTGGAACGTGGGTGGATGCAATTTGATAAAATCACTGAGTGACACCACGTTAGCCCTCTGATGGTGTGCTGTATTCTGTTCAATACGCTCCAACAAACGGTTTGTCTCCCGCTTGTTTCTCTCAGCTTCCATCATCACCTCGGCTAGTGAAGGAGGATGAGGCAGATTTTCATTCCTGGCTTCACTGCCTTCGGCCTGCTCTTGGGAAGCAGGGTTAGCGCGCGTGTTGACCATCCTAGGTAAACAAGACAATGATTTAGTCAGGATGGTAAAATTCCGACATAGGATATAGAATGTAAGGAATAACTCGGAATGCAAGATGATCATCCGTATGACATGGTAGATACAGAAACTGCTTCTTTTATTCCATCGTCATACACACCATACAGGGTTTAGTACAAGACCAAACAAAGTACTAATACGGTGAAAGAGGATTACATCTCATCGGAGGCATTCCAAGCTCCTATACATTATTTCTCTACACCTCCGGAAAGAGTACAAACTAGGTCATAACCCACGAGTCACGCGGGACGATAGAAGACACAGCTAGTGCGAACTAGTGATACTACTGCTAACTCAGACCGATCCGTAGTAGTCCTCGTAGAAGTCACCTCCATAGCCTGGAAGCTCAACATGATCATCCGGGAACAGACGATCTCGCGAAGCTTGTGGACCATAGGGGCTAGGATGAGGCCTTGGACCAACAAACGGTGGCCTGCAGGGACCGCGAGGTGGGGTGATGCCTCCTACATCACGCCAAACCATCACGTCTGGCAGAGCAGATCTCACAGGATAGAGATCGCGCATATCTGAATATCCAGCTTGCACCGCCGGTGCGAACCGAGTCAAAGTGGCCCAGTGGTCAGCACGGGTATTGAAGAGCTCTAACCTCAAGGCCTGATTTTCACGGTCCTTATCCTCGAGCATCTCAGCAGTGGTGCGAGTCCGTGAATCCTCCTGAGTGGGATCAGCATAGATAGCCTGGAGATACCCTTGTGCTCCCGGAAGTGATCCTGGCATATACCGGAAATCAGAGTCCCGAAATAACCCAGATCTGACTCGCATAATGGTCATCATAGAGTAGGCGGCGTCCTGCACAGCCATCTCAATGGTAACCCCGAGTCCATAAGAGCAGTGAAGAGGCTCGGTGGATCCAGGATAAGATGGAAATATCCTGACAGTGCAGAGATACTGGCTTTGATTAAAGTCTCGGAATTGCTCTTCGACCGTGTACTCGGGATACCAGCGATATCCAGCCTCAGTCATTACCCTGACCAATTTAGCAGTATGGCCGGGTACATCTAGGCATCGAGTCAGGCGAACCACTTGATTGAGGTCGCGAGTGGCCATCTGAAAGCACAATCATAATGCAAGGGCTAGAATTTCTAGCAAAATTTCGGCAGCATAACAGCTGTAAATGCTCAAGAAGGATTTTGAGACATTTGACAAAGGATTACATACACACTCATCATCATCATATCAAAGTTCTGAATCCATTCTAACAACATAATGTGGTAGTAGAACTGAACTAGGCTTGTATCCATCAAACTTATAAGGTACTACTGATTAGTAACTCGTGATCCTGATAGAGAGAACAGATCCTAATTCCTTAACCCTCGGTGGAAGAATGGACTGACTCAGATCAGAAAGTCATAAGGTATAAGGAGTAAAAAGAGCCTTACGTTCCAACCCACAAACAATTCCCCTACATATAACTAAAGAATTTGTAGACTCAACATCGACCAGTTTGGCTTGGAGAACCTACAGGCAGTCCGGCTCTGATGCCAACGCTGTCAGGACCCCGACTCAATGCCACATCGATCTAGCATGTAACACCTCATATCACTTTGCGGCCTCACGCACGGTATTCCCACGGGTGTCGCCTTACCTTTGCCCGGGACCGTTTGCGCCTTTTGGCACACGTATATGACAGTGTCGCTAGCATCCATATGATAAGGAGCCCGGGCTGACATGGCTAGTCGTAAACCCAAAGCGGCACAGACTTACAGGGACAGGCATCCATGACCAAGCATCGAACGTGTCGGTCATCAGCGAGTGAATCCAGGCTGTAGCACTGGGCTAGCAGGACTCCGGAGAACCGGGCTGTAGCGGGCTAACAGGACTCCGGTATTCACCGTGTGACATTTCCTCGAAGGGACAGACACAGGAACGAAGAAGGACACATGCCGGCCAGCCTAAGTGTTCCAGAGCAGTAGCAAGCTACCATGGCTCAGCGGTAACACTAGGAGACATTTCCCGGTAAGAGAGGCTACTAAAGATAAACAACTAGATAGTCAGATCCCACACATACCAAGCATTTCAATCATACACACAATATGCTCGATATGTGCAAATACAACGAAGCATCACAACATGACTCTATGACACAAGTACTTTATTTAAGGCTCAGTGAGCCATACATAACATACACAAAGGTACGGGTCTCACGACCCCACATACAAGTCATACAGTCATACAAACCAGCAGCGGAAGTAACTTGTCTGAGTACAGACAACTAGTAAAATAAAAGAGGCTTGGAAAGCCTAGCTATACTACGTGGTCCTTCACAAGCTCAGGGTCACCACCTGGGTCTTTAGCCTACTCGTTGATATCAACGTCTACATAGAACCCATCAGAAGGGGTTGCAGCGTCTTCTGTAAAAATGTAGATTATAGCAACATGAGTACAAAGGTACTCAGCAAGACTTACATCAGATCCTACATACATGCATAGTATCAAGAAGGGTTGGTGGAGTTATTGCAGCAAGCCAGCTTTGACTCTTGGCTAGGCTATCCTACGATACTCCAACTTGAAATGGTTTTGCGCACACGAGTCCACTACGCACCAATTCAATACACTACCGAGGATCCACCTCCGTCTTCCTACGGAAGAGCCATCCTCGGCACTCACACTTATCTTGAGGCTTTTAGTAGTTTCCATTTACTTGTCTATGAACTGTATAGGCAACCAAGTAGTCCTTTACCGCGGACGCGGCTATTCGAATAGATCATGTTAACCCTGCAGGGGGTACTTCTTCATACACGCTCTCACCACTTACCGTCGTTTACACGACATGTACTCGGCAACCTTCAAGCGGAAGCCCAACGTGGGTGTCGGCCACGACCTACCTAGTCACCTAAGCCTCCAGTCCAGGTTTATCGCCTATTCAGGTTCCATCCGCAGGGAGTCCGGCCGAGGTTTCCCATACGGCCCCGAACGATGTGAACAGGGTTCCCGAGATACCTAACGGGTATTCGGTACACCCGGCCACGTACCTACCGCATCACAGCCCACCCCTACGGTCAGCGCTGTCCACGGCCTCCAGTAGGCTACAAACACCAGAAGCTACTTGCAACTCCTGGACGGAGAACTAGGGTGAATAAGAAGCCGAGAGGGTCCATTGGTTTCGGGCCCAATGCATGGTAGTAGCTGATTCTTAAATCACACATACAGATCTCAGTGCTTAAGGTCGGCTTCAATGAAACAACCCACCATGTACTCCTACATGGCCTCTCATCGATACCTTTACCAAATCGTGTTCACCACACCACTCTCATTACCGACACAATCATTTCACTCTAGCCCATCACCCAGATGAACCAGACCTGACACGACTCTAAGCATAGCAGGCATAGCAAGGTAGGAACAACACATACATATGGCTCAATCAACTCCTACACATGCTAGTGGGTTTCATCTAGTTACTGTGGCAATGACAGGTCATGCAGAGGAAATGGGTTCAACTACCGTAGCACACAACAGTTTGAATCGCGTTGTCTTAATGCAGTAAAAGAGAGCAGGAGCGAGAACATGGGATTGTATCGATATGATCAAATGGTTGGTTGCTTGCCTGATGGTTCGATGCACGGATACGGTTCTTCGTTAGGGTAGTCACGGTACTCCTCGGGGACAGATCCTGTCGTAAAGGATAACGATACACAGGCATCACCAAACAATGTGCAACAATATGATGCATGCATGAAACATGGCAATATGAGTGTGTTGGGCTAATGCAACTAAAGCTACCAACGCTGTCAGGACCCCGACTCGATGTCACATCGATCTAGCTGGTAACACCTCATATCACTTTGCGGCCTCACGCACGGTATCCCCACGGGTGTCGTCTTACCTTTTCCCGGGACCGTTTGCGCCTTTTGGCTCGCGTATATGAAAGTGTCGCTAGCATCCATATGATAAAGAGCCCGGGCTGACATGACTAGTCGTAAACCCAAAGTGGCACAGACTTACAGGGACAGGCATCCATGACCCAGCTTCGAACGTGTCGGTCATCAGCAAGTGGGTCCAGGCTGTAGCACTGGGCTAGCAGGACTCCGGTAAACCGGGCTGTAGCGGGCTAACAGGACTCCGGTACTCAAAGCGTGACATTTCCCCGAAGGGACAGACACAGGAACGAAGAAGGACACATGCCGGCCAGCCTAAGTGTTCCAGAGCAGTAGCAAGCTACCATGGCTCAGCGGTAACACTAGGAGACATTTCCCGGTAAGAGAGGCTACTAAAGATAGACAACTAGATAGTCAGATCCCACACATACCAAGCATTTCAATCATACACACAATATGCTCGATATGTGCAAATACAACGAAGCATCACAACATGACTCTATGACACAAGTACTTTATTTAAGGCTCAGTGAGCCATACATAACATACACAAAGGTACGGGTCTCACGACCCCACATACAAGTCATACAGTCATACAAACCAGCAGCGGAAGTAACTTGTCTGAGTACAGACAACTAGTAAAATAAAAGAGGCTTGGAAAGCCTAGCTATACTACGTGGTCCTTCACAAGCTCAGGGTCACCACCTGGGTCTTTAGCCTACTCGTTGATATCAACGTCTACATAGAACCCATCAGAAGGGGTTGCAGCGTCTTCTGTAAAAATGTAGATTATAGCAACATGAGTACAAAGGTACTCAGCAAGACTTACATCAGATCCTACATACATGCATAGTATCAAGAAGGGTTGGTGGAGTTATTGCAGCAAGCCAGCTTTGACTCTTGGCTAGGCTATCCTACGATACTCCAACTTGAAATGGTTTTGCGCACACGAGTCCACTACTCACCAATTCAATACACTACCGAGGATCCATCTCCGTCTTCCTACGGAAGAGCCATCCTCGGCACTCACACTTGTCTTGAGGCTTTTAGTAGTTTCCATTTACTTGTCTATGAACTGTATAGGCAACCAAGTAGTCCTTTACCGCGGACGCGGCTATTCGAATAGATCATGTTAACCCTGCAGGGGGTACTTCTTCATACACGCTCTCACCACTTACCGTCGTTTACACGACATGTACTCGGCAACCTTCAAGCGGAAGCCCAACGCGGGTGTCGGCCACGACCTACCTAATCACCTAAGCCTCCAGTCCAGGTTTATCGCCTATCCAGGTTCCATCCGCAGGGAGTCCGGCCGAGGTTTCCCATACGGCCCCGAACGATGTGAACAGGGTTCCCGAGATACCTAACGGGTATTCGGTACACCCGGCCACGTACCTACCGCATCACAGCCCACCCCTACGGTCAGCGCTGTCCACGGCCTCCAGTAGGCTACAAACACCAGAAACTACTTGCAACTCCTGGACGGAGAACTAGGGTGAATAAGAAGCCGAGAGGGTCCATTGGTTTCGGGCCCAATGCATGGTAGTAGCTGATTCTTAAATCACACATACAAATCTCAGTGCTTAAGGTCGGCTTCAATGAAACAACCCACCATGTACTCCTACATGGCCTCTCATCGATACCTTTACCAAATCGTGTTCACCACACCACTCTCATTACCGACATAATCATTTCACTCCAGCCCATCACCCCGATGAACCAGACCTGACACGACTCTAAGCATAGCAGGCATAGCAAGGTAGGAACAACACATACATATGGCTCAAGCAACTCCTACACATGCTAGTGGGTTTCATCTAGTTACTGTGGCAATGACAGGTCATGCAGAGGAAATGGGTTCAACTACCGTAGCACACAGCAGTTTGAATCGCGTTGTCTTAATGCAGTAAAAGAGAGCAGGAGCGAGAACATGGGATTGTATCGATATGATCAAATGGTTGGTTGCTTGCCTGATGGTTCGATGCACTGATACGGTTCTTCGCTAGGGTAATCAGGGTACTCTTCGGGGGCAGAACCTGTCGCAAAGGACATCGATACACAACCATTACCAAACAATGTGCAACAATATGATGCATGCATGAAACATGGCAATATGAGTGTGTTGGGCTTATGCAACTAAGAACAGAGGGGTTTGAACAAATTTGAATCAAGGATTCAAATTTCAAATTCAAATATGGTCTTTTAAAGTGCTTTTCCTTGTTCTGCTTAAAACATCAATTTAACTTGTTTGATCATGCATGAAAATAGTACAGATGGATAGATTGGATTTTTCTGATCAATTTTCATATATAATTTGTCCAATTTGGAGTTACAGAATAAAAGTTATGAATTTTTGAAGTTTAAATAATATTCTGGAATTTCCTGATTTAATTTAAATTCAGAAAATCAATTACTGCGTCAGCCTGACGTCAGTGTGACGTCAGCAGGTCAACGGAACAGGTCTGGGTTAAACCTGACAGTGGGTCCCGCATGTCAGGGTGATTATTTTAATTAAAATTTAATTAAAACTAATCCTGTTTAATTAACAGGGCTGGGCCCCACCTGTCATTGACTCAGGGGAGTCAACCAGGGCCCACCCGTGGTCAAAGTCAAAGTCGGCTGCCGGCGTTTAGCCGCCGGCGAGCCCGACACGGCGGCGGGAGTGGTTTTGGCCATTTCGGCCACCAGAGGGGCCGCGGAGACCACCGGAGTGGAGCTGAGGACAAACCGCAGCTCTTGGCGGAGTCCGTTGGGGTCGGGGTGGCCGGAGTCGACGGCGGCGAGCTCGGCTGCGGCCGCTGGGTTCGGTCGTGCACGGGAACGGGGTTGGAGCTCGAAGTCGAGCGAAGCGAGGCGCTAGGGATGCTCTATGGGGTCTTGCGAACTCGTTGGACTCGCCGGGGTGACCAAATGGTCACCGGAGCTGCGTCGACGACGAGCTCGGCGACGGCGGAGGTTCGGCCGTGGTGGGGAGGAGGCTACGGTGGGGAAACGAGGGGGAGGAGAGGGGGAAACGGTGGCGTAGCTCACCGCGGTTGCAGTGGGCGTCGAAGTGGGCTCGGGGACGCGCTGGAGACGGCGAATCGACGGCGACGGTGGTCGGAGCCCGAAGAGGGGAACGGCGACGTGGCGGCGATGAAGGGCTTCCGGGGAGCTGTGGAGCGGTGGGGAGGAAGAGGGAGTCGAGGCGGAGCTCCTGAGCTAGTCGGGGGAGCGAGGGGTGGTCGGAGACGGCGGCTATGGCGAACGGCGGCGACGGTGGTGTTCGGCCGTGAGAGAGAGAGGGAGAGAGCAGCACGGGAGAGAGAGGGGGATAAGGCCAGGGGATCGGGGCGGCACCGAGAAGAAGCGCCGCGGCGTCGCGCTGGCGGGGGAGGCAGGCAGACGGGCTGGTGGCGTGGCGCTCCGGCCGTGCGCGCGCGCCGGCCACACGCCTGGCCGACTGGCGCCAGGAGGACGACGGCGGTGGTGGGCTGGGCTGGCTTGCTGGGCCGGCCAGCTGGCTGGGCCGCACAGGGAAGTTTTTCCCTTTTTTTTCTGTTTCTGTTTTTTATTTAATATATCTGCAACTTTGTTGAATTTAATAAAATACCTAGGCAACTTCAAAAATCACCAAACTATTCCTGGCCCATAGTTGGATTATTTCCAACATGAAACATTTTAGTTTGGAGATATTTGAGCATTTAAATATTTTATATTATTTTAAATGCCCAAATACAAATATCTATGATTTAAATCAGAAACCCTAGGATGGCCTAGGAAAATGTGCACCACTTTTGGCAGAGGTTCTGAACCAAGGCAAAAATGATGGGCATTTTAGAAGGGCATTTCAGGTTCATTGAAAAATTATTTTAGTAACCCTAGTTGGTTTTAGAGGGGACTGGGGGTTCTGTCATCCCCATTTCAAGTTTCTGATGAAAGAATAAACATGATGCAACACTCTAATGCATGACTAGCTAGGTTGTGACACTGCCACTGGGCCGCCTCTGAATCGGTGGCCCACAAAGGTGGACCACTGCTACGCGTGACGTCCCATGCAACAGCCGGCCGGTCGGTCCCCTATCACACTGACCGGCTCGGGATCCAGCGTCAGCCTGCACCATCAGTGCGTAATGATGATCCACTAGCGGGTCAGGCTTGGGATCCTCTGCGCTAGATTCTGCTACACCTCCATCAGCCGACGCCATGGAAGATCCCTGTGTAGAAAATCTGCCTGGGGCAAGATCTGGATCGGGATCCAAGGATGTGGCTGGACAATGTGTGCCTTCCATGGTTGTGCGTGTTTCACAAACACGTACATGCCTTCAGAAAGGGGTAATTAAAGATGTTAATTATAAACATATTACCAAGTTTGGCATGGCATGTACTACAGGTGAACCGACTTCCTTTCAAGAAGCACTTGGTGATGCAGAATGAAAAAGAGCTATGGAACAAGAATACATGGCTCTTTAGAGAAATAAAACATGGCATCCGGTTCCCCCAAAGCAAGGTAAAATTTTGATAGATTGCAAATGGGTGTTCAGAATTAAGAGAAAACCTGATGGAACCATAGATCGCCATAAAACTAGACTAGTTGCAAAGGGTTTTAAACAGAGGTATGGCATAGTTTATCATGATACTTTCAGTCCACTCATAAAAATTTCTACCATTCGTCTTGTTCTGTCTATTGTTGTTTCAAGGGGGCGGAGTCTCAAATAACTAGATGTGTAGAATGCATTTCTTCATGGGGTTCTGGAAGAGGAGGTTTACATGAAACAACCTCATGGGTTTGAGTACAAAAGGTCTCCATTTCATGTTTGTAAGCCTGATAAATCTATTTATGGTCTAAAGCAAGCTCCTAGGGCATGGTACTCTAGGCTTAGTTACAAGTGGCAAGCACTCAGTTTTATTCCTTCCAAGTCTGACACCTCACTATTCATTTACAATAAGTCAAATACATCTATATTTGTACTTATTTATGTTGATGATATAATTTTTACAAGATCATGTGATGAGACAGTGGTAGGGCTGTTAAAGGATCTAGGTGCTGAATTTGCCTTGAAGGATCTAGGAGACTTGCATTTCTTCCTAGGGATAAAGTCAAGAAACATGGTAATGACTGAGGGAATCCTGGATTACGGGGTATCCGAATGGCCGAACTATATACATCGTCCAGACTATTGGAGCGTGAAGATACGAGACTCAAGACTCCGTCCCGTGTCCGGACGGGACTCCCCTTTGCGTGGAAGACAAGATTGGCGATCCGGATATTGTGTTTCCTTCCTTGTAACCGACTCCGTGTAAACCCTAGCCCTCTCCGGTGTCTATATAAACAGGAGAGGTTGGTCCTTAGAAGGTTGATCACAATTACAATCATAATCATGATAGGCTAGCTTCTAGTGTTTAGCCTCTATGATCTCGTGGTAGATCTACTCTTGTACTACTCATATCTTCAATATTAATCAAGCAGGAAGTAGGGATTTACCTCCATCGAGAGGGCCCGAACCTGGGTAAACATTGTGTCCCTTGCTTCCTGTTACCATCAGCCTAAGAGGCACAGATTTGGACCCCCTACCCAAGATCCGCCAGTTTTGATACCGACATTGGTGCTTTCATTGAGAGTTCCTCTGTGTCATCGCTGCGAGGCTTGATGGCGCCTTCAATCGTCAACAACCCGGTCCAGGGCGAGACTTTTCTCCCTGGACAGATCTTTGTGTTCGGCGGCTTCACACTGCGGGCCAATTCGCTTGGCCATCTGGAGCAGATCGATAGCTACACCCCTGGCCACGAGGTCAGGCTCGGAAACGTGAACTACATGACCGATGTCCGCGGAGACTTGATCTTCGACGGAATCGGGGCTGTGCTAAGAGCGTCGGACAGTCACGATGAGCACGGCCTAGACCTGCTGTCGGACAGTGCTCGGGATATCACCCCTGCAGTAGCCCCGGACCCAAATCCGGAGCAGACTGCGTGGCCCAAGGACGGGTGGATGGACCCCGCCCCGCAGGCCGCACACTCATCGGCGGTAGAGCTGAACCCAGGCCTCACCTCTAGGTGATGCGTGTGATTCCGGACCCCCGGACTCGTATCCGGTTGTAGGTTCCAGTCCGCGCGCTCCCGAGCCCGCCGAGCCTGGTTGGGCTACAGTTATGGAGTTTACTGCTGCAGATATCTTCCAGTACTCGCCCTTTGGCGACATGCTGAACTCATTAAAGTCTCTCTCTTTGTCAGGAGGCTCTTGGCCAAACTATGTCCGGCTCAGGTGGGAAGCAGGCGACGAAGGAATTCGCTGCCCACCCACCACCCACTTAATTGCCACGGTTGATGATCTAACCGATGTGCTTGACTTCGACTCCGAAGACATCGACGGTATATGGACGATGATGCAGGAGAAGAACAGGAACCACCGCTCACAAGGCGGTGGACAGCCACCCCGTTGCACGATATATACATGGTGGACACACCTAAGGACGACGGCGACAATTCGGAAGACAAAACCCCCGGGCAAAAACCAAAGCGACAGCGCAGACGCTGCTCCAAATCCAACAACAGTAAAAATATCGACAAGAGCACCAGAAAGATCGACATCCCAGTCAACTCCGAAGGCAACAATGACCACATGGACCCAGCGATGGAGCAGGATGAGCCAGGTCACGCTGAACACAGTTCGGAACAGACACCCGATCACAATGATCCCGAGGGACGAGCTCATCAAACTGCCCCAGGACAAGAACACAGTCCGGATGACGATGCATTCATCATCCTGGAAAAATGCATGGAACGAGATAACCTCCACAGAAAGCTTACGGCCACCGCGAGAAGTCTAAAGAAGCAGAAGCAATGGCTAAAAGCTGCACAGGAAACGCTCAATCAAAGATGGAATAAAGTGCTAGACACTGAAGAAACATACGGCGACGATCGCCATACAAAGAGCTACCCAAAGCGCAAGCTACTGCCTAAATTCAACGACGAGGCCATTCCACCAAAGAGTAACACGACCAGGAGGCCGGACATACCACTTCATAACCGCAACAGAGCAGCTACCGACGTCTCGCACGATTTGTGTGAGCACCTGGATAAGAAAGCCTACGCGGCTAGGTCCATCTACGGATCTAAAGGACACATCCCGAGGCGGGATTATGGTCACAAAAACGATTATACCAATCGAATACCAGTTCGGAATAAACACCGGACACAACAACAGCCGACGGCATGCCACAACGTGTCCAGATACAAAGGGGCTGCTCACCCCCTGTGCTTCACTGAAGAAGTACTGGACCACAAATTTCCACAGGGTTTTAAACCTGTGAACATAGAGGCATATGACGGAACGACAGACCCAGGGGTCTGGATCGAGGATTTTATCCTGCATATTCACATGGCTCGTGGGGATGACCTCAACGCCATCAAATACCTTCCCCTCAAGCTGAAGGGACCATCTCGACACTAGTTGAAAAACCTCCCCGAAAATTCAATTGGGAGTTGGGAGGAACTCGAGGATGCTTTCAGGGCCAATTTTCAAGGGACTTATGTCCGGCCTCCGGATGCGGACGATTTAAGTCACATAATCCAACAGCCCAGAGAGTCCGCCCGCAAGCTTTGGAACATATTCCTCACTAAGAAGAATCAAATTGTCGACTGTCCGGATGCCGAAGCCTTAGCGGCATTCAAACACAGCATCAGCGATGAGTGGCTCGCTAGGCACCTTGGCCAAGAAAAGCAAAGGACAATGGCAGCCCTAACAAGCCTTATGACCTGCTTCTGCGCGGGTGAAGATAGTTGGTTGGCCCATAAAGGCACCAGTGACCCAAGCACATCCGAAATAAGGGATGGCAATGGGAAGCCACGTCGTAATAAAAACAAACGTCCAAACAAGAAAGAGAGCCCGGACAACGTAGCGGTCAATGCCGGATTCAGGGGCTCTCGACCCGATAAGCAAATGAAGCCATTTAAAGGCAGTAAAGAGGGACCGTTCGGTCTAAACAGAGTCCTAGACAGACTGTGCCAAATTCATGGCACCCCTGACAAACCTGTGAATCACACGCATAGAGAGTGCTGGGTCTTCAAGCAGGCCAGCAAATTAAATGTCGAACACAAGGGAAAGGAAACACCAAGTGAAGACGAGGATGAACCTCGCCAGCCGAACACTGGGGGACAGAAAAAATTCCCACCAGAGGTTAAAACAGTAAACATGATCCACGCGACTTGCACATCCACGAGAAGGAATGAACGCCTGCTTAGTGACGTGTACACTATAAAGCCCATTGTACCCACACCTAACTACTGGTTGGCTTGTCTGATCACCTTCGATCACACGGACTGTCTGGCTAGTATTCAGCACGAAGGATCAGAGGCCTTGGTGCTTGACCCTATAATCGACGGATACCATCTCACCAACGTCCTCATGGACGGCGGCAGCAGTCTCAATTTAATATACCAGGACACTATTCATAGGATGGGGATAGACCCATCCAGAATTAGCCAAAACAACACCACCTTTGAAGGGGTGATACCAGGCGTTGAAGACTACGGCAGGGGCGCTGTCGTACTGGAGGTAACATTCGGCCCCCCAGGCAACTCCAGAAGCGAAGAACTACTCTTCACCATCACACCCTTCCAAAGCGGCTATCACGCATTGCTTGGAAGAGCGGCCTTCACCCGCTTCAACGCAGTGCCACACTATGCCTACCTTACACTCAAGATGCCCTGTCCACGTGGCGTCATCACCATTAACGGAAACACATAGCGCTCTTCACGCGCGGAGGAATCCACGACGGCTCTAGCAGCCGGACTCTAAGCGGCTTCCGATACCCAAAAACATGAATGGTTGTTAAGACCACGGACATGGTTAGACGAGTCTGGCAACCCGGATAAAAGTGAGCCAGGATGCCATATATGTAATCCCATAGAGGACACCAGGGGCTATAAATATTTAATAAAGATCCACCGTCGGCCTGACCTTATTTACAGGCCAATACCTTACACTTCTATCCTCCATCGCACGCTTACATCATACTCTTTTTTACATGAGTTTTTCTTTTTTACAGACACAATACGTGTGATACCCTTCCAGGAAACGGCACAACGGAGACAAAGGCGCAGGCGTGCAGTAGGGCCCCGCTCAAAGGTTTCTCTTTAGATTAAGCCCATGTGTAAACCTTTTATATTACCTCTTGTTGTTCACACATCCCATGGGTACTATACCCACAGAGGATACTGCCGTTATTGGCATGTCGCGACGGCAGACTGATGCACGTACCTGGAAATACAGGGTTTATAATGAAAGGGCGCTCTTCAGCCCATTTTTTGATATAAAGTCCGAATACCCTCGGGAGTGTTCGGCGTCACGAGTTTGGCCTTATATGCATCAGCTCTGAATCATGTCTCTGGTGAAATGTTGGGTTTGCCCGGCTCCTGGTTTTGCCGCCTTATGTTCCATTCTTATCGGCTAAGGCGGCCAAAGGAGAACTACTGCGATTGTGCCCTGGTTATTCCGGATGAGCACCTTAGTAGAGAAAGCCGAAAACTGACTGTCATGATACAATGAGAGACTGTTCAACCACTCAAAGACTTATCGGAATCTTTAGGATTCCTCCGCATTAATGAAGGACCGTTTCCTGGTCATGTACACATGCGCCCGTATTCGGATGTATGCGAAGGTACCAGGATATAATTTTTACAAGCTCATGTGATGAGACAGTGGTAGGGCTGTTAAAGGATCTAGGTGCTGAATTTGCCTTGAAGGATCTAGGAGACTTGCATTTCTTCCTAGGGATAAAGTCAAGAAACATGGTAATGACTGAGGGAATCCTGGATTAGGGGGTATCCGGACGGCCAGACTATATACATCGTCCGGACTATTGGAGCGTGAAGATACGAGACTCAAGACTCCGTCCCGTGTCCGGATGGGACTCTCCTTTGCGTGGAAGACAAGCTTGGTGATCCGGATATTGTGTTTCCTTCCTTGTAACTGACTCCATGTAAACCCTAGCCCTCTCCGGTGTCTATATAAACCGGAGAGGTTGGTCCTTAGAAGGCCGATCACAATTACAATCATAATCATCATAGGCTAGCTTCTAGTGTTTAGCCTCTACGATCTCGTGGTAGATATACTCTTGTACTACTCATATCTTCAATATTAATCAAGCAGGAAGTAGGGTTTTACCTTCATCGAGAGGGCCCGAACCTGGGTAAACATTGTGTCCCTTGCTTCCTGTTACCATCAGCCTAAGACGCACAGATCGGGACCCCCAACCTGAGATTCGCCGGTTTTGACACCGACAATGACCATCTCTCTCAAGAGAAGTATGCCACTGACTTGGTAAAAACAGTTGGGTTGCAAGGTTGTAAACATCACCCACTCCCCTGTTTAGTTCAAAAAAATTGTCTCTCATAGAAGGAGATCCCTTGAATCAAGAGGATAGCACAAACTACAGAAGTCTAGTAGGTGCACTACAGTATTTGACTCTTACAAGACCTGATGTTTCTTATGCTCACAACAAAGTATGTCAGTTTCTTCATGCTCCCACCATAGTTCATTGGACTGCAGCTAAGTGTATAGTCAGATATGTGAAAAATACTCTGAATACTAGTCTTACTTTCAGCAAATCTTCATCCACTTTAGTTAGTGCCTTCTTCGACTCTGATTGGGCAGGATGTCTAGATGACAGATGCTCTAGAGGTGGGTTCAGAATTTTCTTTGGACCTAAGCTCATATCTTGGTGTGTAAAGAAACATGCTACTGTATCTAGGTCTAGTACAGAGGCAGAATATAAAGCATTAGCAAATGCAATAGCCGAGATCATATGGGTTCACTCTATCCTCAAGGAACTTAGCATAAGACAAACTCTAGTACCATGTATGTGTTGTGACAATCTTGGTGCCACATATCTCTCTGCTAATACGGGTTTCCATGCCAGAACAAAACATATTGAGATTGATTTCCATTTTGTTAGAGAACGTGTTGCTAATAAGCAACTGGAAATTCGCTCTGTTCACTCCAAAGATCAGCTTGCAAATGGCTCCACAAAAGCGTTACCTACACGGAGCTTTGATGAGCTTAAACGTAATCTCAACTTGTCCAAGTTGTGATTAAGGGAGTGTGTTAAACATCATTGTCACGGTTCATGTCACGTTACATGGTGTATCCCTTTGGCAGGAGGTTAGCTAGGAGGTAGTTAGGGATTATCTCAAACCGCATGTACTCTATCCCTTTCTCTCTTAGATTTTCCTTCCTCTCCAAGATGTAATCTGGTTCAACAACTTGTATGCATATCCAGGGATAAGCCCCTGCCTATATTAACACGAAGGCGCGACCCCAACAGGGTACATCACTTCACGCTATTGCACAAGTAACACTAGCAGGCACATTGACACTAGACACCCTTATAAGCATCAGATAGGTTAAGAAGGTATATCCACCAAAAGGATCTGTAGGGACCTAGAGCATGGGGAATCTTGTCAATATAGTAGTCCCACCAAATCATATGCACCCACAGGATGTCTACCTTGTTGTAAAATTTGTGTAATTGTTTGACCAATAGACTCCGAATCTGCACTTTGAGTTTGATTACCCTCAGACCGACTTTTTTCTTTTGACAACAGACTAAATCCCAAGCTACAAGTGAGTTGCCCTGGAACCCCTCATCTGGTTTCTTTTGCCAAACACACCATCTTTGCAACTTGTCAAGATGATTAACAATCTTGGGATGGATCTTAATAGAGCACATGGCGTAGATAGCCAACAACGTGACGACATAGTTGGCCAGAGTAAGCTTGGAGCCGTAGTCGAGAAGCGAAGTTGCCACAGGTATTCTTCTCTACACCGAAGAAACGACCGACATGAGATCCATGAGTTATGGGTGTGCGGTTTCAATCCGTAGACCGAGGTACATAAAGGGCGTCTGCCCACTACATAGCCAAAAGTTTGAGCCAACTCTTTCACTTGTGACAAATCAAGATTGATGGGCATAAGAGTTGACTTGTGGAAGTTAATATTTAGACCAACAAAAGTAGCATAATCAAGAACTATCCTCTTTAGATGTTCTGCTTTGCATGGGCACAGTAGCATAACTATGATAGTATCATCTGCGTACTGGATAACATGCTACTCATTGTTAGTGTCAAAATTGGTTCGTATAGAAGTGCCTGGCATGGGCATTACTGATGGCTGACTATAAGAGATCCCCCACGAGGACAAATATTAACGGTGATAGGGTGTCCCTTGCCCGACGCCCAATTTACAGTAAAATTGTGTGCTTGGAGTCCCATAGAGCAGAACTGTTGATGAACCAGAGGAGAAAATACACTCAACCCGTTGCAACCATTTCCCGGTAAGCTCCATATGGCACGTGTCAATCATCGTCTCGTGTTTGATTGTGTCGAATGATTTCATGAAATCTAGCTTCAGAACACAGCGTGATCTCCTAGAGACCTGGCACTGGTAAATGTACTTCAATGCCCCAGCCAGGTAATCCTGGATGGATCGGCCCTTCAGAAACCCATATTTGGTGCAATTAATAATATGTAGGATCATCCATTGAAGTGGTTTAGGAAGAAGCTTCGTGATCAGCTTCAAGCAGCAGTTAAGTAAAGTGATAGGTCAAAAACCATTAGTTCTTTCAGGCAATTGTACTTTTGTTATGAGCATGATATATCTTGAGTTTAGACTTTGCAAATCCTAAATCCCATCATAAAAGTCCATACATGATTTATAAAAACCATGTTCAATAAGTTGCCAACATGAGTTGAGAAAGTAGCCATTAAACCCATCAGGCCCTAGAGCATGATCAAAATGCATATCTTTGACAACCCAGTCCCATCCATCACGCCTCCTCACTCACACATGGGAAGATATCCTATGCTCCCACACATAAGCTGCTCCTATGATATGATATTTCAAAAAACATTTAGTACATTTTAAAAAGTATGCAAAACAATTAGTGTTCATAATACACATGCCTACAATTTGTAGAAAGCTCAAATTAAAATTCGAAGTAGACATGGAGAAATAAAAAAGGAAAATCTGAATGTGAATCGTGTCATTTTGACTTGTCTTTTTGTGACACTATTCATAATGAATTTGTCATTTTTTTCTCAATGTGTGTTTCGAATTCTCATTTGAACTTTTTATAGATTGTAGACACATGCCTCATGAACATTTACAAATGTTCCAAACTTTGTTGAAATACATAAATATGTTTTTGTTGAAAAATGTTAGCATGTAATGTGTGGTAGCACATGGTATTTCCCCGCCCACACACCTCCTCACCTCTACTTGGTATGTATGTAACTGAACAAATTTGTTCTATCAGTTGTGCTTGTCTATATGGTTCAAGTTTTTTTTCTCTTTGGTAAAATTTAGCCTTTGTATCCATATATGTGTTGTATTTGTTTTTATTCATTTTTGTTAGTTTTTGATTCTGTGTTTATTTCAAAGATTTTTTCATACTTTTTCTCTTCCACTAAAAAGATACACAAACAAATGTGGCAACACTCGGTTCGTCCCCCACCCGCTTTTTTTCATTCCTAGTTCATCGTTGCTTGTTTATTCACATCGGGTGCGACTACCATTGAGCCTTCCCCTCTCTTTCTTCATCCTAATTGAAGTTAGAAAATAGTTTACAGTAGAACCATCTAGACCTAAACACGTTGCCAAACTGCAAACCGTATAAAACGATCCTAAACAAAAATAAACTTGGTTCCAAGCCATATGGTTCTTTTCACAAACACAAGATTCGATGCTACTCAACTTTTGCCTGCGTGAAAAATGTTGACCAAGAAGGTAGGAGGAGTTGTTGAGGTGCCAACATAGGCCTATAGATGATCACTCCTCACTGTAATGGTGACATATGTACGCCAAGAGAAACCATGTTAGGTGGGGCAACGCACCTAGCTATGTATGTAGGTGGTCAGCTCAGACTACTGATGCGACATGGTGGAGATCTAGTTACTCCCTATCTATGAATTCCTATTCTGACAAAGATAAAGAGAAGTTTCGAAGAAAGTGCTCTTGTGAGCTCGAGCTCACATGCACCTTTGCTACAGTAGAATCTGGAAGAAGAAAAACTAAATAAATCTTAGGAAAATCTGGAAAAAAATTACAGCACACATTGATGCGTGTTTTACATGCATGCAATTTTTTCGTGATGAAATAACATCCATGGATCTCTAAAAAAATCTATGCTCCAAAATGCTTCCAAAAACAGTGTTGTTTTAGTATCAATTTCATTTGGTTTTGCTCAGACCTTCACGAATGTTATTCCATTGTGAAAATTTGCACGCATGTGAAACACACAACAATCTCTATTGCGAAAAAAATAGTTATTTGGATTTTTAGTAATTTTTGTATTTTTAGTGTAGCAAAGGGTGTATGTGAGCTCGAGCTCACATACTATTCTCCAAGTTTCGAGAGCAACCCCCCTTTTTTACGAGTCAAAGTAGGAGAGCTTTATTGCACCGTCAAACTTTCATGGATACAAGAGGGATCCCCAGGATCCAAAAACCAGATGTACCAACCCTTTGAAAGGAAGGTCACATACTTAACTAATGTGCTTTCCCATTATGCTCCTGATGCCAGTGGGCAGTCTAGACTCATTGAGTCAATGCTTACTTTGTTTCAATCTCCTTCAGCACTGATGCGTCTCCATCATATCTATAATTTTTTATTGTTCCATGCCAATATTATACAACTTTCATACACTTTTGGCAACAATTTATATTATTTTTGGGACTAACATATTGATCCAGTGGCCAGTGTCAGTTCTTGTTTGTTGCATGTTTATGTTTTGCAGAATATATATATATCAAAAGAAGTCCAAATGCGATAAAACTTTCCAGAGAATTATTTTGGAATATATGTGATTTTCGGGAAAAGAATCAATGTGAAATGATGCCCAAGGGTCCCACAAACTCGAGGGGCGCGCCACCCTACCTTGGGCGCAGCCAGCAGGCTTGTGGGGCCACTATAAGGCAGTTGGTGCCCTTCTTTCGCCGCAAGGAAGATAATATCCAGAGAAAAATCCCCTCAAACTTTCAACCCAACCAGAGTTACGGATCTTCGGGAATTTAAGAAACGGTGAAAGGCCAGAAATAGGGGACGCAAAAAAGAAAAGAAACAGAGAGAGATCCAATCTCGGAGGGGCTCTCGCCCCTCCATTGCCATGGCAGCAATGGACCAGAGGGGAAATCCTCCTCCCATCTAGGGGGAGGCTAGGGGGGAGGCGAAGGAACAAGAATAAGGAGGGGCTCTCTCCCCCTCTCTCTCGGTGGCGCCGGAACTCCGTCGGGGCCATCATCGTGACGACATATGTTGGTGTCAAAACCGGCAGATCTTGGGTAGGGGGTCCCGAACTGTGCGTCTAAGGCTAATGGTAACAGGAGGCGGGGGACACAATGTTTACCCAGGTTCAGGCCCTCTCGATGGAGGTAATACCCTACTTCCTGCTTGATTGATCTTGATGATATGAGTATTACAAGAGTTGATCTACCATGAGATCATAGAGGCTAAACCCTAGAAGCTAGCCTATGATTATGATTGTTGTCGTCCTACGGACTAAACCCTCCGGTTTATATGGACACCGGAGGGGGCTAGGGTTACACAGAGTCGGATACAGAGAAGGAGATCTACATATCCGAATTGACAAGCTTTCCTTCCACGCAAAGGAGAGTCCCACCCGGACACGGGACAAAGTCTTCAATCTTGTATCTTCATAGTCCAACAGTCCGGCCAAAGTATATAGTCCGGCTGTCTGAGGACCCCCTAATCCAGGACTCCCTCAGTATCCCCTGAACCAGGCTTCAATGATGATGAGTCCGGCATGCAGATTGTCTACGACATTACAAGGGGGGTTCTTCTCCAGATTGTCTGCGCGCAGAATGTTTACGGCATTGCACTCCTCGGCTTTTGTTCCCTAATAATGGTGATCTCCATGTGTCGAGCGAATGCGAGAAGTCGGGGCATTTTTACATTTGCCACCCTGACCATGTTAGTAAATCGTGTATTAAAGAGACGGGGATCCTCAAATCCAAATCACGCCATATTCCCCCCAGCGTGTATCCATCAGAGCGCGCCCGGAAAAAGCCATTCCATCATGGCCGGCCGCCGTAGCTCCTCCTCTCGCTCTCGCAGCGCTATGCTGGGTGATTGGGAGAAGTGTTTTGTTCCCCACGGTCGATTGGTGGAGTTGCAAACCCAGGGGTTTCTCCCGCCTGCATATATGGTCCCCGTCCGAGCCGGACTAGCCACTTACAATGGCGGGGAGCAAGCGGAGAATTTTCCCAACCCATCGGGGGGGAGCGGGTATGCCTTGCCCCTTACTTGCTGAGGGGACTCCGATTTCCAATCCATCCGTTCCTCCGTGGGCTCCTGGTGTACTATGGTCTCCAGCTACATAACTTCACTCCTGCCTCCATACTGCACATCGCGGGCTACATCGCCCTTTGCGAGCTATTTCTAGGCTGTGAAGATCATTTCGAGCTATGGAAGAGGCTATTCTACCTTGTCCCCCGCCCTCAGGAGGGGTTAATATATCAAGTGGGCGGAGCCGAAATATGGCGCATTGCCGGGACAGGATACCTGTCCGGTACCCTGAAGAAGATGTTCGAAGACTGGCATTCGGAGTGGTTTTATATAGAGGATGTCCCCCTTCCGGACCCTATTCGGATGGGTCTTCCTGAGTTTGCTAATGCCCCGCTGAAGGAACGCCACAGCTGGCGCCCCCGGAGCCCCCAGGAGGAAGATAACAGAGAGGTCCTTTACCTGATGGGCAGGATAAAAACACTAGCCAAATCAGGACTGACAATAATCGAGGTTATGTCAACATGCATAATGCGGGGGTGCAGCCACTTCAGTATCGGGGGAAACCCATGTGGCACTTCAACGGAGAAGACGATGCCACCTGCTGCAGTCGTAAAGGTCCGAACTCCGCCACCGCTCTGGCAAAAATACTGTTTGATTTATACAAAGGAGAAGAAGAGGAGTTCCTCCGTATTAAGCCACATGATGGATTTTCCATGTACAACCCCCCAAGCTGGGTGAGCTGCTATCCTTTACTCAATTCCATTCACTCCTGCATTCTTCATCACAAATATTTACCCTACTAATTCATAGCAGGAACTGTGAAAAGCTGTGAGGGAGGTCCACAGCCCGTCTCCACAGCCAGAGGACCCTAACAGACCCTCGACCCCGGACTCGAAGAAGATCCGGCCGTATTTGTGGAGCTTGTCGACAGGACGTTCTATCAGCTAAGCCGTGACGGTGCCTTGGTGGCCATCATAGCTGATTATCCCGGCCTACTCCCTGCATCACAGGTAAGTAAAACCAGAGTCCTAACTTTCGAGAAGGAACCCTTCTTTGCGCTTTACCCCCTGCCCATGTATTGCATTTTACAGGGAAGGCCATCAGGGCACCGTGCCGAACCTGTGGTGACTCGCCAACAAGGGGCACCAAAGCCGGGTAGTCTTAAAAGGAAGGCAGTCAGGATCGAGACGCTGTCGCAGAGGTATGAGTAAAAACCTGCTCCGTGATCATTGTCTCTAAAATATAACAATGTTCGTGGTCCCAAGCAGAAAAAACGCTCGCCGGACAGTGTCTGGAGAGCCTGCCGGCCATGCCTCCACCAGCCGGATTCCAGAGCCGAACTCAGGGGCGAAGGTTAACGCGGGGATAACTCCGGACGGTCCTCCTACAGAGGAAGCGGATAGAATGTCCGCTACGAATCCCGAAGTGGAGAGCACCATGAATCATAGGCGTCGACGGGCCATACTCCGTGACCCTAATTTCTCCGAAGAGGCGTTCAACGCCTTCAACTCAGGAGATGCGTACATCCGAGCTGCTCAAGATGGTCTTGCTAGGGCCGCGGACCAGTATGTGAAATATATACGGGTAAGAAAATTTGATAATTATGTATACCAGTAGCCCCTGAGACTTGAAACAGTTGGCACAACTGATTTAAGGATCATTGTATGCATAGGTTCTTACGAAGAAGAATACCCAGTTGTCTAAAGAGCTGGAGGAGTGCAAAGCCCAGCTACAGGCCGCAGTTGCCGGAATGGAGGAGTCCAAGAAGGCCTCATCTGGTAATGCTTGTCTTGATTGAAAAGAATATAATGACATGTACCAGTTAGTATTTGACATTTATTCAAATCTAATAATAGATTCTGCAGACAATCCCAGAGGTAATCCGGAGATCGTATTGGGGGATGAGCGACATGCTCAACGATAGCTAGAGGCTGGCGAGCGCGTGCTGACACGGGTTATTGAGAGAAAAATGATCTCCAGGATGCCCATACCCGGTTGGGCGTTGAACTAAAAGATGTTCGGGCCCAGCTTGCTGACTCCGTGAAGGAGAATAAGAGGCTTCGACGCGGCATTTTTATTAAGTGCTCGAACAAATCTTTATATAGTTCGGCGAAGAAGCGGGCTAACAGAGTTATGTCTGTAGGTATGCTGACAAGTCGCCCTGAAGAGGAGATGCCCGGATCCGTAGGCGATCTGCTGCAAGAGCTCTCACAACTGCACAAACAAGTGCGGCAGGTGATGCAGGGTATTGCCCAGGCCTTGTGGCCCTCCGCCTCCCTGCCCAGAGGCATGGGTGAGCTTGTAGATATGCTCAAGGGAGAGCGGAGGCGCTTCCAATTATGGAAGATATCAGCCTACCGACAAGGTGCAAGGGAAACCTAGGCCATGGTGAAGACGCGATACACCAAGGTTGACCCGAATCATATGGCCGAGGTCGGACCTGTAGGGTCAGATCGGAAAGAAATCCCTGTTAGTCTGGTATATGACCAGGTAGGACTAGCCGCGAAGTATTCCCAACAGGATTATAGGCTAGACAGCTTGTTGGATGGTATAGAAGAAGAATTTAATCAGTCTAAGTGACTTTGTACTTCAGATGACATATTTTGTCCCTAGCCGGATTGTAAATCATTTGTCATGGCGGACCTTTTCGCTTCAACCTCCGGACCCAACAGTCCAGAGTGTATCTGAATACCCCCTCAGTTATGTAAAACCCGGGGTACGCGTGGAAACCAGGCATAGGGGTCATAAGTGCTTGAACAGACAAGTACCCAACTAGCTATGTTATATTACATGGATAGTAAGAAACATCTTCGAGGGAGAATAGTTCCGTTAAGGGTTCCTTTCCCTGGGCACGCATGCATTAATGTGCATGTCCGAACTGCAAAAAGAGGCGCAGGATATAAACATCTAGGGGCATATGTTGTAATAGGTAAGAAATATCTTTTGTTCACCGATCGAATATTCCCTTAAGAACGCTAGCTTTCGGCTTCACCCAGTCTAAGGTACACATCTGGCTGACCCGGCAGTAACAATCGCAAAGGTGCTCCCCTTATGCCCTAGCCGAACTAACGGGAACGTAGGACATAAACACAAGAGCCAGGCAACCCAGCTTGGCCAAGACTTAAGTTATATCGATGCATATAATGGCGAAAAAATGTACATACGGAAAAGTGACGCATATGTGGTGGGCATAAAGCCCAGAAGATAATTGTATTAAGCTTCTGCATAAGAAGCCCCCAGGCATATTAAGCACGCATAGCGCGGCAGGAGTGTGTGGTCGAAGCACACTTGAGGCTTTTAAGGCTATAAAAAGAAAGGAAACAAGAGAAAGAGGACATAACTTAAAAAAGAAAGGTGAAGGTAAGGAGATGAACACATAGTTCAACACTAGGCGTACAATCTTCGGAGTCTGGTCGCGTTCCATGGGTTCGGCTCGAGTCGATTATCTGATGCATCACGTAGACGGTACACTCCTCCGGTGAGAACTTTATCAATGATGAAGGGGCTCTCCCACTTGGGCTTGAGCTTGTCCTTTTTCTTCTCCGGTAGGCGTAGAACGAGTTCGCCAATGTTATAAGTTTTGCTCGTACTTCTCTGCTTTGATACCTTCGAGCCCGCTACTGATAGAATATGGAACGGGCCTTTGGGATGTCACGCTCCTCCTCCAGGGCATCTAAACTATCCTGCAGATCCAGCTCGGCTTCTCTCTCTTCGTACATGCGCACTCGAGGTGATTCATGAATGATATCATAGGGTAGCACTGCCTCTGCGGCGTACACCATAAAAAATGGTGTGTATCCGGTGGTGCGATTTGGCATGGTCCGCAACCCCCATAGTACGGAGTCGAAGTCCTCGACCCAGTGTGTATCTGATTCCTTCAAGGATCGCACTAGTCTGGGTTTGATGCCGCTCATAATAAGACCATTTGCTCGTTCGACTTGACCATTTGTTTGGGGATGATAGACGGAGGCATAATCGAGCTTAATGCCCATGTTGCGCACCAAGTTTTCACCTCATCGGATGTGAAGTTGGAGCCGTTATCGGTGATGATGCTGTGGGGGACACTGTAACGGTGTACGACCCGGATATGAAGTCTATCATTGGTCTGGATTCGGCCGTTTTAACTGGTTTGGCCTCTATCCATTTGGTGAATTTATCTACCATGACCAACAAGTATTTTTTTCTTATGGCTTCCTCCTTTAAGGGGTCCAACCATATCGAGCCCCCAGACCGCAAAGGGCCAAGTTATGGGGATTGTTTGGAGAGCGGTAGGTGGCATATGGCTTTGATTTGCAAAAAGCTGGCAACCGACGCAATGTTGGACGAGGTCCTGTGCGTCTGCTCAGGCTGTCGGCCAGTAGAAACCTGTACGGAAGGCCTTGCTTACAAGGGCCCGAGCTGCAGCATGGTGGCCGCCGAGTCCAGCATGAATTTCGGCCAGTAGCTGCCGTCCTTCCTCTTCGGAGATGCACCTTTGGAGCACACCGATCGCGCTTTTCTTATAAAGCTCTCCCTCGTGAACCTTGTAGGCTTTAGAGCGCCGCACAATGCAACGCGCCTCATTTTTGTTCTCAGGGAGTTCTTGCCTATTTAGGTAGGCTAAGAAGGGTTTTGTCCACGGGGCGATGACAGCCATAATCACATGGGCCGAAGGTGTTATTTTGGTGGCGGAGCCTCCGATTACGTCAGATTGTTCGGGATCTGGGGTTGTGTTCGGATCCGGACTGGTATTGCCAGTCTCCCCTTCCCACACCACGGATGGCTTGAACAACCTTTCCAAGAAGATATTAGGTGGGACGGGGTCGCGCTTAGCGCCGATGTGGGTGAGGATATCCGCCGCTTGATTGTTTTCTTGGACCACATGGTGGAATTCAAGCCCCTCGAACCGAGCTAACATTTTGAGGACGGCATTACGGTAAGCCGCCATTCTTAGGTCCTTGGCGTCAAAGTCTCCATTTATTTGAGATATTGCGAGGTTCAAATTGTTGGGTAACATAGTAATTTCAAAAAAAATCCTACGCACATGCAAGATCATGGTGATGCATAGCAACGAGAGGGGAGAGTGTGTCCATGTACCCTCGTAGACCAAAAGCGGAAGCGTTATGACAACGCGGTTGATGTAGTCGTACGTCTTCATGATCCGACCGATCCAAGCACCGAACGTACGGTACCTCCGTGTTCAGCACACGTTCAGCTTGATGACGATCCCCGGACTCCGATCCAACAGGGTGTCGGGGATGAGTTCCGTCAGCACGACGGTGTGGTGAAGATGATGATGTTCTACCGACGCAGGGCTTCGCCTAAGCACCGCAATGATATGACCGAGGTGGAATATGGTGGAGGGGGGCACCGCATACGGCTAAGGAACGATCACGAAGATCAACTTGTGTGTCTAGAGGTGCCCCCCTCCTCCGTATATAAAGGGGGAAGGAGGAGGGGGCCGGCCAAGGGGGTGGCGCGCCCTAGGAGGGGGAAACCTACTCCAAGTAGGTTTGCCCCTCCCTTTCCTAGTC